>NC_088100.1:979417-1305889 GCF_036370855.1 Dromaius novaehollandiae
AGAGATTCCAGCCTCCAGCAGAAATCATTATCTGTAAGAAACAGTCAAGGAGGACTACATATCTAGCCATCTTAATTGATCACAAGATCATTACAAGACTAACATGACACACCTAGAAAGAGGCAATCGTAATACTCTGATCTATCTGCCAAAGCTTTTCTGGTAGGAAGCGTTATTGCCCTTTTACAAGGTCCTAATGAGATTTCATCTGGGATATCATGCATAATTCCAGTCAACTTTACTCAAGCAAAACAGAACCAAGGCAGAGAAGGAGAATAAGAGATGAGGTGCATGTCAGGAAGGCTACAGGAATTAGCTTTTGGCTTGTTTAACATATGGCACAAGGGGATACGACTACAAATTCACAGAAACGGAGAAAGCTGGGGAGAAATAGGATATAACCTATGGATAGGTCTCACATGAGAAGAAGCAGGTATAAATTAGCCAGGAATATAATTGTTCTTGAAATTTTAAAATACTATAAATTCTTATAAAAATATAAGCATGATGATGCAAAAGTCTTCCAAAAAATAGTAGCATGAAAATATTATTTATTAAGGTAGACATTCATCAGCCTACAAATGGGATTATAGGACATGCTTGCCTAACCTAGGAAGTTTCATTTAGTCCTGTTTTCCAGTAGGGAAGTTAAGTAAGACGATGATGTGCAAGCATACAATCTTTAACTGCTAACATCTTTTTAAAGGTAAGTCTCATTCCTTTAAATTATACTATCTCTAGATAGTTATTTGTATTGTAGTAACAATTACAGCCTCCCTTACAAAGAATGGTCCTATACAAAAAAGACCACCACCAACAACAAAACTCAGAGTTTTCTTCCCAGTCACACTAGCACTGTGGTGCAAATTTAAATGGCCTGCATTTCTTCTTTTCTTTTCATTTTTTTCTTTCTTTTTTTGTTTTTTTTTTTTTTAAGTAATTGTTCACAAACTTCAGAAAAATCACCATAAATAAGAATGTGAATGTTCTTTAAAAAGGAGTTTTACAAAACCTGGAAACACATGACTTCGTAGGCAGTCATGACCCATCTGTATTCTCCTGACCATAAAGAAAGATCTATCATTCAGTGAGCAGCCAGGATGCTTTTCACTAGATGAGGCAATGGTCTTGTGAAAACAAGATGCAAATGATCTGCTAAAATAGTCAAAATGAAGCTCACAGTAAATAAGTGACATTATGTCTTTAAATTTCTTACTTACTCATTTCCATGAACAGCTGTCTCTTCTCTGCCATTGTCCTCCTCCTCTTCCCACTCTCCTCAATCATTCTGGAGACAAAAATTGCAAACACTGTTTGTGCTAGAATTTCTGCCTCAAAAGCAATGTACTGTGAACAAAACTATTTTATTCATCATTCAAACATTTTGGTTATATTTGGTAAATGAGAGGACCAGTAGAAAGAAATGGATGTCTCTCCATAACTACAGTATTCCATAGCATAGTGACCTATTTTAGGCTTTGTAATACCTTTTAAAGCTGGGTGTTCTGCAGGAAAGATGAGAAAACAAAATGGCAGAATTAATGTAAAGTTTGCAAAACACAGGAGCTGCATACATATAAGCAATAATATTATTTTAAAAAGTCCTCTCTTTTCAAAGGGCTTTTGTTTCCAAAACACGAAGCAAGCAAGACCTCCCTCTGAGCAGCTGAGCCAGTGAAGCCTAGAACCCTACAGATCTGCATCTGCTAGACCCTTTGGTGTTCAGAGGTGAGAGCGTATTATATTCCTTTTCCTGGCTGACAGATTAATAACATTTCTCTTCCCTACCTACAGTTTTTGGTTTTGGTTGTAAGAACTTAACTTTGAAGCCTGCTGCCCAAGTTCAAGCCACATTTGACACAGAAGTAAAGGTCTTAAAGACATTTGCCTCAAAGTGACAGCAAGTGGAACTTACACCCCAAGATAAGGAAGTATAATTTAGCATCCCTTACGTCTTACTTCATTATGTAGTCCTAAAAGACAGACACTAAATTTTTATTAACTCCAATGAAAAAGCAAGTGACTAAATTCAGTATTAGTGCAAAATTTCACTTGAAATCACTATATTAAATGATTCTTTTGCTACCAGATTCACCAGGTAATAAATGCTTTCTTTAATGCATTTAAAAAGAGAGGAAATACCAAACGCAATTATTTTACAATTATACCAGAATCCAACTGCAAAGTGAATTAGTCAGCTCATCCTCATGCAACATGGCAGGACAGATTTCATTAGGCTTAAATGTCAACCAAGGAAAGGAAAGTCGTGCCTTGGCACTAAGTATATACTCACTGACAGACTTAACAGCTTCACTCAGCAGTCTTCCACTGTCTGTTAATTATTTTCTGGTAAAGATCTCGCATCATATATTCACTTTGAAAGCCACCAAAACCTTTTTCTTACCAATTCACAAAATGAATATAGCCAGATGGTGGTATAATGTAATTGGTATATATATTTTTTATTTCCTTATTTTTATTGCTACATAAGAAAACCTTAGACTCAGAAACAATGTGCTTCTGTATTACCATTTTTTTTAAGAAAGTCTCAAAGGCATTTTTGCAGACATGTCAAAGTTCCTTTTTTCAGCTTCCTAAAATAAATTGATTTTTGTTAAGTCAAATGAATACATGCAAAGGAAGTGTTGCAAAGGAAATGCCTTATCTTCTCAAAGTTCTTCAAAATAAATTATCTCTAGATGTACTTCACTGTAGATTGTAGCATGTGCTCCAAGAGCCATACGCTGGGAAACTTTGTCTGTGGAAGTCATTTTGTCCATACACATGCTCCAGCTACCCTCATACCCTGCCTCAGTTTAAGAGATTTTTGTTTTGGAACTAATGACTATTCCCTCTATTTCCTCCTCACACAAAATACACATGTCGTCCCAAAGAGTGCCCGTTACTATATCACTAAGTAGCTTTGCTTCAAGTGCGAGCCCCTCTCTAAATTCCATGGCAGATGCACTACAAAGGGTGGATTAATTGCCTGGTCTTTCAAGTTGTTTTTAGTAGAGATTACTTTATCTAGACATGATGGATAATACTATTTTAATCTTCTGCAACACCAAGGGGAGGAAAAAAAAAGTCAGGATAATATTAAATCTCCTGATCCTTAGGCTTTGAGTGCACGTCTCTCTCCCCACCTTCCTAACCCCACACTTCCAAACCAATCTCAGTTTTAGACAAGCCTAGGATGGGACTTGCCTCACATCAGAGCTGCAAGTAAGTGATGTTGTCTCCGTTAAGTGTGGGGTAGGAGGTCTGTAACAATTATCTTGCAGAGCCCATGGATGCCAGCTAAACCCATAAGATGGACTAGCTTCAGGACCTTCACAGAAGACACAGAGAAGCGCTACCAACCTGTAGGGAAAAAGGTACAGCAATGCCAGGTGTACCCATTCACCACTGCTCAAGAGACTGTGCAAGCAGTACAGACCGGGTTCTGAGGAAAGGACTAAAGCAGAGATAAAGCAGGGTATGTAAATAATACTGTACATTGTATTAATGCACTTAATTTTGGTGCTGTTTGGTAACACACCTAAAGGTGTGACACTACCATGACATCAGTCTCTTCCCCCACTAACACTTTACTGCTTTACTAGTGTCAGGATTTTGGTTTTTTTAAGAGGTCATTCAAGCTGCACGGACCATGGTTATATAGCACTACTACACAAAATTCACAGTTAAATAGGTTACATTTACCAAGACGTATACTTCTAAAATGTTAAAGGAGCTAGCTCTACCCTTCATACTCCCTGCAAAGCAAACGAGTAACTTAGCTGTTCAACAATATCCTTGAAATGAGATCTTCATAAATAATTGGGCTTCTCCACGATTAGAATGTGCCACAGAGAGACATTAGTGTAGCGTGATTAACCCGTAATCTGGGAACTATCTTGTACAGATTTTTCAGTTATGGTCTCAGAAAAACCATGTCCAGAGGAATGTTTTCTCAGGACCACTTCCAAGTCTCTTACCTTTCTTGAAGGAAGCAAAAGAGCTGAAATTCTCAACAGGTTAATAGTACCTGCTTGCTGAGAAAACGAACGGTACTATTTAGATACACAAACTTTTCTTACAGATTCTTTCTTCTGTAATCTGTGAGGGACTGAACACCTAGAGAAATGATCTTTCTGGGCCAGAGTTATCCATTCCAAGCCAAGTAATCTGACTGGAGAGAGAAGTTTAAGGGACAAACTGACAGATACTCGGAAAAATTGTGGAAATGACACTAGGTGTATGAGATTTATTAGAATAGCTGACAAATTACAATTTTTAAAGCCTGAACAATCAGACACAGTAATATTTCTTACTGACGGAACTGGAAGAAAGACAGTTTGCATTCACTCTTAGCACTTTAAACCTATGTTAAGTTCAAAATAGAAATGAACTAAAACGAGAACAACTACAATTATGCTAATATGCAAACTAGAGTGTGCAACATCAGGAAGCCGGAGAGGTGGACTGTAGTTTGTTCTGCATTTTTTTTTTAACATTTGTGGTACAGTGCTTAAGAAAAGTGCTAAGGAACATGCATGGATCAAAATGATATGGCAGACAAAAGTTCTCCAGATGGACACATGCTCACCTCACAATGGACATATGCAGAGAAAAAAACACTCAAATATTTGTTTTATGTACCATCAAGCAACAATGCAAATTAAATGGGGATTCTCCAAGAACACACTACATGTCTAAGCAGGTACTTGCAAGTTTTTTTCTACATAATTTTATCTTTCACATTTGCAACTAGTTGCTTCTACACACTTGATATCTATCAGCAGTGCTTAGGATTAGCCGTACACATAGACCAATGTGAATCTTACAGATCTGTACTGCATTTTCATACTCTTTTTAGCATATGCTACCATATGCCAACTATACAACATACAATATATCACCACCCTATGCAAAAGAAGTCCCAAGTCCATGCCCTATGGTTTTTATTCATATAAAAAGGGCAGTAGGAACACATATCTAAAACTATCAAACCTTTACACTGTCAACAGAAGAAAAAGATCTTATATATTCACAAAACTTCAGGTTTTGACCTGAGGGTTTCCGTAACAGCAAGCCAGATGAAGCTTGTTGGATTTCAGTCATAAAGAAGAACTGAGATAAAATGATTAAAGCAGCTTAGAAAAAAAAAAGATATGCTTAATCATGCTTTAAAATCTCAATCATTTGGTTGCAAAGTTCTAACAAGAAAATAACACTGGGACACATCCATCTTGCCAAAGCAGTATCATGTCTCCAAAAGCAGCCCAAAGTAGATATCTAGGGACAAATGCAAGAGTAGGACAAGCACACAGGAAAGTTTCCTGAGAATACACTTTCAAGCTCCAAAAGTTTGCAGTGCCAAGAAATCCAGAGCCAAATTGATTCTCTGGAGTTAGTAACCATCTACAGCTTTCTCTTCCATGAGCCAGTCTGCCTGTCCTTCACCACTTATAAACTTTCAATGTCCACAACACTTAGCAACAAGAAATGCCAAGGCATAAAACCAACAGTTCAACAAATCACTTTCTTGCATTCTTTTGAACCTGCCTCCTCCTATCAGATTTTGAAGTCTTGTAGTTCTTCTACTGGGATGGATGATGGGGGAACCAACCACTATCCACCCTCTCCATGACATGCATGATTCTATAGATCTCCAACATATCTTCTCCCCAGCTCTCTTCTCTTCCACGCTGAGAGATCCTGGATTATTTTGTCATTCCTTCTACTGAGAGTACTTTATGCTCCAGTGAGTCCAAACTAAAACGTGCCTGCCAGGAAAGTTGAAGAGATAAGGCCTGAGCCAAGGAAAGGGCAAACCAAAAGAAGACTAAAGCAATTCTGGTGCATATAACTAGGAAGGACCTAGGACAGAAAAACACAACAGACTGAACAAGGAGCTGAGACAGAAGTGAAGACTAACACCAGATTACAGCTTTGCACAGGAGTGACTGGAATGACAACGAGTAGCAAGGCAGAACACATGCAGTAGTATTTGACTTGGACAAACTGAAAGATGAGAGGTAAGGATTAAAGGTTCTACAAACAGCAGGAAATACAGCTTTTCCAAAATATAATAATTCAGAATTTAGGTTTTCTTATATCAATGAAATATAAAAATAAAATGCATTTCATTTTCCCTTAGCTCTTGATCCAGAGAGGTGACAGCAATCGTTCCATTAGCTCCAGTGCAACATGGAGGTGCAAATGGATATAAACATCAGGACTTTACAGATGATGACCCATGCATAAATCAGTATGGATTCAGAAGATGAAATTAGGAAAGAGTTTTAACATGAAAACTGCCTTAAATATTAGCCCTGATTTTTATAAAAACAGTGATTACTCACAAGCACTAAGATGCAGTGTTTAAGGGAAGTGATCAGGCCTGAAAGGGCACATTAAAACCCTAAGATGTTTGACATTGTAACCTTAACATTCCTTTAAACATAGCCTTAAATCGCATACACAAAATCCAAACATGACAGATGTTTTGACCAGAGGGGGGAAAAAAAACCCACCCACACAACACGCTCAGAAAACTGCCTGATTTTCATCCATTCTGGAGCCTTGACCAACCTAGACAGCACAACTAATTTCTACATGGTAGACCTGACAGTTTCTTACTTCTTCCCTTATGCTTCCTGTCTTCTCCCCTTCAGGTGCTTCAAAGGCAAAGTTCATCAAGAAGAGCCTATACATTATGATATTAACATTTTGGATTAATAGTGTTTAATCAAAGAATCTGATCTGCTTCCTTCCTTCTCCAATACTAAATCACTACTGAATTCTAGATTAACTACACAGAAAAGGCAGGTTCACACAAAGGCCCATACATCAAAAAGAAGCCTCAATAGCCAGCAGAGATGGAAGACACCTCAACTTCTCGAAAGCCAATCGCTTTGAGATACAAGCAATACTTTTTGATATTTGTATAAAGTCAGAAACAGAAGCCACCCCCTGAATTTTACATAGTAAATTCTAAAAATAAATCTAATTAGGTTTAGAGAGATTATGCTTTAAATATTTTGAAAAAGTTGGCTTTAAAAGTAACAGTAAAAAATGCAGTACTCAGTCCTGTTTCCTATATGGTTCTTCTGCATGGTACAGAAACCTGTAAAATACCATTCTGCACTCTTGGAGACTTACAGATTTTTTTAATAGGAACATAAGACAGACCATAGTAGATTGTACCAGAAATATGGTTCCTCACCATACCCTTCCGATTGTTTTGCATGCACTACTGCCTAGTTTCCTTTCATGCTGGCTCCTGCCTCCACCCATTTCTGCACTGGAAGAGACATGAACAGTCCTCAGACAGCCATCTCTTTTCCAGGCTGAAGAATCTGGGGACTATATAGTTGTTGCACAAAAACTGCTCCTACTTTTGATCATCTTTATCACCTTTCCCTACACGTTTTCTTGTTCTGTTGTCTGCTCTCAGAGATGAAGGAGAAACAGAACTGTACACTATACTGGACATACAGGCGTACCACTGCTTTATACAGCAGCAATAACATTCTTGGTTTTATTCTTTTTTATTATTTATTAGTAATTCTTAATATTCTATTACCTTAGATTACAACAGAGCACTTGCCCAATATTTTCACAGAACTGTGCCAGAGCACCAGGATAGTATTGCTGAGGGGCAATAGATAGTTCAGAAAACGACAACGGATACATAAAGTTAGGATTGCCTGTTTCTCCTCTCCCCTCCCTCACCTCTATTTACATATCTTTACATGCATCTACACTGGCAATAAAGTAGCAGATGAAATTCAACTACTAATTGAGTCCTTCTAAAATTCTTAACAGTTGGCTTCCATTTTTAATGATGATTTCTTTCAGCACATGCCTCACTATTCACCCTCTGTTCATTTATCATTTATGAATATACTGCTGTTAGTACAGTGATGGAATGAAGTTAACCTAGGAATGCTGAGACTGGAAGGAATTGATGTCTGACTCGTTAAAGTTCTCTTCCGCAAAAGAATGTAATCTTGCTCAATGTTTTTCTTACTTCTACTCTACTGAGGCAATTTCAGCAGTCCCCATCTCCTGCCACAGAGTTTTCTGAAATAAAAATCTGTATTCTGTGAGATAAACAAACCTACTAAGAAGACACAAAAGTCATGCTCAAAGTAAACACTCTACTCAGAACTGAATCTAAACAAATCCAGAGATCTACAGAGTGCTGAAAGCGAGGGTAGCAAGTTTTTTAAACATGTAGAATTGGTGCAAATATAAATAATTAAATGATAATGCTGGAATTTAATTTCTTTAGCTCTAATACCACTCAAATCAACCCAAGGCTAAAATCTCAAGTACTTGCAGAAACATGTCTGGACACAAAACATCAAGACTGCCTACCACTAAGCTTTTCAAGGAAGGGGAAAACCTGAAATTTGATTAAGATGCAAATTTCACACACAGAGGTGTTTCATGATGAACATCCGTCTTTCTTCTTCTAGAAAAGTGTTTTATTTCTACTTTAAATAGAAAAGCAGTAGCACCAAATATCTTACTCTGCTTCTTTTCATGGTGATGAGACAGGGAGCTTTTATGGTCTGTTCTGGATGATTTCCACAGGTATTTCTTCATCAAAAAGCCTTTTGTAATATTTAATAACCTGGAAAGGTCATTTACATTATGAAGCCTCTTGCTTCACTTAAGGATGAGGACTAAGAGTAGGTTCAACCTAATGCAATTTTTTCCTTAAAGGCTAATAAAAGCACCGCAGTGAAGTTTGTGCCTGAGCAAAATTCTGCTAGCTAGGTATCTCCCAAAGTTTTACGGATTCTGGTATGCATGGAGAGCTGGAAGCAGAAGTATGTTCCACAGGTTTTGGTCTTCCTATCAGCTCTTGCTCTGATGGCATGGGCTCAGTTTATATTTACCACCTAAGCTGGAAGCACAGAAAACTCATAAGAGAGTGCACAGATGCTCTGCTCAAGTCTGACTCAGTGAAACACAGAAAACTTCTCCCTGCAGTGATAGAGCAGTTCTTGAATTAACAGTGAGAACCTCGCTGGATGCATAAAATATAGTTCTGCTTTATGTCAAGAGGCAGTAATTTTGTTAAAGGCAAAAGAAGCAAATCTGAAATCAGTTAGATGAACCCATTATTGGCAGAGCTTATCTTTTATCCATGAGAGAGGTCAGTACAGTTACTGACACTACCAATGGTCTAGAAGGCTTCACAGTGAAGTATGTTTAAGTTCAAATCAGAAGCAAAAGCGTCAGAGTTGAAGTCACTGATGCAGCCAGCACTTAAAATTGAGCGGATGTACTAAGACCGCATTTGCTGATTTATCGTCAGTGATATCGAAAGCAAGCTACAACCTGCTCCAGTTTCAGTTAGTTCTGTCATAACATATGTGTTCAGCTAACTTTTTTCAGTATTCAGTTTCCAGATGGATGCTAAGAGGCTCTTGAAAATTACCAACACATTATACCATGATAACAGTAATTTTAGTTTTTTATATAAAGAAATATATATGTATATGTGTGTATATACACAAATATATTATACATACACACACACACAAATATATTTTTAATGCAATAAGGTAAGGTAGTCCCAAGTCCCAAGGTATATTTTATTTCAAGATAACTATTATTTAAATTCATAATGCTAAGACTTAAAGGGGAATTATCTACCCTGTCATAAAATAGTCACTAAAAAACAAAACAAAATACCCAAACACAATGTAATTCTTATTTGATAACTTGATAACCTTGGGGGGGGGGGAAGAGATCATTAAATGCTATCAATTATTTGGATGTATTAGTTGCAAAGTAATGTTTACCTTGAAGCACAAAAAAACTGTAAGATAGAGCATCTTCCAAAACAGTTGAGTGTGTTTGGTGCAAGCCTTCAAAAAGTTTACAGTCTTTCTTTATGCATCCAACTTTTAGCTCTTTCAATAGCTATGATATTACTATTTAATTGCCTCATGAATAATTGATATGACAGAATTCATCTGAAAACTAATTTACAAATTCCACACCAGTAAAGGTGGAGACTTCTACACAGTCATTTTCACTATCTAAATTACCTTAAATAGCACCACAAACAAACATCTTTCAGCTTTACTCCTCTCCTTTTCTTCTTTTCCTGTTCGTATTCCATTCTTCTGTTCTACTCTTCTGCCTTTTGTTTATCTTTAAAGAAACTCTCCCACGCTCACAATATATGCATGCATTATGTTTCCTGTACTTACATCTAAAGAGAAAAAAACAATACATAATAACAAATAAAATCTGAGGACTTTCCCTTTGCTTGCTTTCACAGCTTCAGTTGCTGATGACTCTGGACTACTTATTTCTGTGGTCCTCGATTACACTTATAACTTAAGCACAAAAATGAAAGCGAGCAAGTCACTCTTAGATGGTTGTTAGGCCAATACTACAGGACCTATTTTAAAAGGTTTCGCTCTTCTTGGAGCTCATCAGCTGTAGGTAACGGCCTAAGTAAGCAGACTTTCCTCTTCAGATTGAAGAGAGGGAGACTGAGTATATAATTATTGTCAGCCGATGTAGCAGCCTTTGTTCTTGCGCTAATGATAGCCACCATCTCAAAAGCCACATTTTCTATTCTTCCCTAACCACTATCATATTGATTTCCTACTACTTTACGAACTACAAACTTTATTCTGTCATTTTGGTTCCATATCTGCAGTTTCAGGTGTTTGCTCACTGACTTTCCATTATTGTAATTTAGACACTAAATCTAGCTAGTTAACTAGCTAGAGGGATTTTTTTTTCTTTATACAATCAGTTTTGTTTTGTTTTCTATTCCACCTTTAAGATCTCCTCTTAAGGAAATTCTGATTTTCATGATTTGATAATCATTTCCATATATTGGTTCATGATGAAACACAGCCTCATCAACTGAGCAGAAGAACACAGAAATACTTTTGCATTTACGAATAACTGAGTTTGTTCAGATTCTTGATGTTGCATTTTACTAGTGGAAGTATTTGGCATCAATTGAGAAGACTACACTTGCTGTGTTAGCGAAAATTCTACTTACACTTATTTATATTCAGAACAATTTGTAATTCAGTGAAAATTCAGAACACTAGTTTGGGGCACATGTTGATTTTAAATATACTAGTTACAGTGAGGGAAGTTTAATTTTTCTGCCAATCTTCTAATTAGAATGATCTCCTCTTCACAGGTTGTTTAAAGAAAGGAAGCTTTCATCCCTTTTCAGTTCATTCAGTTTTTAAGATTTGAATGAACCTGCCATTGAGCTGAGGATATTAAATAAAAATTTAGAGCATATCTGTACTCACAGTAAACGTTACTGCCATCACATCTGGTTTAGCACTTTTAGTTATATGGTTTGGGCTTGTATGCCTTGAATTTTTATTCAATTTAAATAATTTTAAATAATTTCTATCTTGTCATAAATGTTCTCCCAGTTTTAAGGTTTACAAATTAAGTAATTTATGATACAAAGGGTCATGTATTTTTAATGAAGTGAGTCTAGGGTAAATAGAAATACTGAAGTATTTTTTAATCTTTCCTTTACTATAAATTTGAACAAAATCACGAAGATTCATTTTATTCCCTCACTTCCCTCTTTGCTCACCCCAATTATCTGATGCTATCCTCCTTTCTTACTGATTTCTTCATCTTCACTTTGTTCAAATTCCCAACCCCTTCCTCAGCAAACTTTAATATATCTAATTGAGTAAAAGTACTCCTTCATTCCCCTATGCCTCTTTCTAGGAAAAGAAAAAGAGATCTAGAAGTTATGTCAGGGGACAGCCAACACATTTAGACTAAAACTTAGAAAGATGATAGAGGAGGAGCCTTCTTTCTTATAAAAGATGCAACTAGACTGGCAACATCTCTTTAAGTATATTAAAATTTCTGATAATTCTTCTAGTTTAACTAAAATTTTAAACTCTGTACCCATAACTATTTGAAACAAACTGAAACATAAAAGCAATTGTGCAGAAAAGGATTAAAACCAATACTTTTAAAACATTACTTCTGCATACTACCACAATATATGGAAATAATATGCAATTTCTAGTAGCACAGCTATCTGGGACAAAATGGACTTCAGTCTAGAACAGCATGAGTGGGAAAAAGAAAAAAAGAAAAAAGACAGCCTAAGATCAAGACAATAGATCACATCTTAATTTCATGGAAAACAAACCAACAAGTGGATGGCACTGTTATTTTTCCCCCCTTTTAAAACAGTGGACCAAAACTACTTTTAAAGAAGATTTTGCAAAAAACCATGAACTTACTATATAGTAAACTTTCCTGAAAATTAATGGGCAATCAAGTAGTTTGCAAAAAAAACAAAAAAAACCCAAACAAACAAAAAAAAAACCCACCAAACCCCACAATTTAGTACTAAGAACTAAACATTTCCCTACTCCATGTCTTGCCACTTCCGTTTTAAACTGCAAGATTTTTTTTAAGGCATAAAATGCCATCTACGTTGTCTGCACAGCACACAGCGTGCAGCAACATGTTCTCAGCTAGTCCTTATTGCTTTATTTTACTGTTATTGACAATGAGCCTCTAAGTCCCCATATGAGACCAGCAAACTTACCTTCCCACCTAGTAGACAACTGATAAAAAGAGATTCTGCTACATACAAGCTAAGCAAAGATGTAACAACAACAACAACAAAAAAAACTATGTCCTTCAAAGCCAACGCCAGGTACAGTTCCAAGCCATTTGAATTATTGTTCCACTTGCAGCACAACGAAATTTCAGTTCATGTGTGTGACTACTGAATGCCCAGAACAGAAAGAAATCCCAATCCTAAAGGGCTTAAAGATTGGGTGCAAGGCAAAAGACTTGTCAGTGAGACAGGCACTAGGCACAGTACATTAGTAGCTACTTGTTGCTAAGTTTTGGAGTTTAAGTCATGACAGCAAAGGAAAGCTTTAGAGAATATCACAAGGTAATACTTTTAGGTATGCATCAATATGTATTTATTTTTAGTAAATGGGGAATTGTTAAGCATGGGGAAGGGCAGGCCAGCAAGCTATAAAGCACGTTTAAACATTTAGTTTGTTGAAACACAGATTTGACCACACCAAAGACGACAGAAATTAGGACACTAAGTGCCTTGAATGTAAAAATGTTTTTCTTTAATGACAGAAACCATCACAAAATCTTATCTTCCTTTATCTCCCAAAAGCCTCAGGAACACCAATGGATTCTGCAACCTCCTGAAGCAAGTTAAAAATAATATCTATACAGAATACTTACCATGAGCTTGCAAACAAGAGCAAATACAGCACTTAAAATTGTTTCCTTAAAGTAAAGGGGTGCTAATGTTAGATAACATGAATGAAGTACACCACGCTTTTAAAGCAATAAAAGCTCAGAAATATCCTAACTAATAGCTTACCTCTCCCTCTCAGGATGGTAAGGCTCATCCTTGCAACACAAGAGGGGATTTCTGTGCAGTTTGTGCTTCCTAGCTTTTCCAGTGTGAATCTTACAAAACTGTCTCTAGTCCTTTTTATCTGCAGGTTCCCAGAACTACTCACTGCAGCACGGGAAATAACTCCAAAATTGCCTCTTAACCAAAATGAAATATTTATTGGGAAAAGTCTAGAGTCATATTTTTGCCTATTTCTTCATTAACCTAGTAGAGGCAAACAGAGCAAGCACAAATAAAGAATGCACTACCAGTAGGATAGCACACATGCAAGAACTCTGACAGAATGCAAACTGATCCTGTTCTTTAGCTATCTGCTAATAGTTTGGACCTCATACAGCTGTTCTCCATCCATCCATATCAGTGGAAGATCTTATCATTTTCAGTATCTGTCATCACCTCTCCTTCCCTATCCCCCATCTTCACCAAGCGATAGAGCAGTTCATGCAAGATCTTCCTACCTCACTTCAGACAGAATCAGCTTAGATTAAAAGTTCTGGCAAATAAGGAAAAGCCTACAGAAACTGCTCCTTTGGCTCACCTGTAGAGAAGGTAAATTCCTGTAAAGGACTAGTGACAAACACCTGGGAACAGGAACTAGTTTCACCACCACAACTGAATCAGGGGAAAAAGTAAAAAAGTCTGCCCAAGGTTTAATTCTTTACATAAGGATTATTTCATCCTCTACGTTAATTCAAAATATAAAATATCCTCATTAAGTTCACAAGTTAACATTGTGAACTCTAGAGTTGTCCAAATTTTTTTTTTTTTTATGTTAGAAGTTGTTAAAAGGATATCAGAGTATAGAATGAGGAATTTACATTCATCTACATTTAAAAGGGTATCTGCCCTGGTTCAAAAGTCAATAGGAAAGTCCCTGGTAGAAGAAGACCTTAATTTTGCCTGAGGCGCCAGAAACATACAATACCTTCTTTGTTACTAAAAATCTTGGCTGTTCCCAAACCAGTTGCCAAGACCACTAGTGCCTCCCTACTCCCTCGATATTCCCTTTGATGCGATCATTCTATAAAAAAAGGAATAATATACAATAATTAAAAGGTAAGTTTCTATAAGCACTGTAAAATGTGCAACAAAAAAACAAAATCAAGGAATACTAACGTGCTTTTTAGATTACATTCTTCCTGTCCCCACGATACTTGTCTTCCTGGGTATAAATCTATTAGGCCTACACAGCTAGGTTGCTGCATTGCACAATGCTGGTCAAGCCTCTCAAGAGCTTGCAGGCCTGCTCATATTGCCAGTTATTAAAAAATTATATATTTAGACTGCATCCACTAAGTAACCAGGGCAAGAAACATTTCAATATACTATTTCACGGTGCACCTACTTCCAAAAAATTTGCTGCCTACTCTGCCATATAACCTTCAGGATCATGATCGTATGGAATGTTAACAGATACTACCACCCAGCTACATTTTCTTAATATTTACTGTTGCGAGAATTTTTTGTCGCAATCTTTTCAGCTGTTATAAACAAGTGGCCTGCAAACATTAAAATAGAATACATTATAGTAGAATTGGAAAGTTTATCCCCTCCCTGCCTCCCATCTAACTTCTCTTTGTAGACTATATGCAAAAATTCCCTTTTATGATTTCAGTCCTTACTATTCAGTTCTTCACACTCTTCTATTCTGTTCCCATGTACACTTGTTCACAACAAGTGCAGAAGTACTGTCAGGTTTTTTTTAATTCTCTATGGTTCAAAATTCCAAATATCTGACCAACTTCTGACATTAAAATGCTTGCTATTATTTCTTCCAGATTTAGGTTGCCTAAAATCCTCATCTGTCTAAGTCTTTACATAATCTGTATTACTTATGTATGGTTGAGAAGTTAGAATACTTCTGCTGTTTCTAGGAGATCTTGAAAGACCACAGGACTGGAAAAGACCCATAAAAGTATTTAAGTTTAGCCACAGTTTATCAGCACAAGCCTATTTAAACATGAAACCAAAAATACACAACACAGTCACGATTTCTTTTCCTTGGCACTCAGGAAAAAAAAATATTAACTTAAATATTATAAATTCAAATCCTTATCACCAAATAATAAAATGTTGAAACCACAAAGCCAAAAAAAAATAGCATGATAACACTTCTTTTGATGAATGATAATAGTAAAAGAATCAGGCAATTCTGAAAACCAACCCTTTGCATCCACTGGGAAAGTTGCTTTCTGTTGCTATCAGCTGATGTATTCTGTAACTGCAATGGTCTGTGCTAGAGGCTACTTTGTCTGTGCTAAGATTTCAAACAGTGATGAGGGCTGGCTTGCTAGAGAATTATTTACCTTTCCTTTTAAAAAAAGCTCTATGAAATTACATGCAAAGAGACTTATTTGACAACATTATTGAGGCTGCATAAGAACTTGTAACGCACCATCCCCATAATTGATGATCAGAAGTATGTAAACAGTGTACACCTGTATGTACAGTGCACTCTTGTTAATGATGCAAACTGATTGCCAAGTCATTAGTTTAAACTTCAAGACTTATTTTCTCTCTCTTCCAAAACTGTCAGCTTGCAAAACATACCATAGATATTGTACAATGATACCTACAAAGAAATATAAGCTGTCATTCCTAATGCCATCCTGTGGCACTGAATGTGCAATATAATTAAACTGATGGAAAAATCATACCTTTTTCTTAATCAACCTTGTTCCTTCATAACAATAGCTCTTGTTCTTGCATCACAACTTCTTCCTAAGTTTTCTTGTACCATTCATCACTAAACTTTTTTAAAAATTATCATGATTAGAACTTCTAGGTTCTATGATAAAGTAGAAGCCTGAATGTATTAGCTGCAGTACAGATAAAGTATAGACATGGTCACCATCCTAAATAACTTGCAACCTAAGACAGCAAGCAGTCTGCTGCAAAGAAATAAAGAGTTGGAAACAATACTGATCAGTATACCAGCAGTCTAAATGCTGTCATGATTTCTGTATTCATCACAACAAAGAACCTGAAGGAACGATACAAGGGGGATCATAAGGTGCTGGTGCAGAAATCTACTGGATGCTCACTCTTAAGTATGAGAACATGTAACAAGTAGGCAACAAAATCTCACATCCCAGACACCTGAAACAGTAGTAAACTGGGGATAAATCATGAAGGAACTACAAAATGAAGACAAGAATCCTGATAATGCTAAGAAGCAGAAACCCATGGAGGACTGAAATAGGACAATATGGGTAAGGCAATGGCCTGAGAAAGTTACCTTTGTAGTAGCATCTTGGACCGTTGGAAATATAGCAACACTTTCTGGGTCAAAGGAACAATGTTGCTGGAAACGTGATGTGAAATGACTAGTCTGGAAAACAACTTCAGAAGAGACCACAGTACAGGCCATGGACAGACTCCTCCAGATCTACACATCATGGTTATTGCTTGATCTGCCCTACACCATCCACATTGATTAATTATCCTCTTTCCAGCCTCCCTAAATAAGAAGCTGTCACGTCAGTAGCATGTTAGCCCTTTTATCTGAATTCCCCTCTAATCCAAAGTATTCTTCAAAGAAGAAGAAATATATGAAGCAACACAGTCTTAAACAGTTGCTTTTGAATTATCTCCATGCCTACTTTATGGTACCATCTAGCAGAATAGGATCACATACACTTTTCAAACACAACAACAAACAACAACCTCTTCAATCCAGAATCTCCCAACTTTCAAAACCTGGAACTAGAAATTTTGACTTTTTGAAACAACAGTTCAGGCACATGGAACGTTTTGTCACTTGCCAGCTACGGTAGATGACACATCAGACAATGGAAGCTGAAACACTACACAGCAAGTTTTAGGAAGCTGAGTGAGAAAAGAAAACTGAAAGTACATAACATTTTTTTTTAAAGGCAGTAATGCCTTGATCAAATTCTAACTTTAATAACTCAGATTCTATTAGACATACTGTTTTAAGCAACACAGAAACAACTTGCAAAGTATTCTTGTGCTAGCCAAACCCATTCCAGGTGGGTCACCAATCCAATCTGAGAGTACTACACCAGTGCTTTGCATGCCATTATGATTTGTCCAGGTCTCCATAAGAATATTCATCAAGCTTCACCTTTCCTAGCTAAGGGATCTGTTGCACAGATACTGTAATTGTTTGGGGTTTTTTTAAAGGGAATTGTCTCACATGAGAGTATTTTCTACATGTTAATACCTCCCTGAAAAACACAGAAATCAGCACTTCATACTTTGTCATTAAAGAAAAACTTCAATATAAGTTATGTGAGTGCGAACAAACAAGCAAATGAAATCAGTTGGATAATATAAGTTTTTAAGTTCAGTACTACAGGGTAGTCACGACAATATTACCTGAATTACACAGGGAATTCTCTCAAGGCAACTTTCACTTTCCTGGGCTCTGTTCCCTCTTTGAACATTTAAAGACAGTCTAAAAGGAAAAAAAAAGGGGGGGGGGGAAGGTTCTTTGAAAAAAATGACACATTTCCATTCTGTTTAGATAAGAATTCAAGTTATATATAAACACAAAGATTAACATTCAAACTTTTTACTTTAAAAAGGTTCCAACTGTCAAATCCAAAATACCATCTTTGCCACTATTTTAAATGAAATATGCTTAAAGTCTTCCACTCATTTTCTATGTTTCTTAGGGGAAAAGTATATATACATTAAGAAAAACAATTCTGAATAGTTTTAATCAAAGTCACTCAACTCAATCAAATGAAACATCACATCTATTTTCTTTACAGTACCTGGAGAACTCAGGGAAGGAAAGATGTGTTTTCCCCCAGGAAAAAAATTAAAATACCTCCCTCCTACTTTGCAGGGCAAACCCCAGCAGCCACCATGATTATGCTATTTTCGCCCTGATTATGTACCCTATTAGTTAAAAAGAAATGAGGTCCGGAGATCCCGCTTCTATAGGAAGATTTATCCGGTAAAAGACGAAAGGTAACGCACAGCTAAAACCGACTGGGGGCCAGGAGGTTCCCGCTGCCGGCCAACAAGCAGCGACCAGGCAGCGCGCGGAGCCGGGAGGCTCTCTCCAAGGTATCCGGGCCCGTTCGGCGGCATGCAGCACGGCAACGCAGCCCTCCTCCGCCCCGGGCCCGGCGCGGAGCGCTCCGGGCGGCACTTCCTCCCCGCCAGGCGCGGCAGGCACCGCGGCCGAGGCCCGGGGGTCCCGCTGCGGCCGGCCCGGGGCAGCGCTGCCGCCGAGAGCGTGCGGGCAGGGCGGGCACGTCCCGCGGCCTGGCCGCCCCGCCGCCCCCCCACAAGCCCCCGCGCCCCCCTCCCCGCCGCGGCCCCGCCGAGCACTCACGCGTCTCCTGCGGGCTGCGGCCGGGGGTCTCGCGGCTGCCCGGGGGCGGGAAGGACGGGCCGGCTCCGCCCGCTGCTGCCCGCGCCGCCGCCGGCTCTGCAGACACCGAGCGCCTCAGCCTCTCCGCTCCAACAGTCCCCGGCCGCTCCGCGGCGCCCGGCCAATCCGCGAACGCCTCCGCAGGGGCGCGCGCACCCCCACCAATCCCAGCCCGCGCCCGCCCGGCCCCCTCCGCGGCCGCTGGCCAATCCACAGACAAGTCTGCCAGCCCCGCCCTCCTCCCCCGCGCGACGCTGCCTGGGAGCCAATCACGCGGCGGACGCTTCCTCCGCGGCGGACGTGCGTGCGCTCACCCCGCTCGCTCCCCCCCCCGCCTCCTTCCCTTCAGCCAATCAGCAGCCGCGCCCGCACTCCTGCAGCGCGCGCTCTCCTTGCGCCAACGGGCCCCTTGGAGCGCTCGTGGTCTCCAGCCAATCAGCAGCCCGCGCCGCCTCGCGCGCTCGCGTCTGGGGCGCAACGGCCTCGGCCGTGCGCCAGCGCGCGCCCCTCGCTGCTCTCCGCCCCCCTTGGGGGGGGGGGGAGGGAAAGCGCGCGCGGCCCCGCCCCGTCCCCGGGCTCCCCTGACAGGAGCCGCGTCCACCGTCCGGGGATGGGGGGGGGTCGCGGCGTCGGGACCGGCCCTGGAGGCGGCTGCCTCTGGCTCCGGCTTCCTCACACCATCCCTTGCCAGAGCGATACCAGTCTTCTCACACAACAGTGTCTCCTGACCCATTCTTCGACCATCTGTCTCTGGATGACAGCATTGCATAGCAATCAGCTGTATTACAGCTTGGGTTGCTGGCAACCGACTGCAGTACAAACAGTCACAGCAGTGCATGAGCGTTTCCTGAGGAAGACTGGAGAGACAGGCATCTGTTTCAGGCCGTGCCTGCGGTCTCCCTCCCTCAGTCTCCCTGTGTGGAAATGCCATGGTTCCTTTCGCAAAACGTTTTCTGTTTTTGCAGGAAAGGAATAGATTTCTTACATTGTGTGTGGCGAGAAGGGACTGCTTACGTTTTGCATGTGTGGGAGGGAGGTATTTTGTCCTGAGGGAATGGGAAGATGTGGAGTATGAGAGGAAAAAAAGCAGTTTTTTGCTGTGCATGCTTAGCCACTTTAGCTAGTGCTGTATTAATGTTTATTCTGAACTACGTATGCGCAAATGATAGCACATGTTTTTTTTTCCCCAGTCCTGGAGTCAGGCCCTCTGGCAGCAGTGGAACCAGACTGGAGAGAAGTCGTGCGGAGGGCTGTTTCTGCTGGCTGCGTCTGTGCTAGTAAATTAAGTAGCAGCAGGATGTAGGCATGGCACTGGGTATGGATTGTACTGTTTACCTCTTGAAACAGTTAAACAACTCAAATAGTATGGACCAGCCTAACTGGTCTTCTCCCAAACAACTTCCAGGCACTACTGGGGATGTCTGGTGGCAGCTTGGATAGAGTCACCCTTTTGTGCAGTCTGAAAGGTTCTGATAGTAAAGCCACAGCCCATTCTGTGCCATATGGTCTCACGCCTGTGAATAATCCTCAGGTACGTTTCTCACATTAGAATAAATGTAGCTGCTGTGTTCACCCTACAGGGAATCGCTTACCTGAGGCTTTTTTTGCTGGATGTGCAATGGCTGTTCTTAATACCACTGTGGAGGCCACAGTCCAGCCTTGAGTACTCTCCACCCTGTAGCTAGATACCTGAAAGAACACTCCAGCTTGGCTTTGCTGGAATTGAAAGCCTGTCTGAAGTGCCTGTGTGGGCCTTGCTGTCAGAAAGCAATGTCAGCCGTAGCAGAGAACAGGAAATGTTGGCCACCATGAAGCCAGATGTTGATGCCCTTTGGGGAATGAGTTGCTGCCTTGTTTCAGGTGGAAGACAGATAAGTTATGACATGAATACCATGAATTTGGCCAACATAGCAAGGTGGGGCTTTCCTAAATCAACCACAACAGGCCATGGAGTCTGTAAATGGCTGTAAAATAATGCAAGGATAATCTTCATAGTTAATCTAATTCTAAGGTGGTAGTAGATGTTTTGGTATCAGAATGTGTATATCATTTACTCTCTTCCCACCTGCTGCACTGGGCAGTTCCTGGCAGGTGAAACCCCCTTAGATAAAGTACAATAAGAACTCTGCAGAGAAACATGACCTGCAAGGTGGCATCACAGATCTTATCCATCTTATCCACAGTTTTCTCCAGCATGCCCACATCTGTCTGCGCAGTATTGCTCCATTCTGGGTCACGGTTTCTTCAAGCAGTTCCAGAAGAAAAAGGAAGAACTGCAGCAATGGTACACAGTATGTTTATGCAGCTAATGCAGAACAGCAGCTGAAGGTGTGTATAGCGGGTATTTTCCCCTTGTGAAACATGCTAATACAGTCTCAAGAAAATGAGCTGAGAAAATAGTGAATGAAAGAGAGGCTTATGTTGTAGAGATGCAAAGGATAAGGCAGCAGCTATCATGCTCCAAAGTACCCTGCCTGATTTGCTGCATAGGATCCTAGAGTTAGGACACTATGAACATAAACAATTTTCCTCTGCTTGGCCTTGGAACCAGTAGCCATTTTCTAACATGGATTAAAAAGACATGGTAATTACTATGTTAGCTATGAAAATATTAGGTAGGGGGTTTGTGACTATTAACAGCATCTCCATGTTGGATTTAGATGAATAAAGAGACATTTAAATGCCTGCGTCTTTGTGAAAATAACCCTCTGAGCAGGGTTCATGTCACCTAACTTTAGAAATCTAAAAATTGGATACTTAAGTCTCATCTAGATGCCCTCGGATCCCTTCATAGTCAATTGAAAGAAATAGGTACCTTTGGACAGCAGTTCATCCAACCTTCCTTAAGCACCTCTGCTATGATGACATGACTTGCCCTCTGAATTCTGTTTCTCTGCGTTGACTATAAAGGGAAATCATAACTAGCTCAGATTTAGACATCTAACTTTTAAATGCCAGAGTTAAGGCAGATGAATCCTGTCTTTTGTTTCTATCATAATATCAACAACCAGTGCACTCCACGATCTCACTCTTATGGATAACAATTTCTAAAGGAGTGCAGCAGGTACAGCGAGAACCTTCTGAATTATGATAACCCAAAACAATAGCTCTGTCTCCTTATTGTTTTGAATTTCAACATTAACTACTTGTAATTAATTGAAGTGCTCTGTAAAATAGTGCACTGTAAAGTGTTACATTTGGTTCTGTGTATTGATAGCATTTTAAAAAAAAGCCACTTTAAAAAGTGGATTAAAACAATGAAGCTGAAGAAGCATGTTGGTGTATGGCAAGAGGATGAGAAACAACAGGCATAAATTGAAATTAGAGAGGCTCAGGCAGGTTATAAGGAAAAACTTTCTCCCCATGAGAACAGTCCAGCAGTGCAGCAGGGGCCCAGAGAGGCTGTGCCATCTCCATCCCTGGAGGTTTGCAAGACCCAATTGCATAGGGCCCTGAGCAACCTGACATGAGCTCAAGCCAACCCTGCTTTGAGCAGGAGGTTGGACTGGAGACCTCCCATGGGTCCCTTTCAGCCTGAGTTGTCTCATGATCCTGTGGTTGCTTTCAGGCTCAGGTGTGCTGCTCTCAGATTCTGTACATTCAATGAAGCATAGAATAATTTAAGTTAGAAGGGACCTCTGGAGATCATCTCTGCCACGCTTTTATTCAAAAGAGGGCCAAATTTATAGAGCCAGCTTTAAAGTTAGATCGAACTGTTTCAGTTCATATTTAAAATAGTTTTCTCCCTCCAGGGACTCTGTTTTTTTAAGTTAAATCTTTAACTTGGATTAAACTAATCGATAAGGGGAACAGTTGTTTGTGAAATCTGTCACTCTTAAGCATTTTGTTAGAAAATGATCATGTGTCTTTTGGTGTGATAGGTTTTTCTTACAAAAACCTCTGTCCTCTTTCAGTAGTGAAAGCAAATGAGTCACATCTCTCATTCATAACTCAAGAAGGTATTGTTTCCCAGTGATATATATCTTTCTGTTTCGTGTTCTTATAATGGAATCTAATTTCCTGCTTCCTTCGGAAAAAATAGTAACAGAACATATTTCCATTTTTAAGTATAGTGCCAGAAAATTAGATTAATTTGTCCCTCCTGAGTAGTGACAATATATAGTTGCGCACAGTGTTACAGTTTCTTTTAAAATGTCTTTTGATGTCTGAACAATTGGTTTCCTCAGCACGTGCAGAATTTGCCCAGTGCATACATGTAGTAATCAAATATACAGAGTTGATTTTTTATCTGTGAAATATGCTAGCAACCCAAATTAAAAGTATCTAGCATTAGCATTCACACTTAGTGAAATACATTTAAAGCATCATAAATGGCTGAGAAGTAGTTTTATAAAATTTTAATCATCAGTAATCTATAAGCATTTTTCAGTAAAATATTTTTTCCTAATGTTGTCTACTTTATTTTTTGGATCAGGGAAAGCAAGTATTTGGAGAGCCAGCTTACTTCTATGTACTAAATTACTGGTCAGAATCTGTGAGACAAAAATGCCACACTTGAGTTTTAAATATTAAGAAAGTAACAGTGCTTAGAAGCTCTGAGCTTTTATTTTCAGCTGCTTCCCGTTATTACAGTTAGCTTTCATGCTGCTTAATAATATCTGTGCAGAGAGGCTAGATATTAAACAAATTTGATTCTCCTTCCAGCATGCATTTGCACAAATTCTCTTTGTATTTGTGGGCAATGGATGTGTGCATCAGGAGGAGAATACAACCCTACAGATACTTCTTAATTCAAAATGTCATTCTCCTTAAATGATAAATAAGTAGATTAGAGTTGGTAATATCAAACAGCTTTTCCAGGCCCACAATGTTGCTCTTTTGGATGCAAAACCAACTACATACAAGAGCAGAAGAGGCTGAAGACATCATTATATATGCTTTGATGATACAATTTTGGCAGAAGTTTTTATCAGGAAAATGTACTTAGCATTCCAGAGTAGTGGTACTGGTTTAAAAAAGAAATAAAATTTGGCACTAGAAGTATTTTTTGGTTTGTTGAGACCTTTAGCTTCAGTGTCACCATACATCAATTCATCCAACTGTGAACAAAGCAAAAAAATAAAAGGAAACCTCAGATGACGTTACCTCGTATCTGAGCACAAGAGTGATTTTGCGTTTTTGAGCTGTTAAGAGAAACAAACTGTTACGGAAAATTAGGCTCGCTGGCCACCCTAACAGGGTCCAACCCTAGGTTCCTGCTGAGACAGAAGTTGAAAGCCAAATCAGAGTGAGATAAATATTAATAACACACGTGTGCAGTAATTACAGCTCCAGCTGGGTGCCTCCAGAGAAGGACCCTGTTTGAACAAACCCCTGGGTGATTGTAGCCTTCCAGTCTAGCATCCACACCCTAGTTCTGAACCAGTCATATTATCAGAGTTTGAGGTCTTCCAGCTCCCGGTTGGTCCTTTCCGTAGTTTCCATGTGTGTTTTTACTTCTTACCGCACTTCTGCATAGTCGTCAATGGCTCTTTTACTCCCTTATCTTGTCCCTTTTACTCCCTTATCCTGTCTTTGGGAACCAGTGTTGTTACTTATTTCCTTTGTTTCTTTCTTCTGTGTGCTGGGTTAAAGTTCATCTCCCTGCTCATTAATGCTAAACTGCTTATTTCTCTCTACACAAAAGCAAACTCAAAATGAGAAGATTGTGCTGGAAGGTTTATAATATTCTTTAATTTTGTGTTCTAGTAGAAAAGTATCCTGCTTGTTTGGAATACAGTGTTCCTCCTGGTGCATAGAAAATAAGTCTTGAATGGACTTTTTTTTTGTCCTGTGGAAGGACAAACATACCCATCATGACTAACTTGTTTTTCAAACCTGGTTTTTGCAGTATTATCCTTAACATTAGGGAGTAATTTCTGCATTACTCTTTGTCCTGCCTGCACTGGCTATTGAGCAAGTTGACTCCCTTCCTCTTTATAGTTATTTCTAGACTGCTGCAGTGTCCCTGGAACTTTTTCTTTTCACAGTTAAACAGCACCCCTCCTTGCAGGGCATGTTTTCTCTGCGTAAGTATTCACATACTCTTCTCTGGACTCTTTTCCAGTTGACCCACTCATCCTTGAACTGTGGTTCCCAAAACAAGATACAGTACGCTGTGTCAGTGCCGTACTGATACTGTGTACGGTAAATAACCACTTTGCAGGTCTTAAACATCTCTTTATGCAGTCCGGTATTATGTTTGCCTTTTTCTCTAGTGTGATAACATTAGTCTGAAACAATTCCTACACCTTCTTATACAGCGCTGCTGCCTCTTCTGTCCCCCATCCTCTATTTGTGCAGTTGATTGTTTGTACATACATGCATTTGTCTGTGCTGAACTGCTTTTTTTATCAGACCCAAATCATTTCAAATCGAATACTGTTTTCCAAACCGCTTGCTTTTTTCTGTACTTGGTATCATCTGTAGTTTAATTATATATTCTCTATTTCTCTATCCACATCATTCATGAACTACTATTTTCTTATTTGTGAGACCTGTTCCCCTGGAAATCAGACTGAGTTGATGTGATTTGTTCTTGATAAATCCATGTTGTCAATTACTCGTTTTCTTTTACCTTCTTAGCAAAAAGAAGGTAAAAGAAGCTTTTCCTTCCTCCATGTGTTAACGTAGGCACTATGTTTGTTCTTTTGCAGTCTTCTGGACCTGTCTAATAACTCAGGACACCTCAGCTGTAACCACTTGATGGTTTTGATTTTGATTCAGTAAGTTTGCTGCATGCCAGGTGGTTTCACTCACATCAGCTGGGTTGACATCATCTCATTTGTAAGTTCTTTTCCTATTCTGGCCTGTGTTCTTGCCACTTTGTTACAGGCGGTAGATGAGTTTTATAGTGAAGACTGAAATATTTCTGCTGTCTCTGCATCATTGGTTGAAAATTTTCCTCCTCAGTCAGTAATGGATTGACCTATTTTATTCCCTTGGTCTTCCTCTTACTAGTAGTGTTCTTACAGGATGTTTTCACCTTACCTCTTGCTAGTTGTGTCTTACTTTGTGCTTTGGCTCTTCTGATTTTGTCCCTGTATGTTTGTGACATTTTTAATGATTCTTAGTGGGTAGGCTTAGTTTTTGCACTTTCTTTTATTTTGGGATTATTAAAGGTGCTATTTTTCAAATAGCCAAATCAATCTCTTGCTATTCTTCCTAGCCTACTCTTGCATTACACTGTTCATGTAGTTCCTGTAGGGAATTTCTGACTCTTCTATACTCCTTTTTGTGAGCCACTTGTTTCTGTCTCCCCAGTTATGATGAATTAATTCTTTTCATGGTTGTGCTTTAACTGGGAGGGTGGGAATAGTAACCTCTTTTAAACTGTATTTAATAAATGGCTTATCAGGTGCACTCTGAAGGTAAAATTACTTTCAGTGTCTCCTTTATTTTCTTTCTAAGGGGGAATGTATCAGAGTATGTACACCCTTGAAATACAGAATAGCCATTCCTCTTTCCCCCAAGCTTATTCTTCCTAAACATGGTGTTTTCATTTGTTTCTATGTAGTTGAGCAGTGTAGGGTCGTAGTCAGTGAGCCAGATGAGCCTTACCACTTCTCCATAATACATTGTATTCAAACTCCTGATGGAGAGCACAGCTCTTGGGATGTCAATTTTGTTCAACAAATGGCTTCCTCGAGGTCCTTCAGGAATAAGCCATCACATAATTTCTGTTTCCTTGCTGGAATGGTGGTCATTACCTTTGGAGCATTTGTCCCCTTTTCCACTATTGGAGTTTGTTCCAAACCAAAGCATAACCCAAACTGAAGCATAACTGTAAATAATGAAGATTCCAGTTTTACTTGTCATCTGAAAGACAGGACCAAGAAGCATTCAAATGATAGTGCTAGAGTGGAGCATTCATTCAGTGTTTCTCTGAGATTAGACCACCACACATTGAATTAGCAGGATCATTTCCTGCAGAATAGTGGTATTTCCTAGAGAGCTAACAAGTTACTAAGCAGTGTTACCTGCTTTGTTGTGCTGTAACTTTCATTGCCTTTAAGTTTTGAAGTTTTTTACTTCAGAGCTGAAAGCTATTCTCATTATGATCACTAATTTTATCCACAACAAACAATTTCCATTCAGGAGCTCGCAACCGCAGCCACTTTCATTAGACATGTCAGTACTCTTCTAAGTTGGTTATTTGGTCTTAAGATTGGCCTTCTTGTTCAAGATTTCTTGTTTTCTTAAAATATTTATTCCTCTATAAACTACATTTGTATGTTCATTTTTTGCTTAGCATTTCTTTTGACGAAAGGAGTGTTTAAGTAGTATCACAGGGATTGTCTTTATAAGAAAATTGTTAAACTGAAGAAACATTTTCAGGATGTAGCTATTAATGTATTAATACTTGTAATTATATGATTTATGCAGTTGTATTTTAATAATATAAGTATGACTTTGAAGCCATTATAGACAGTGCATATCATCTAATTAGGGATAGATGTTATTGAAACTAAACTTGTTGATTCTGGGTAACTAGGGTAGTCAGAAGAGAATTCCCAGTGGGTTGTGCAGCTTATCTTCTGAGAGAAGCAGAAATACCTTGTTCATTTTGGGTTTTTTTACCACCAAAGAAGTTCAAGCTTTAGCTTCTAATAAAACTTCCTATGTGGGAACCATTTAAGGAAACTTACGTTGATAATCTACCTCCAACATCTCTTCAGACCTTCTTTCTTACACAGCCAGGTTGTCAAGCGTATGTGCTAATAGGTACCCAACCAAGTGAGGACTCCAAAGAACTTTTAGCAGCTACTACAGTTTTCCTGGTGTTCTTTCAAAAAGCCACTTAGCACAGATCTCAAGTGGAACCAACATATAAAATGCCTCAGTATCTCTTTGCTGAAATTCAGTGTCCCAGGACAGTGTGGAACATTACCATAATTTCAGTTTACAAGGCTCTATATTCAGAGACCTGCAACAGAGAATCAGCTCTTTATTTTAGTTTCTTTTTCTAACCATTCAAAACTAAAAGCAATTTTAAAGACAAAATAGCTAGGAGGACTATTCTAGTCAGTTTCCCCATACCTAGTACTTAAGAAAATGAGGTTTGGACCAACTTCAGGCACAAAAGGAAAAGATTTCAATAACTGGGAAGGGAGAATGCTAAACCGAATTTAGTAGGTGTGGAAAAGAAATACAAGCAGAAAAAAAACCTGGAGTTGGTTAGGCATTGCGTGGAAAAGGAGTGAAGGATTTGCAATGTTAGTAATAATAAAAGTTGCATAGCAACATGAATAGTTTACTTTTTCCATTATGCTGAAGTAAAAAGAAATAGTTTCAACAGGATGTATTTTTCTTCTATGTGCTTTTTTCTCAGCAATATGAGAGTATTAAGGCTTCTATCTGAAAGAGCCACAAAGAAACAAGAAAAGTGGGCAGAGCTGACACAGAGACTGGTCTGCCCACTACAACACTAAGTGATCAACAGTGAAATCTCAACTAATGCTGAGATAGCAAACTCAGACCAGGGTCATTGCAAGGGCAAGTGTTTTCTCAAAGATACATTGTGAAAAACATGGCAAAAATTGCAGTGTGTGTGTGTGGGGGAGAGAGAATCAAAATCTTTTACATTCTTCCAATTTTATGATTATTGCTTTCTTAGTAAAGTGGCAAGATGTGGCAAATCCTGCTTAAAATTCATTTGCATATTCTCATGTCTTGCAGCTGAGATAATGTTTCAAAAGATAAGCAATGACTTAAAGATCTTCTTCAGCATGTATTTGGTTTTAGTTTTTCTGTACTGCTTACGTAGGTCCCAGTACCCTTTGCAATCTCTATTCCCCTGTTGGACTCCTGAGTAAGATGGAAGCGAAACACCAGAGTGTTTGGTCAGGTGCTAATGGTAAATTTGGGGGTTTGATAGCAGAAAGTGGAACCTGCCTGTTTGTCACTTCCTCATCCAATGATTCCATTCCTTGATTCTTCTGGTTTTCTCTTCTTACTTCTTCATTCATGCAAGAGTTAGGTGTTAATTCTTTGTTAACTCCTAAGTACGTCTCTTCACTGTTAATGGCTTTCAGTCTTGTGTGTTTTACTGATATTTTGATTTTAACTAATTTATACCTATATAACAGGTTTTCACTCCATATCTTTCACATTACAGTGTACACATTTAAGATTTCTTTTGATGCCTATGCCTTCAGCATCATCTTTGCCTTTTCACTGTTCTTCATATTTTATCTGCAAGCTGTTGATAACTCTTGTTACATCTTCTTGGCTTGTAACGTCTCATTGAAGGCTGTTCTACACTTAAAAATGCTACCATCTTCATTATGCTATATATTTTTCTTTTATTTCTCTTTATTTCATGTATCATTCCTAATTTTGACCTGATTATCTTTTGCAGCCCGGGTGTTGCATTTGCCCTTGCTCATTCTTCCTGTTCCTCTCAAGTGGCAACAAAAGTGCACTGAGAACAGTGCACTGAAATTAAGTGCTTGTGCATTTGTCTGGTCGTTTGTGATCGCTTGGCATGCAGCACCATCTGAAGAGCGATGTTCAGAAGTCAGAAATCTCGGAGTTTAAATTCTTCTGTCAGCTTTCCTCAACTTTTGCATGAAGTTACGATATATATGGCTATAAGGAGAACACAGCTTAGTCCAAAACAAGTATAAATAAAAAGTTGAGGCTGAGAAAGGCCTGACTGAGAAACTAAAATAACCTTTTTGGTATCCTTCTATTTTTATTTACATAATAATTTCAGTATTTTAAATTCTGCATTTAAAATTGTTAATTCAGAATTTTGCACATTAGGAACTATCTAAGCACCAAAGAAAGAGCCTTACAGACTGTGTGTGTGTGTGTGTCTGTCTGTGTGTGTGTGTGTGTGTGTGTGTACATACACACACACACAAATACACACACACACACACACACACACACACATACATATATATAGAGCCAGCTGGTGGCTTAGCAACCACTATTTGTTGTTATGCAGTTATCTGTGTATCACAGTTTGCTCTTCCATCTCGCAGGTATTCCCAGTTAACAGCCAAAATGGCAACTGAGATAGAGCAGAAGCCGTGCTCCAGAGAGAGGGAGCATCTCGTGTGTACTCCCTTGTTGTTCCTTTTCAAGGTGACAGGATGATTACCTTGCTTGAGCTAGAAGTGTGCTCCTTATCTGTCTTTAGACGTTGATTCTGCAGCTTTTCTTTCACTTAGGTTTTTTTTTTATTACAGGTTGGCAGAGAACAAAACAAACCAGATGACTGTAAAATTGAAGCAGATTCTGTTAAAATGCAGATGAAATGCCTAAGTTTAATAAGACGTCCTTTATAGAGCTGCCTCCCAAGGGACAGAACTTACCACAGCTGACTGATTACAGTGGAGTATGCAGAGCTGAAAGAAAAGACGGGAAGGTGCAGAGGTCTGACGGTACAAGGACTTGTTGGTTACCACCTGCTAGAAGCCATAGTAGCCATATATCTACCCAGAAGGTACACATAATTAGCCATAATTATATTGTGGTCCAGTTTAACTAAGAAAGAATGAACATACCGCATCAATTTGGGACATGAAGTTAATTTAATTTATTTTTTAGCAGCATGTGATGGGAAAGGGAAACCTAACAAAGGAGCTTTTGCTGCGTTCTTAATTGAAAGATTTTTGGTGTGACCCATGCTGGATTTCGTGTGTGCTAGAATCTTCCAAAGGCCAAAGCTTTAGCAAGGGCTGAAAGCCAAGACTCTGAAACAGAGGGAATTACCACTTGGTAAGTTTGAATCTTAATCTTTTTAATACAGCCAGATAGCATTGTTACCCTTATCTTTCACAAAAGCAGGATATAGTTTCATTTAGTTTTGTAGGCAACAAAAAATTCTCACTAAAAGCAAACGTGAGGTGTGAGAGGATTGGCTTTGTGAACAGCTACTTAATGCATTTTTTTTTTCAGTTGTGTCTGGACTGTACACTCTGTACCAAGTATTAATGTACAAGCAGAGCATTTAACAGATAGCAAGCGTATGATGTTACCAGAAATGCAGCTTTGCTATAGTGTCACAGAAAATAATGTCCTGTCAAGAATGCAGATGCTGGGATCTGGGACCTACTTTACTCCCTTCCAACACAGGGCTGCAAAAGCAAAGTCTGTTTTATTTGGGAGGGGAAGCAACAGGGCCCTGTGACTTCTCGGTATGAGTGCCTAATGCAGGGTACGGTAAGCAGTGCCTCTGCTATACAAACTAGTGACATACTATTAAAAGTATTTAGAAAAAGTAACATGTAGAGGGATAATTTTTTTTGAATGCATAAAGAGACTTGCTAAGGAACAGAGTCACGTGCAATTAGAGAAGGGCTTTGTGGAACCCATTGTATTTTCGAAAAAGATCTTCACATGGGGAAGAACTTAGCAGGATTATTTGGTGTATGGTGCAGAAATTTAAACCAGTAATTAACAGGTAGCTCCACCTGGAATGGTCCCAGGGCCTTGCTAAGGATCCAGCCACCGTCCCTCCTGCTGTGGAGCAGGAGCGGGCAGCAAGCATCCACGCTGACGGGAGGATGGCCATAAGGTGCCCGAGGGAGGAGCTGCCTGGTGACCCATGCAGGGAGCACAGCAGCTGCTGTAGTGAAACTGTTGTATTGCTTCTCAGTGAGTACAGACTCTACCATACACCAACGAGATGAGGATGCCAAAGCCGACACAGTGGAAGGCATGCATCCTTCATCACACCCTGTCTCCTGAGCAGTGCGTGGCCAAATTAGCATCTTGGAAAATCAGTTCGACATGTGGTCTGCAGGGAAATGTGCTGAAGCCTAGAAAAGCAACAGATGGTGCCTTGGCATATTTAGTTATGCCTTTGCCTCTTCATGTTCAGGCTTCAGTGTTTCTTAACTGTGGGTTGTGCCCATCCTCTTCTTCCCAGGGGTCACAGGAGAGTCCAGTGGGGCCAACAAAAGCTTACGAGATTTATTTATTTATTTATTTAGCAAAGAGATAGCAATTAATTAGTCACATTAATTAAAAAAGAGAACAATAGAACTCAGGAAGAAAATTAATAGAGTCAAATGATGCTTATTGCTGGCAGTAGCTCAGTTCCTGCAAGGTGAGGGAGCAAGGAGCTGCAGCAGTCTCTGATTGCTGATGTACGTACGTATACACACATGAGGGAAGACCTGAGTACCTGCAAGTGCTGGCCCCAGCTCAGTTCCTCCAGGATAGGGAGGTACCTGCTGTGACAAGGAATTAGAGCTAATTCTCATTATTTGCCCATGAGGAGCTGAATTGCTGCCAGAAATTAAAAATAGCTGTCTGTTTTCTGGTTGGGAGGTCCCGTACTTGGGTAGGGTGCACAGATGTGGATAATACAACAGGAGCTTTTGACTGGGAAGTGGATTGGATTTCAGCAATGTAATGCGAAGTGTTTAGGGACCTTTTAGCTAAGAGGAGGAACAGAGCACAAGTGCATGAGAGACATAATTCACATACAGAACAGGAATATGTAATGTAACAAACTTTAAAGAATAGAACAATATAGATGAAAAAGCAGCACCAAGGACATGACATCAATGTTAACACATACATGATAAGGAAAGGAATTATGACAATGATATAGTGATAGGAATAATTTAAATTATTCATACTAATTACTGAGGTCTAACGTGAAATGTTTTATTCAGGAAAGTTATCAGGACATTCCTGTTGACATTTGAAAAAATATTCCTGATGACATTTGGGGGAAATGTTGGTCTGGCTAACTCAGGGAGACAGTTACACGCTTTTGATGAACTCGGGAAGAAACATTTACACAACCATTTGACCCACTCAGCTGAGCTGTTTATGTAAAATGAAGGCCACCCTCCCTCCCATCCCCTTTGTGCTGAGATAAATTCAGCTTTCTGTGCAACAGCTGTGGTCCATTGCACCCTGTATCCTCCCCTCAGCTGCCCAGGCATATGGCCTTTGCCCAGCTCTGGTGGTTTATTGATCACATGGAGATGTAACAGCTCTGTAACTCTCTTCATGTATTTTTGTTTTCTATTTTATATTGTGCCAACTCCGAGTAACATTTTTTCCTCACTTCTAAATGAAGTTTATTCACAGCTAATGTATATCCATCTGTTTTTTGTACCAGCATTGAATAGCCATTCTTCCCTCTCAATTTTTATCCTGGTGATAGATAGCCATTTGCTTTTGCTTTTCAGGTTTGGATTTTTGGGCTTCTTACCATACCAGGTGCTCTCCCTTCCTGATTATTTGGGAGCCTTTCAGTGTATTTGTTCTGGTTTGAATTAGTCTTTCTTGAATTTGGGGATCTCACTATCTTGCACCTACTTGGTATCCTAGAATCACACTTTCCTTTTCTGTGGCTAAATCACAGTTCACTTGATAAGCACATATAAAATACGTGGTACCTGACCTGCAGTTTTTTTGTGTCAGCTCTTTCAGAAGACTCTTGTCATCCAGTTAAAATGCTATGTATAACATCATCCTTAGTGGGAATAGAGGAAAAGCATTACTTTTGTTCTGGGGCCATGCCTGTAGACTATCTCACTACCTTTTCTTCTTTTCCTCTCTTTATGGTCTCTTTTTAGATAAGATGGTAGAATTTCTTGGGTTTTTTTGCTAACAGTTGCAAAATCCAACTCAGCTGGACTTCTCATATTCTTACTTGTCTGCACTACAAGACAGATTTCTTTCTGATCTTTCTTTTTCCATTCTGTGTCAACTTTTTACGCACTTAATCTGATAATTCATGCAAGTAGGTTTCAAGCCCCTTCACATTTCCTTTCTCTCTATACTTGAAATATAGATTATTGATACTTTTAATATATTTAGTGAAAAGAAATCCCAGGCTTCCTACGCATTCTTGGGCTCCCCCGTCCCACTGATTTTACTCTCTGGGCTGTTAGTGTATTCAAAGTTTACCTGATGTAAATCAAGGACCTTAGTTACAGACCTATTTCTCTATATCCTCCAATTTAAGAGAAATCAAGTTGCAATCACTCGATGAAAGTTTCTTTCTATAACCAGATCTACATCTTCATTGCTTACAAAAAGAAGTTCACACCAGTCTTATCATTTGTTGGGTCAGTATCTTTAGTGAAGAAATGAATCAGCAACCACACACAGGAACACGTGTATCCTGTGTTGCATATCAGACAGCCAAATCAGCTCTACATTCACTATATAATGGGCACAGTTATCTAAAAAAGTATACTTACTGAAAGGAGATGTATTTTAAGAAACTGCAGTTGTTGTGTCACAAAGACTGGGAAGGGAGAAGATCTGATGGTTGCACAGCAGAGAGAGTACCTTCCGTCAAGCCTAAAGTTCATCCAGTGATTGAAGCCTATGACTTGGAGAGCACATCTGTAAAGCACTCATTAGGTCAGTGGCTCATTTTTCTGACCTGTTAATAAGTATATCCTGTATTTACCATGCATAAAGGCCCCTAAAACATTTTGGGACCTCAAGAAGTAAGGCTTGAGAGTACTGCAGAGTGTTTATTAAGGCTTAGCATTAAAGCAAAGTTTTCCCCATGAAATGTGTGGAAAAGACTTTTTTCAGATATCCCGCAGTTTCTGAACCTAGAAAAATGTATTTCACTCTTGTTTATATGGGTCCCTTGAAAGGCAAAAGGTAATCACTGAAAAATCATTAGCAGTACTAATGACCATAAAATCATATGCTTTTTATTTAACATAAAATGAAACATTAAGATAAAATACACATTTGTCCATGTGTTGAAGAACTACTGTATTTTACATTCATTTATAAAGCAGGTAGTTTTACATGACAAAAATAAGTGAGGGGAAGAGGAACAGAATCTGCAATAAGACAAGCCACAGGGCAAGCTTTTGCTTTTCAAAGTGCTATTTCCTAAGGGCACGCAGATCTCAAAGTAACAGGTTAGAAACAGGCTGTTTTTAGCACTCCTCAGATCCCTGTTAATGCTGGTGAGAAGCTAAGGTGGAATCTTATACAGCAAAACAAGTAAAAACTTGTTCACAAAACAACCCTTGCCAATATGCATAGCTGCAGCACAACGAACCACATTTGTCCCTGATTTGATTGCTCATTTGCTGGAACTGGCCCATGCAGTTTTCAAATGCCTAGAAATTATGTTACTTTATTGTAAAGAAGCATGCTGAACTATGATCTTTTTTTTCCTGGTACAGACCTTGCCACATTTCCTATTTGACTGTTAACTTGCAAAAGGGCTGCGGTAGGTACGGGCTTACGATTGCACAGAAGATAAATGGCAACGGAAGGCGCTACCACCTGTCAGCCAGGTCAGCTGTTTGTGGGCACATCCTTGGTACACCTCGGGGTAAAAGATAAGAAAAACGGTAACTGAAACTTCTGTTGCTGAGGTTGAAGATGATGCCTATCGCCTCTCAGCTACAGGTGGGCTAAGAGCATGCACACGGTTAAAAATAGCTCAGTTGGCAGTCACGTATTAAGCTGTAGTAGCTCCATCGCGTTCATTTACGTGCCTTTTCTCTCAGAACCAAATTGCTGTGTTCCCTGTTAGTTCACATTCCTGGTGTTGGCTCTGGAAATCAGCTGTGACTGACTTTGGAGGCCTAACCCCCAAACGTCAAACTGCTGGCACAGCTTTTCCGATATCAAATCTGTAATGCAGCATTTGAGAAGCCTAACCAAAAGATACAGGAGACCGATTAGCTTTAAGTTTTAAATTGGGATAGGAAGGGATGGGAGATGCAGCAGTACCAGGGGATTTAGGAATGTTTTTTTTTAAAAAGTGCAGCAGATCAAAACACATTACTAGTATATATTTTTTCTAACCCATATATGTTAAATATGAAAACAAATATAAAAGCTGTAATTCCATCTCAGCACTGTGGTAACTTTCCAAGGTGTAATGTTACCACAAGACTGGGATGAAGCTGGTCTTATTATGTACACTTAGCTAAAATATAGCTCCGTGAGTGTACATACATATATATGCACACACATCTGCACAGCCCCCCCCACATATACACTCTATGCATATATATTTTTACCCAAACAGTGGGACCTCCTTATAGTGCAACTGTTTAGAGTGAAAGCCCCACTCAATGTGCAGATAGCAAGTTTTAACAAAATATTTGGGTGCCTTGTTTCATTTTGTTTTCCAGGAGATTACAACAATAACTGAAATGGTATAAAAATACCAGTTGCCTGCTTTTTCAGTTTTCAGATTTTTACTTTCAGAGCCTGACTTGTTAACGCCTCTTCTTTTTCCCACATTCAGCTTCCTTCCCCATAAGTCCCAGTAACAGAGAATTGCTGTAAACACTTCCAATTTGTATACAGCATTCCTGCAACTGCTTGCAGGAATAGTGGGATAGTGTAAATGTAATCTGAGATCCATCCAAGCCAAAATTGACATCGTGAAAAATAGGGATGAGGCAAGTACGCTCTGCCTCCTCATACATTGTGGAGCTATTTCCAGGCTTATCTCATTGATCACTAATTATGGCTCCAGCTGAGGACCTGGCAAAGGGCCTTATATATTACTACTAATATACTACTACTCACACCTCTTTCAGTGGAGAGATTTGTATTCTCACTATACATATAGAGGTGGGGCCAGCAATTTAAAGGGGCTGCAAATCTAATAGAGTCTTTCAGAAATAGGTATTTATAGAACAAGCAGTATTAACCTGCTGTATACTGTAATAAACAGGTAGTTCCATGAAGTATTCTCATGGGCGCAAGGGCATGGATGCAGTCATTTGCAACACATGTTGTGTACTTCAACTTAATCCTAAAAGGTATTTAGCGACCTTAGCTCTCACCAATTTCGGTCAGAGATAAAAGTACGACAACCTCATGATTTGGACCCTTTTGTTGACTAATGTGCTCTGCAGCTGCTTTTTGCAGTGTGTACTGGATAACTGCTCCTGAAGTTTGCAGCCTTTATCATTTCTCATCTAGCTGACATTTCTGAATACATAAAATTATGGCCAAAACTAACATTCCATTGAAACTGGTAGGAATTAAAGCAGCAATGCTTGGCAAAGATGTTCTACCTCTGTAAATTCATGCTGCTGCATCCTGGAAACAGGATTGCTCTTGGGAATAAGACCAGCAGCCTCAACAGATTGACTGGAGCTTCCTCTTAGGAGGATCTTTATGGATCCCATTCAAGTACAGCTGAGGAGAAGTCTTTCCATTTCTAACAGCTGCAAAGATGTATCATCCTCTACTGTGAGATTTTGACCTAAATTCCTACAAAGTAAAAAATCTGCTTTGACAGTGTTTCCTTGAAATCACTGGACTTTTGGTATACTGTTTGCATTCCTCATAAGCACCATAGGATGCTCACGCAAGAAATCAAGCTATCAGCAATATGTATTAAAATTCCAGTAGCACAAAAAGACTGAGTAGCTTCTGATTTTGTTTTGGTTGAGTAGCTTCAGTAACAGTAGGTCTCTTTGGCTATAAAGGTAGCATTGCTTGTATAAAAGATCCACCTCAACTTCTTGCCTTCTCACCATAGATTAATTATTCTGGGTGGTTATGAGGCAAAATAAGAGTGTTAATGGAAGGAAACACAAACAGGACACAGGACTGAAAAATGTTCTGTATGCTCTACCTAAAACTGCTAAGCTAATTCCAAAATTCATTCACGGCTGAACTTCTGGTTTCTCTACTACTCTGTAGTCTGCTGAACAGCAGCTGCTGCAGTGGTGCAGTACTCATATCCCCTCTCCCTCTCTTTTATTCCTCTTCCTTTTTTTTCTTTTAACATTATTACATACTCAAATCCAACCAGCTCAAATACTTTTTAATACACTGAAAATGTAAAATAAAGAATATATGACATACATACAGTATATATATACATATTTCAAATACTTAAAATTCTTATGTAAAATATGATTTTCTATATTATTTGTGTAAAAATACAACTTTTAAAATGGTGTCAACTTGATTTTTCTGTACATACCCTCTATTCCAATTTAAGTCCCTTTTAAAAAGGCAACAGACAGACAAAGTTTTAGTATCTTCTAAATTGTGTTACAGGCCTGTTGTCAAAACAAGAAAAGCATTTAGTAAACAATATTGGATTTCTTTTTTTTGTTAAAGAATTCCCATTTTTATTGCATTAATGGAAAAAATGGAATCTTTTCAGTTCTCCTGCCAGTAAAACTCTTCTTGGCCTTGCTGAGAAACTGCATACTCCCAATACCCTGTTTATCTAGTTCATAAATCATCCTTTATCAATTTTTTTATAGATACTAAAAATATATATTACTTAAAATATATTACTGTAAGCTCTTAAAATTGATCTTCAGTTCTATCAAATGTATAGCATTAAAAAAAATAGGTAACAAAGAAAATTCTGGATATCATTATTGTAGCAAATGCTTGAGCTGTTCTCCCTGTAAGACACCAGTGGCAAACAGACTCAAAGTCCGTGAGACACCTCTCCCACCACGTTAATTCTGCATATATCGGATTAGCTGAGGATGCTTTTCAAAGCTGCACGGTGCCAGCAGCACTAATAGCCCAGGAATGGTTGTCTTCCCTCCTGTAGCAATTAAGAGCCATACTAATCACAGCAGGGGTAATTCACGGTGTGAACATGCCTTCTACCTCCACTGTAACCACTGCATTTTCAGAAGTGGGCTTCAATTTTGGAAGTTCAAACTGGTGCCAGTCCACTTAGCCCGTGACTGGTGGGACAACTGAGCACAATCCTCTATTAACCCCCATAACAAATATAGTCACTGAGCAAAGCCAGGTTCTCAAGGCCAGTGGTGGCTTTTAAAGAACTGAGCCTAAGCAAAAAAATCCCAAAACTCAAAAAAAATCCCCCAGGACATTAAGCATTCCTGGGGAGACAGTTCTAATGAAGACATACTGCAGGCCTTTCAGCCACTTCCCTGAAACAAATCCACATTTCCCATGTCCAAGCTGCATTGCTTTGAGATGCCACAAGTGCAGCCCACCACCAGCAAGGCGGTGGCTTTGCTTCCAGCCCTGCTGCTGGCCACGTGCTTCCCTGGCTGCCCTGCCACTTTGCTGCACAGCACCGAAAGCTTACCGAAAAAATAGAGCAGGTGGGAGGCAGCATGGCCAGGGCTGGCACTAATCATTTTGCCAGCAGCCCCATTCAGCTGGTTTAAGTCACTTAGACTGCAGCCTCCCTGGAGGAATGAAGCCAGTGTCCCAGTCCAACTGGCCCCATGGTATTTACTGCCTCGGTGGCAGTGTAAGTGACACCTGTAAGAAGTAAAGACCTGTGAGCACACCTCCTGGCAACCGCTGATCTGACCAGGAACTTGCTTCCCCACCAGCTATTGCTTACTGCCATAGAAACGACAAAACTCTTGATGGGGGTAACTGCAAAGAGTACTGGCCGTTCCTTTTGATTGAAGAAGGGACATTAAAAGTTTCAAGCAAATTTCCTTCCCTGTGTTACTAATCTGTATCTCAAAACCTTAAACTCCTTTCTAGAACTGCATTCATTCCTCCACTGCAGCAACTTGCATGTGATTTTTTTCCTTTTTTTTTTGCACAATCAGTTTATGTTTCTAGTTCTCATGCTGCAGGGTTTGGACTGTGATCCAAAAGGGAATATTTAAATCTGAATATCTTTTCTTACTCAGGTGGCTGTCACTGCCACAAACATGGTTTGACATTAGGCTTTGTAAAATGTTTTATCTTATTTGTTATGAGAGCATTTACTATAAAGTGCTATTAATTTTATACCTGGGGCATCAAAGTCTAATGTTTTAAACTATGTCACAACAACCCTTTTAATTATAAATCCAGTGTGAAAGCAGGTTTATTACCTTGCTGGAAGGAACAGTAGGAAGGTCAGATGATGGGAGGAGTGGAGACTGAAGAGAGGAGCCTCGACAGTAAGGCAGCAGGCTAATACAACTTAGGGAATACTCCTACACAGGCAGCAGCATTTTCCCCTTCTAAAATACATTATTCAATCACCACCACTATAAAACATGCAAAAGTATCAATGTTCTATGTAGACTTGTACTTATATTACGATTATTACACAGATACCTGTTATCTCTTATGGTTTCCTAACTACTTAATGCCCTCTTGCAGACCTATAGATATTGTTCCATCAAGTTCCACCTAGGAGCTCATTGCATATGGTAAAATCAAAGACATGCAGTTAAAAGAATTTTTTGTCTTAAAAAGGAATAGAATAAAAGTAGCCCAATAAAAGTGCTGATCCATTAAAATATAACTAAGGCACTGAACAGAGTTGTAAACTTCCAAGTCATCATGTAAGATGGCTATACTGCCCAATAAAAAGTCTGGGATCCTACTGAAATCTTAGTGGTCACTATATAGCCAATCTTTGCAGATCTCGGATCTAGTTCCATCCTTGCTGCGGTGGTAACTGCAAAGCAGATGTGAGTTCCTGCACTACTACTAATGAAGCAGCAGCTTCCTGAATTTCCAAGTAGACTCACAGAGAGGATATGTGGCATAGAAAACTAACCATATGCTTCAGGGGACACGTGTAAAATTTAAAGGAAATAACGAGTAGGAATCATAGCCAGGCTCTCTACTTTGACTATTTTAAAAAGGCTGAGAAGAGTAATGAAACAGTCTTTTAAAGTGACAGCAAATTTAAACAAATTTACATTTTTTTAATTTATAAATTTAAATTTGACAACAAATTTAAAAGCTCATCAAAACTAAGAGCAAGCCTACAGATCACAGTGCGCTGCTCCTTCATTATCTTCTCTTTCCTTTTCTTACGCAGCCTTGTCAGCATAGAAAAATTACATGGATAAAAGTCAAGGTGTGAACAGATTTGGTCTAATTATGCCAGTAAAATCTCTTTGCTCTTATTTGATGTGACTTTTTCGGTTTAGTTTGTAATGAGGAACAATCTTTAAAATAGGTTATACTTGAGTAACTGCCTTATACAGGAATGAGTATGTCTGAATTAGAATTACAATGCTGTAACTCTTCTTTTCTATGTAGACAAAGGCTTGAGCTAATAAGGGAACTGAGAAAGGAAACATCCTGCCATCAGTTCTTCACTTCCTAAGGTACACGGCTTGAAACCACATCAGTGTGTCCTGGATTAAAAAAAAGAAAAAATGCAGAAATTCATGTTAACAGAAGAGGGAAGCAGGCAGTAAGAGGTTAGTGTCCAAATCAGTATTATTCTTATGGACAAGTCAACCCAGAAAACAAGATTATCCCTTTTAGACAGTGTCCACGATTGCAACAGCAGACGCCAACTTGGGTTTGCTGGTTTGGGTCTCTGCACATACAGGCGTGAGGATGGCAGCTGGAACACCCCCAAATCGTGTGTGGTGTTTTCTGGGCAACGACCACTAACAGTGCACGTTTAGTACAACAGAAATATTGGGAGTAATTTTTGTGGGTTTTTTTTCTGAGATTTAAGTGGTAGATTAAAAAAATATTTACTATTTATAACAACTACATTCTTTTCACCACGGGATATCTAAGCAGCTATGCATAATTCGAAAGCAGGGATCACTTGCTCCCCAGTAAATTTAAGATGAGCAAAACTAAGACAAAGATATACTGCAGGTCTTGTTAATTCACATGTAATAATCCTGGTTTGGAGGATACCATGCACTGCCGACAGGGAAGGAAAGTTTTTCATTACCAAGTGATTAAGTTTGCAAACTCTTTTTATCGTTAACAAATAAACCACCACCCACTCCTTGGAAAAACACACCATGTTTCAGAGGCAGTATTTCTGATCTTTTACGATAGCGTGTCAGGTTCTCTTCTCGTAGGAGAGGGAGGGAAAAGGGGAAAAGCAGTAGTATAGTCAAATGGAACAAATAAAAAGACTTAGGACCCCAGCTAGTAATACAGCTTGTCATACTGACTTTGTTAATATTGCTTCATCTTAAAAAGGCCTTTGGATTAAAAGTGAATTCAGTGCTTTTCCATCAAAAAGATACATAGATTTTTACCTGACCAAGATCCAGTATTCCCGCCCCTCCCAACCCCCCCGACAGTGACAGTATGGAACTGGATGTGATCACTGAACCTGATGTTGTTTCGGAAGAGAAATAACATATAAATCCTTGATATGATGTGGACATGTTGCAATACATCAAAATGCAGATTGGTCTATGTTTTTTTAGCCAGCTTATCATAAATTCCTGTTATTGAGAATATAGTACCATTTTAGAACTGTTTTAATTTTGATTGATCAAAGTGAATGAATTTGTGAACGCTGACACTCCTGAAAGTGAGGAATGAATATCACCAGCTATGTCCCATGATTAGGTAAGGGACGAGCTACGTCCCGTTACTGCGGTCCCTAAGCACAACATACCTCTGCCAGTCGTCCCCAGTCCTGACCTAATGCAATCCTGGACCTCACTGAGTAAAAACCAGGAGTCAAGTCAAAGGATTTGGTATGTTAAAACACGAAGAGACATCCAGTGAGGGATAACGATGAGGCCCAACATGATGCTTGTTCTCCTTGCCCTATACTTAGCTAAATAAAAAATCTGCTATAGAAATTAGAGAAGTCTGACTATTGTGGAGATTGATGAGCCACAGCAAGCTTTCTGGAAAACAGTATGACAGAGGGTGACGTTTAGTGCACTTCACTTCTGTAACGTGCTGTAACGATTGATGGGTGGTAGCTGTGAGAATGGCACTTTCCAGCTCACTTGAAATGCCTAATAAAGCAGGTTTCTACCGAATCCTGACGGTCCAGAAATGAAATGCAGCTCAGCACATATTAGTGATCTCTGCTTTAAATGGTTCCTGGAATTACTGATAATCACAGTTACGGAGTTGTTTTAGTGATTTAAATTCTTGAATCCTATGGTTAGTACAGTTGCCTTTTTCAGTATTTACCAGGAGCAAATCGAGATATTGCCTTCCTAAAAACAATGTTACTGCAACTGACTGCTTGAAGAGGAGAGGATATGCAAATCAAAAACACCAGCCAATATTGCACAACCCAGTATGCCTTCCAGAAAGAGTCAGGTCACAACTGATGGGCAATTGCTTGAAAGGCTGGCATAATGTTAAAGCCTTCCACTTCAGACAAATTTGAACTAAAAATCAGAGCGACAGAAGCGAGCCCATTCTGGGGCTCCTGCTTCAGTGCTCTGGGATCAGTCAGTACAAATGTTTAGGTTCTTGATTATCCAGTTCTTCTCTTTGTCAAGAGAAAACCAACAGGCTAAAGTTTTGCTGGGGGCTCATTCCCCCATCTAGAGCAGAGCTCAGCAAACATGCTGGATAGCAGGCTGGGGTTAATGAAACTGCAGTACAAGTCAAACACTATCTCCTAAAAGACTGAAAAAATATTTTTAAACAAAATAATGTGACATATTTACATAATTCCTTAAGTGCAAACTCTTGTCACAATTCACGTAGTTGAGCTCAATTTAGACTCACTGTACAAGGTGCTCTTTCTTTAATGAAAGAAGAACTCTACTCTGTATTCCTGATTCAGTAACGTGTCTCTTGTGCAAGGCAGTAAATTTCCTGTTTCTTCCCACAGTACTTTCAAAAGCAAAGACAAAAGCCATCTTCTTCCCCATTTCACATCTCAGTTACCGCACGACAAGGCAGGAGACACAGAGCTTAGAGGGGCCAATGCAATCGTCATGGCAGAAGGCACCACAACCCTTGCACATGATCATGGCTTTCAACCTGCAGTAACATTTGGAAGGGGAATCCTCCATGCTGTTGTCTTCAGCAAAGGCTTGAACCGGGATGGTCTGACTGTGGCTGCCAGAGTTCATAGCTTGGCTGGTGGGAATGGTGGTTACAGTCACCGAGAAGGACATGACATTCCCCATGCTACTAGACAGCTGATTGCATTCAGACAGCCCAGTCATAAGAGACCCTTGGTTCACATCTGGAGAGGTGGAGACATTTATTGTGCCACTGTAACTGGGACCAATGAGCTGTGCTGCAGCACTGCCACACAGCTTCGGAGGATGCGAATGAGAATGCAGGGGAGACTGGTGCTGAACAGAGTCTGATGATGGTACAGAAGAACCGAAAAGCTCAGGATTGCTATGCATTTTTCCCCTCATTGCATGTGCCATTTGCTCTTGAGCTGCTTGAATAAAATCCCTTGCTAACATAGTTCCATCGAATGTCTGAACAGTCTCCTTGTTGACTGCTGCTTGCTGAGACACGACTGCTTCTGTCTTGACGCTCTTTTTAGCAAGAACGCTGTAATCTGAAGTATTTACGCTATGTGATACCTGTTCTTTTTCACACTGATCAGAAACCTGGGTAGTCAGGGGTTCCTCTTTTACACTGGTATGTTCACGTTCGTCACCAGTACTCTCATCATCTGCATCTCCTTCATCACTGCTACTGCCGTTGCCGGGTATCTCCTCGCATTCCCCAAATTCTGTTTTTGGAGCATCAGCAGGACTGTTCAGACACAAGCGGTTTTCAGGGTTCAGGGAGAAGCCTCTCCTCAAACTCTCCGAACCACGACCGTACGTGGAAATGTTGAGCAGATAATGACCAGACATAGCAGGCTTGGATGTCCTTCTGCCCATGAAACCCAGCATAAACCTCTGGCTGGTGGAGCTGTTTTCTAACTGGAAACCTGAGTGGGTAAGGTTCAGTTGTGAAGGCTGAAGGACTGGGAATAAATTCTGCCTCTGGACCCTCTTGATAAGAGTCTGAAGGATCTGCTCTTGCGTTGTTTTACTGAGCGTCTCTTGGCACTGGTGCTGGTCAACACTGGGGTCCTTTCCTGAGAGGAGCTGAAATGTCCTGGGAATGTTAGGCAGAGGCCTGTTCTGGCAGAAGATCTTTCCAAGCTGTTGCATGGGTAAATTTGACTGTCTGTCCCCACCTTCAGCTCCAGTGCCATTCCCTGCTATGCCTGCAGTGCCGGACAGTGCCGCTCCTTTTTCTTCATTAGAAGCTAATGGGACAGTTTTCATTTCTACTTTGGTGAGAGGCTTAGGCAGGATTTGTTCCAGGGGCACATCCTTCCCTTGGAGAAGCTGGGTAACCAACGGGTTGTTAGCAGGAATACTGGAGCTTGTTTTGGGAAGGGCCCCACTTGCACTTGAAGTTACGTGAGTTTTAAGGCTAGATGCTACCGACAAAGTGTTAGAGGATGGAAGAGATGTAGATGTTATCGCACCACCAGCCTGGGCTTCTGAGCTTACGGATGCTAGTGAAGACGTCAGAGGGGAAGGAGATTTGCTTTTAGAAACATCTAAACTGGTCCCTCCTAAGGCCGTAGGCGCTACCTTAGTTACGTTTGCGTTGGTATCTGCTGTGGACACAGTGACACAGACTGTTCCATCCCTGACAGCAGATGCCCCGCAGGCCTGGCCTGGACCTGCCGGAGCAGAAGGTGCTTTCTCTTGTCTGTCATTGCTAACAGCATATGGGGAGCCTGAAACCTGATTTGCAGTCTTACTTGGGGGGCTCTGTTTCATTCTGTTAATTTTGTCTAATGCTGATGCCGCTGATGAGGAGGAGTTGGCGCCTGTATTGCTGGCGGGAGTTCTGGATTGTAACGGGGAAGTTTGCTGTAGTTGTGCTCCAGAAAGACTGTGAGGTGGTGTCTGCTCCGCGGCCGGGGTCTCCATTTGGGAACGGGTCCCTGCACCATGGGGAAGAAACCTTCGCGAACTTCCCCCGCTTCCAGTTCCGGCCAGTTCCAGTGCGTTGCCTCCAATTCCAGTTCCGCCGATCCCGCTTGCTGCTGCGTCGCTCTTCTCTCCTCCGCCGCCGGCTGGGCCCCCGCCGCCTCCCGGCCCCGGCCCCGGCACGGCTCCCCCCGCGGAGGCGGCGGCGGCGGCGGCTGCTGCGGCGGCGGCTGCCGCCGCCCTCTGAGCCTTGGCCTGCTGGGCTTTCGCCTTGATGTCTGCCAAGGTCCTGGCGCCCGTTCTTCCCGGACTGGTGACGGAGGCTGGGAAACGTGCCCTGGGAGAGACCTGGCCCCCAGGAAATGGCATCGGGGAGATTCTGGAAACAGGAATCTGAAACAGAGGAGGAGGAAAGTACGACTGAGACACGGGGAACACTTAACCCAAGTATTTAAGAACCGAAGCACTGGGAATGGTAGTCTTGGGGAAGTCCCTTAGTCTTACCTAAGATAAATATATAACAGGACATGTATGATCTTTAGATGCCTGGCACACCTATGTTAAATCTATTTCAATCTTAGTAACTCGGACTGGAAGCTCATCCCTTGCAATCACAGGTCAGTACATCATACACTACTATTCTTAAGTTTACAAGCTCCCCCAGAAAACATAGGACTCGGAACTCAAAACCTACCATCCCTTCTTCTAACTTTCAAAGCTAAATGTTTTCCTATGCAACTTATATACATTTAAAGGTTTGTGTCAGCATTCTGCTTTATTTTCAATTGCTCTTCTACCCCTGCATATCCACGCTTCTCTCCTCAATGTCTTTATACGGTTCTCTTTTATTGACAGTTTTCCCCCAATTTTGCATCATTAACACATTTTGTTAGTGCTTGCTTACTTTTGTGCCATACTACTAGTGAATATAATTTAAATGATGAACCATTTTTAAAATTTTGCTTGTACACTGCCTAGTAGAAAAGGATCTTAATGTGAGATCAGAACTCCTAAGAGATACAGTAATAGAGTAACTAATCAGTTTTCCATTTACAACTTATGCCTCAGGCCCCAAACCAGGGAGTTAAATTTTAAGTAGAGGAAATTCTAGGTAGAAGCAGCATAGACCCTATCCTACAGAAATCAAACTTGCGTATTCATGCACACATGACTGTAAAAAATAATGTTGTGCTGATTCATCCATTTAATATCTACTGCTCGGTATAACATCACTGAAGAAAGAATCAGAATTATCTGTACACAGACAATCTTGTACCTGCTTTGACTGAAAGAGTATCCAGCGTCTGAAAAGAGGTTGTTTATTATTTGCCAACTGGGTATTTCGCGGAGGAAAATGCGCTTCCATTTTCCTTATTCTAGTGGTGATTTACTGCCTGTTTCCTCTTACATGTAGATTCTTGCTGAGCCTCAGCAGCTAAAGGGCTTTTGGAATCGAGATGTTCCCTAAAATAGTCTTTCCCCGCTACTTAGTCTGACACCACGCTGCATTCGGCTGGCATAAATGGTAACTATATCATTTCTAGGTGGTCTTGTTTTAATCACAGGTACATAATTTAGTTTCTTGGCTTGAGATAATATAGGATGCTGATACCATTCTTTCTGGGTTTATTATTGTACTGCTGACGATATTCATACAGCTATGAAGGTCTGTGCGCTCTTGGGCTGCAACTTCCTTGGCTGTTATAGCCTTGCGGTTCCTCCCCAGCTCTCCCACCGTGCCCGCTACACTACTGCCCATCGTACTCATTCCTGGGCTTTCGTGCAATTGCCAAAGCTTCTGGGCAACATGTCTTTTAACAGATGCATGTGTACGAGAGAGACTTAACTTCACCGGCCAGCCAGCAGACTCCCTTCAGCAAGCAGCTAAGCTTTCACATTTTTGAATCAAGTACTTTCATCGCTGTAATAAGCAGGTAGCTAAATTTACATTGATAGAATTGAACTGACAAAGCATTTTTGTGAGAGCTCCCAGCTGAACTGACCAACATAAAGCCACTCTACGGATCTGTCTTCAGTTCCCTTTACCTTGAGTGGGGGCACACGGGGCACCTGGGTCCCAGCTGCAGGAAAGGACTGCGGCTGGGTCCGAAATGACTGCTGGTGCTGACAGTTCTCCATGACGCGTGGCTTTTTTTCAGGAGTGATTAGAGCTTCTTCCCGGTTCTCTGACTTCCTCTTATGGCCTTCAACACTGACTTCCATCTCTTCGTTTACAGGGGACTTCTTCTCCGGTGTTTCTGGAGTCGTCGCTTGACTGGTCATGCTTGCTACCACTTCACCTGCTCCAGGACTCTTTGGTTTACTTGGGGCCAAAGCTGAGGTACTCATAGTCTCTTTTACTAATATTTCCTTTGATGCAGCATGCTTTTTCTCTTCTTCTGGCTTTTGACTAATGGCAGTTTGTGGTTTTTCTTGAATGGATTCTCCACCACCTTTTAAAGGCCTGGAGAGAGGATGGTCACTGGGTTTCACTGCACCACCACCTGAGGAAACCGAGGCCTCTGCAGATTTGGCTGTTTTGGGCTGCGTGTCCTCTCTTCTTTCCTCTCCCCCTTTTTTCACTGCTGGTGCTTCCTGGACTGCTTGTGCTTTAGGCTCTAATGGAGAAGGAGTCTCCTCTGCGAGTGGTGCCGGAACGGCTGGCACGCATTTTGGCTGTTCAGCTGCTGGATTTCCAGTGTCTGGCTCAGCAGGACTGGTGCTTGCCGTCAGTCTCTTGGACTCTTCAGGGCTTAGTCCAGAACTAAAAAGAAAAACAGAATTTTTATTTTATAAAACATTTTTGAAAAAAGCATACCATCCTTATGATTCTCTGCATACCATGCCTAACGAAATATGCCACACACCCCTGATTTTATACCACAGTCTTTGAAAACCTCCAGTGCTGCTCGTACTTCCAAGTGAAACAGAACTTAATAGCTGAATTTAAAACCAGCTACATGAAATCCACGTAACATATGCCTTCCTGCATCATCAAAAACCTGGGAGTATTTCACTGTATTGTTCATCCCTCTTACTTTGTGGAAGGAATGAACAAACTGGGAATCTAACTCCCAGAGAGACATCTGATATGGGATTAAATTCATACCTCCCTCTTAACTAAGTATCAGATCTGTTTTTTTTTCCCAAACATGAATCCATAAAGTCTGATGAAGCCAGTCTGATGAAGACTGCTACGGGATTGATATCTACCAAACAAGCTCTTACAAACTTGATTTTCAACACTTTCTCACACAATAGTTTCAGAACCATCATTTCTTTCAGAAGCTGCTCTTGACAGAGGTGTTTCATGTGGTAAAATAGCTTTCGTCTCTGAGAGCTTCAGAGCTTAGGCCTTCAGTTCTCTCTAGTACTGCCGCTCTGCAAAACACATGCTGTCCTGCTGTCCCTTGGAGGAGTCTAAAGCTTGAATAATAAGGCTGTCACATTTTCATCTTCCAGCACAGAAGGCCATAATTATTTATATTCTGGTTTTCAGCACTGGGAGAATTGAGTAAGTTAAATGAGTAAAGCTCTGTGCTAATGCCACTTGCAAGATCACTTGCATTCTCAAACTGGTTATTTGATAAGTATGTGTATTCCTTTACTCAGTATTGCAATCTGCCATATATGTAAGTGCATACATACCAGCTTCCTACTCAGCCACAAAGCCCCAAACTATCAGACCATGGAATGCTAAAAATAGGGTTTAGAATAAGCCAAATGCTGTAGAGGGTTAAAACATCATAGATGAACGGAAGGGAGACTGCTGATAGTCCAATGACAAGTATAAAAGCTAACTGTAAAGATGCAGGAGGGAGAAATTCCTGATTAGCCATTTATATGCATCTGTTCATTTTCAGCTTTCTTAGTGTAAAATTATTCACACAGAAACCTAAGATCTTCTCCACACTGCAAAAGGATAGGAAAATCTCGAAGCAAAAAGAAACAGAGAGAAATACAGACTTGGGAGTCAAGCCAAGCAGGTGTCTCATTCAAGATATGGGGAAATACACTGGATTCTGTATAGCAGGTGACTTACTGAGAGTCCAAGTACACTCAAATACCATATACCTGTGGATCATTCAGATGCCTGGAATTACCCTAAAGAGCCATAAGAGAGGAGCTTCTCAAAACGTCAGAGTAAGGAGTGGGAAAGGTTAAAGGTGTAAAGCCTAAATCACATCCTCAAATCAAGGTTAAAGTGTTAGAAACCATAGGAAAGCAAACACACTGGTTCTGACCTAGATCACTCAGGCGATACTTTCTCAGTTCTGTGACAGCGAGATGAAACTGGACCTTGTTACAGGACCAATGAAAAGTAATGTTTATTAAAGGAGAGTGAGCCAAAAACTTAGGAACTGATACTCCTGGACAGGCAAGAAGGGGGGGGAGAGGGGGGAAGAGTTGAATGTCTTACCTCTGACCATAGTAACTCTCAAAAAAATGTTCCTTCCACAGCTCCACCTTCTTTTCTTTTTCTATCTCTTGACGTATTCTTAGCTGCATTTCTGGTGTAAACTCACCTGTAAAATGCAATAAAGGATATCTGCAAGGAAAGCTAGGGGTAAGGTGAATTAAGACAACCGCAGGAGCCTTCTCGCTTGCCGCTTAAAGGATGCTGTCACACAGAAGTCCCCTTCGCAGGTTGCTACAGCCCTGCCCATGACACTTGAGCGTTTGTCCTGAGCTGCAAGGTGTTTCTGTGCTGTCTCCTCCTTGCAGAGGATATGCAACCGCTCATGCCTGACAGTCAGAGCTACTTTCCCTGCCAGTGTCAACTCTTGCTCTGGCCCTGGAAGTTGGCAGGTACCTTCTTCCAGCCCTTGAGTCCCCATAAAATGATCAGGACATAAACTCCCAGTGAATGCCAGCATATATCACTTTATTTGAATTTGCCTCTAGAATCTCAGTATTTCCCAAGTATAACTTCATTTGGACTTGCTGCTAACACAAGATAACCCTGAGGGTGATACGAAACAAAGGTTTGCTTCAGCCAAACACAAAGTAACCTCACATTTGAACAAGTGGAAATAGAGGGTTGTGATCAAGCAAAACAAACATAATCCTTGCCTAAACTTAACAATTGGGAACTGGGAACTCAGAATTTTCTTGCCAAAGGTCTCAAGATGTGAATCAGCCAGAAGAATGAGGGTGAAGAGTTTACAGCAGTCCTTTTGACTCCCGGATGCTTCCCCAAGAAAGCTTATCTAGAAAGCTGGAAATTCCACTCATCAAAGTCATTCCTAAATTTTACAGTCTGTCTTGTCTCATCTTCCTTGCATGAAGTCTTGTGTATTAACTTCCATCCAGGGAAGAACGGACTCTTCCCAGACAGCTTAACATGTGTTCTGGGAATCTTTTCCAGTCTCATGATCTATCATTACTGAATATCATACGAATGGTTATAAGTACTCTGTGAAGCTTATGCTTCTTGGTACGTTATCAGCTTTGCATGCAGATCATAGACAAAACAGTAGCAAAACAGCTGATCAACTTAGCTGCAAGGAGCTCTGACTAAAATGCGTCTATACCACTTTTCTCCAAACTGCACTTGAGTCTCGAAGGAATTTTGCACCACAGGAATACAAAGGCCTTGTTCTGTAATTCAAGTAGCTGCTATAGCTGTCTTAGACATGGTATGTAAAACCAAAGCTTTAATTTCTTCCAGCCATCCCAGGATCATCTTTGCAACTGTTAGGAAATGTTAAGCCTCTGCTGTGATGCTCAACGTTTTAACTCTTGACATAACGGTCAGTGAAGTCCTCCTGAGCCACAGTCTGACTGCTTGTTTGGGATGCAAGGCTATCGCTCCTAGACCTCCCTTTGTCTATAGCAAAGCGACTCTTGGGTGCACGAGCACAAGTGAGGGGGCGGTGAACTCTAACAGAAGAAAGGAATAAGGAAAGGAAAGGAAAAGGCCTTCCAGTAACATCCACAAGCTTCCAACCAAACCAAACCAGCTGCAGGGTTCTTCAGAACGTGGTCGTGCACAACACTGAACTGGCATGACTGAGAAAGCAATAACTTCTCAGTGGATGAAGAAATCAAAACTTCCTTAAACAAATCAGCCACCAAAGGATTTGCAATCTCCTGATTAGCCTTAACAAATTCCCGTATGAGAAACTGGCTTTCTAAATTTAGCATCAATGATCAAGATGCTTCTTCATTTCACATCCTAAATTACCAAACAGCTTGCCACAGTGTAGATCTTGTGTTCAAACCCAGTGTCAGCTGTGATCCTGTGACCTGTGGAACAGTTCATACAGGGTTTAATTCTCCAGCTGTCACTACCTCCAAATTTTTGCAATTTTTAGAAAAACAGGCTGCCCAAACACCTTCCCACACCAAAACACTCTCTCCCCTCAGCATCACTCTCTTCTGCTAAACCAACTTTTTTTTTCTGTTACAAAGCCTTGGAAACTCCTGAGATATGTTATACATTATTAAGGTCAGAAAAGCCAGGCTTGCCCTAGCCACGTGAAGGTCCAACACTGCTGAGCCAGGAACTCTCAACCAACAGCAAACCGTCCCTTCTGCTACAGAGCCCTTAAATAAGATGGCTCAGAAGATCATAATTGGCATGATATTGTACTGGAAGAGACAACATTTCCCAGGATAGCTGGGGGCTAACTAATCAAGGACTGTGCAAGTCAGAGTGCATGCTTTCTAATCAGGTTAACATAAATAGGAGCAGGGATAATACATACTTTAGGTCAAATAGTGCTTATTAAATAAATATGAATGTATAGACAAACGTATGTTAGATGTACACAGGCACTATATAATTGCCATTTTCTGAAGGAACTGAAGATGTTGCCTATTCAGAGAGCACAGCAATATATCAGCTTGAAAAGACAGTCATGGATGGCTGTGGTGAGGTCTGCATGCAAGAACACCAAAAATTTCTTGCCGGGCACAAATGACAGAAAATATTCTTGGCAACTCATGCTACTCAGTCACAGGCAGGTGGGAAACAAAAAAACCTTCAAGACATCTAATGCACATTTCACACATACATCTATCACAGTTTGTAAGACCATATGTTAATATTTTAAGATTTTATCATTAGAAAAAGGGAAAGCATTTTTTTTTGCCACAACTGTAGATCTTCTCATGATGGAAATGTGACCTTCAGCCTCAAATTTAATTCATTCCAAAGGTTTATCGAGTTCTCACAGCAGTTCTCTTGTGCTCTTTATTATTGGAGGAACTAGTTATCAGATCATTTCCAACAATGAAGCTACCAAAGAGAGGATTATTTTTAAAAAGTCATAGAAATTGAATACTTTTATCAGTGCTTGGTTCGTTTCTCAGCAATTTTCCCCCTTTAAGTAAGGGGATCCCAAGAAATCCTCACTGGGGAGTCCTTTTCATCTAATGCCTTGCCTGTGTGTTGGGACCACTCAGTTTACTGGCATAGACACAGCCAGAATCCAGAAAATAAAGAGTGATCCATACAGAAATAGGTCAACTTCCATGTCACGTCATGACTGGTGCTATCCTTTACCAGAAGCTCTGGAGATAGGCTGAACGGTTGAAATCTGGAGAGGAAACGGTCCCTACCCATACTGAATGAATGCACTTCTGATTACATATCTGATCAAATCGCAGACTTAAGCATCTCTAAGTTCAAGACAGGCAACTAATTCCCCTTGTTGAAGGTGCAGCAGTCCTACAGCTTAGTAAATGGCTGTCTTTAACTTATATTGAAAAATTATGGCTTAAAGATTGCCAGAACCAACTGTGTGGCTAGATGACTTGGCTGCTGCTGCTGAGTATAACTCTGGGAATATAATTTACCTTACTCTACTGGGTTTAGCAGTGGGCTATATTTAGCTACCACAACCTGAGAATAACATATCCCTACTGTCATTTCACCAGCATTTTTAAAGCATTTATATTTCCTTTCTCATTTTGTCCAGAGACTCAGTCATTTTGCCATGTGTTAAGTTCAAAGATAATTCCTCACTGCAGCCTCCTCTCTGCCCTTCAGTCTACGTAGCTCTGGACTCACGTTTACTCTCCCAGGCCATATGGAGCACAGCTAGCTTCACCCAGGAAACTCCGCTAAACCTAGTCATTCCAGCACTTCAGTTTCTCTTCTATCGTTTTACTTCTTTGTCAGGGGAAGATTTACCTTCTGACAACCTCTCCTTCCAGCCTTGGGCAGCTGAAGTGAAGAACTCGTTGTTGAGCGCTGAACCGCTCAGCTTCATCAAACCATCTGCCCCGACCTGGAACATGACAAAACAACTACTATTAGTTAACTGAAAATGCCAATGTGTCACGCGTTGTCATATGGGATCTGAAAACAGAGCAAGAGTCCCAACACTGCCACAGATCTCTCCAGAATCTGTCTTTAATTCACTCAGAAGAAAATTAACAGCCTTCTGAAGGCCGTGCTAAGCCAAGTCTGGGTCCCAGGAGATTCTGGTAAATTTTCCTTGTCCTCACTTAAGCCCAAATCCTCCATAGTCCTGCTGCTGCACAAACATACATGCGCAACAGACGGTACAGGTGGCAAGGAGAGGCCCAAGGAAGTGCAACAGCACGGCCTCCGAAAAGCTTCTGCAGATGCCTTCTGCCCTGCAAGATGAATGCAAGGTATCACTGAGCTTCTGTCCAAAGCAACAGCTCTGCTTTCTCGTGGTGAACAGAAAAAGGTATGTGAAGGCAAATCAAGGGGCATAAAAGGAATCATTTTAAAGTAACTTTCAAATGTTTATAATCATAACCCTGGATGTTTCAGGAAGAACAGGGACAAGAAGCTCAAAACCCATTCAGTCTTCACAACAGCGATTAACCAGCTAGGACACGCATACAATAGTGCAGGACATCATGAAGAAAACATGAGGCCAAGACTGGAGCATAACATTGTGCAAAATCATAACAAGGGTAAGATATCATACGTGAGGTTTCCTTTTGCTTGTCATCCCACAGAAGTAAACATGGAATTTTTCTACGAGAAACACAAAAACCCCACATACTGTTCAGTAAGCCAGAAAAACAGTTCTGCTTCCATTTCTTGCATAAATAATAGGAATAAACAAACAAAAATCCAACTGTCCAACTGTAGGCTCTGTCCGAGTACGCTGGGAGATCTGTGCAGCAGACTTTCAACGATGCAGGATTTGGTAAACAGAAACGCTGCTTTTACTGAGGCAGCATTTACATGCAGATAATTCCATTTAAAACACGGGATGTAGTAGAAGGTTGCATAGGTAAGACTGAGTTAGAGATTTTAAATGAGGAGCTGCTGTGTAGCCACTGTAGGGATTTACAAAAGCAGAGATTTATTTTCTAATCCAAATCTCTGTTGATCAACTGTAGGGAGCAGAATTCGTAAGATTATCCTCTCCCACACATACGGTGCTGCCAGTACCTTGCAGGGGCAAAGAAGCAGCTACTGAAGGGCTCAGGGGGTCTTGGTGCACAAAGTGCCCACAGCGGTATTTGTCTTTCTGTCCTACAGAAGCATCATCTCTAAGAGCACAGACCGAGTGAGTCGCTGCCAAGCAAAACAGAACAGATAGGCAACCTTCTGCATTCGGCATATCCTGCGCTTTCATCTCTTCTCCTGTTTACTACAGCAAAGGCTTTGACTTTCCTTAAGGAACACCGCCATCCGATGCGGTGGACTGCTCTACGAGTTTTACTACAGTGAAATGTAAAACTTGGCAGCTCAGGAGCCAAGCCTATTATTTAGCTAGTCCATTTGCTCTCAGTCAAATTCGAAGTTAATTCAAGGACACTTAAACTTAGACGTCAAGATGGAAATGTCTTGCCATCTGCTGTTGAGCTTCTTGCCAGTAAACTCCAGCTGCAAACTCCATCAATTCATATTTTGATACACACCTAATTATTACAAAGGCCACAGAACTTATAAAGCAATTCCTTTGAATATTTATTGGATCAGCCTTGGCCTAACAAGTCCCTGATGAACACTGAAGATTAGAATTTATGAGGCAACGTAAAATGTTACAACTCCTCCAAACGCCAGAAGAGCGGTATCTGTTTAGTAAAGTGTCCTCTGCAAAGCAGACCACGGAGCAGCTGCCAGGCCCACAGGCATCCTTAACATGCTGCAAGAGTCAAAGAGCAGCACAACTTCTAGGATGGATATAATTTCGCTAAACACAGATGTCTGCACTGTAAGTGTCCACATCTAAGCTAGCCTCCCTGAGCAGCTTACAGTGATCTAGAAAACTAAGTGAATGGAGGTCAGGACTCAGTTCATCTCATCCTGAAGTAGACACCGATATTTTGTCACATGCTGGTGAATGTACCAGCTAGATTTCCACTTACTAGAAAAGCAGCCTAGAGAAACTACCTGAGATGTAGACTCCTGGGGAGTGACTAAGGTGTGTAAACATAGGCATTAGTACTAATTCATATATTGCAAAGTATAATATCATCAAGGACTCGTAGATCTGATATAGGACATACAGAAGATTTTTTTATGGATTGATATCTTGAAGCCAGACTTGATACCAAAGGACATTTCAAATGGCTCTAGGCACACATGTTAAGGCATATAAATCTGTGGGCATCCTGAACATTCCTACCTGAAAGGTAGGAATCCTGAAGAGGTAAATACATGAACAGGATAAAAGGAAAGAGGTATCCTTCTTTTGCTCCCCAAAGACTCATTTTAGCAAGATAGGATCCAAGCTAGAATGAGGTCAGTGCTCTTCACCAGAAAAGATGAGTTAGTCTGGCTTTTTGTTGGAGAAAAAAAGGATGAGAGTAGTTCTTATCATTTATTGCACGAAAGGAAAACACTACAATAAATAAAAGCAAGGACACTGAAGAATATAGAAATTCCGTCCTGCTCTCCTTTAGAAACGTTTATTTGCTTATCATATCATTGATCAAACATGACTTGAAGTTGGACAGTGAGAGAAGGGCCAATTCTATCTACAGGCTCTAGCTATTTCCAAACACACAGATCTCAAATCTGACACCTCCGTGCTGTTCCTTCAACCTTGTCTCTCTTACTGTCTCTTATACAGCCTGGGCTTATCTAACACTCACTCATGGCAAAGATCAAAGCTGCAGGCTACATCATTCACTGGAAAATCTTCACTGCACTGAGCTGGTACCACTCGCTGACTTACGTAAGTTGTGGCATGTAGCTGAAAGCTGAGCTACTTAAGGATGTGTGTGAATACACCAGGTCAGTAGAGAAGCTCAAGAAATAATCATTTGCTCTTCTTTTCTTCATTATCACTTGACCAACACAGATTCAGTTTAAATGTTTGGGCCCAGTCCTACCCACACACCTACCAAAACCTCTGATTTGAGGTTTGGAGGACTGAAGTCTCTGGTCTTTAGTAACTACAACAACATATGTTTAAAATAAAACTTTATTTCTACTTACTTCTTCCACAAACCTATGGACCTATTAAATCATGGTCCTTTTATGTCCTCTTTACAGTCTCCTCTCACTCGTCTTAGAATCATAGAAAAAAAAGCTGGACTGAACTCAGAGCTCATCCAGTCCACTCCACTTCCCAAAGCAGTATCACTTATGTATAGTATCTGGCACACGTTTGTCTAATGTGTTTGCAACTACCTCCAATGAGGGAGGGACTACCTTCAAGCAGAAACAAGATCCAGCCAGTTCAGATCCAAAATATTTCCTTAAATGTCTAATCTGATTTTAAATGGCTGTAATTTAAATCCGTTACATCCTGTCCTATCTACCACGAGCAAAAAAATCAGGTTATTTCCTTTCTCTTTGCAACGGCCTTTAACACCCCAGAAGACAAGTTCTCCTTGTCTTCTCTTTCAGCTTTTCAGCTCTGGATTGGTTTTCAAAGCTACTTTGCGTTCACCTTCTAGTAGCTTCATCTAGGCCACATTTCCCTACCTTGATTATGTGCAGCAGTGTCAAAAGCCTTACAAAAAGCAAAACACGACACCAACTTCTCTCTTTTCTACAAGGCCTACTGCGTAGCATACTGATTAAACAATTAGATTGGTATGACACAATTAAAAAAAAATCCATGTTAGCTATTGTTTATCTCTTTTTAATTATTTTACAAATAGTTTGTTTTATCTACAAATATTCTGGTATATAAATAAACAGATTGAACATACTTCCTGAACTCGTTCGTTTTTCTTTCTTTTACATGTAAAGGCAATGTTTTTTTTTTTCTCGTCTCTCAGTATCATCCTTGTCTTCCACAAACTGTCAAAGAAAACTGCTGTCGTGTTGAGATTGCTTCAGCCAGTTTTTATGTATTCCTTAGGATGAAATTTGGATCCAGCTGACTTGAAAATAACTGTCTCATTATCAAGAGTCCCTCAGCTGCTCTGCCAATACTGAAGGCTGAATTCTTGCCCCTTTGTCATTAATCGTTCCAATTTTCTCTAACCAGTTAAGTGAAGAGTTCAGTGAAAACCTTCATGGTTTCTTCTGTGCCACTCCCAGCACAAAGGAACCCACTCCTCCTCCCTGAAAACTTTTCCATTTTTTTAAACGCTCTTTTAGCACACAACAAGGACTTAAACAGATAATCCACAAAACAAACTGCATCCAAAGCAGACTTCCATTGCAGGCTTAGTACCTTTAATCTAGTACATGCGTTTCAGGTTAGGACACAAGCTCTTTGGAGCAGGTCCAGCCTACTCTGCAATCTGGACAGAAAAATCACTCAGTTTTCACTTTATCAAATTCAGTATTTTACAGCAGTAATGTAAGGTAATGAAAAACAGAAGAGGATGAAACTAAATTACGGCATCTGTTTGGGTAAGATGTGCGAAGGCACCTGTCTAAAAGGTTGTGGGGTTAATCCTGTATTGAAGAGTTTGGGAGGGGGCTGGAGAAAGAAAGGGAGGAAGACACTGAAATCACTCCATTCCCATCACTCTTGGCCCTTTATCAGGTCCGACACAACAGAAACATCCACCATAACTGGGAATATGGAGTTCATTGAATGGAAATAAGCCACTGGTTTATGAAATCTGAATTCTTTTTTTCAGGCAGCAACAAATACCCAAAGGAATCGCTGAAGAATTTTCTGATTTTTTCCACACCGTGCAAGAAGATAAAGTCTGTCCCATTAGATATTAATGCAGTATTTGACTATCTAGTCGGTTGTTCCTGGAGACAGTACTGACGCCGAAGAGCATCGCGGCTCGCTCCGACGGCAGACGTGACGTACCTGCCTGTCCACCTCGGGGAGCAGCAGCAGCAGGCGCTGCTGGCACTCCGCGGGCAGCACGGAGAACGTGTGCTTGTTGATCAGCGCCCGCAGGTTGGTGTTCACGAGGATGGAGTCGGGGGTTTCCACATCGATTTCGGCACACTTTGTCCTCTTCAGCTGCCCTGCAAAGAACCGCAAAGACCTAAGTAGCATCCTACCTAAGAGGGGATTAAAGGCTCCTCGGCGGAGTTCACTGTGCCTCAGACATTCATAATGCCGCTTTAGTAACTCATTTCAAAACTCGACATACGTGGTTTACCTTTGCACATACGGTTAAGAAAAAAACATAGGTAGTCTTTTCTGGCAGAGGAAGTTTCAATACCTAACATAGTGCACCCCGTGTCCGTTCACCTAACTTTTCTAGGAATCCTGGCTATCCCGCCGGAGACTGGCAAGGAGTCTTTTTCAGGAGGGTTTTTAGAAATGTTTTCAGCCACATTAATTTTCTATTTTAAGCCTCTAGTTAAGGTCAGTGTGTTCCTCTGGATTTCTCCTCGTGCATTCCTACTTTGTTCCCAGCAAAAGCATTTCAGAAAAATTCAGCAGCCCCATGTGCTTGTCTAGAAACCACAACACTACAGGCAGCAGTAAAAATGAGCAACTGTTCTCTTCTCTCCTCCTCTGTGTTTGAAGACCACCACTTCCAGCATTAACTCTCTCGTTACAGCCAGCTACATGTATGTGCTGCAACTTCAGAAAAAAATAACGGAGAAGGCATTTGTGCTGTGTACACCTTTTCCTTTGGATTCCTCCATTGCCTATTTTGGCAAAAAGCCATGTATTAGGAAGCTTCAATTAAAATTGCACTGTTAGAAAAATGGCTAATATTAAGACAGACCCTGCTCCACCTGCCTGCAGGGATGATGGTGATTATTTTTAAGGTAACAGGAGTTGACAGAATAACTTCCCCAGAGGCTTATTCCATCAGGGAAAGATGCTGTCTTCGAAGCCACTGAGAAAATGGCTCTGCAGATTTACAGTCTACCTAAGCTGCAGAATTTTCTATCCACAGTGGGAGCTGAACCTAAGCTACCGAGCGGGTGTCTCCAGCTGGCTGCACGGTACCCACGCCGGGGAGAGCTGGCAGATGCCAGTGCCTGGAGTGGCACCTGGGCATTCCTCTGCCTCATGTTTCTTTCCAGTATTTTATTCACGTGATCTTTAGAGCCTGGAAAGTCCTAGCTCAATGGATTGCAATCCGTTCTTTATACTCAGGATAAGAATAGCAAAGGTAACCTTATCCCACATGGCTCTGTTAATGTGTCTGAGCCTTGAGATAGTGGTGAGAGAAGGGGAATTTGGTCCTGAGAAGGAGACAAAAAAGTTGACAAATCAGGCCAACTGTGATAGTGATGTGTGTAATGCAGACAGCAGAACCAGGACCAAGGCCATGTCCTCCTTCTAAGCTTGGTAAAAGTGACTAAATTTAATCAGTAGCTCTTCCTTAAACCACAGTTGGCTGTTGTCAAAGGAAGGGTCACTTACAAGCTGGAGGATGGGGGAATAGAGAAATCCCAGGGAATGCAGAACAGACGGTGAATGGAACCGGTCAACTGATGGGATTTGGGGCCAGCATGTCACGAGAGGCTACGGGCTGAGAAGATATTGTCTCCCCACTCCTGTGGCCTCCAGGGACAAGGCAAGGTGCCATTGAAATAACAGTATCACATTTCAGTCCACCAAATGCAAATGTCTAAAATATAGGCATTTACAACTGAGCTAGCTGCCTGGACGCCCCTAAGAGAGGAACAGGTACTTCTAGGGTGCAAGGGATCTGGCTCGGAAGTGGAATCATCATGGAGGACAAATGCAACGTGCCCTGAAATGTGCCTGGTTTTCGGTGATAAAGGGATTCTGGGGTGATCAGCATAAACGGAGACCTCAGCATAGCTCAACGAAGTCAACTCCATCATTGCTCTACGTAAAAGAAACCACAAAAGGTCAGGAGAGCTGAGAAAGATCTAACTTCAGTGCATGGGAGGAAGCCAAGTCGCAGTGGGGCTTGAAGCATAAAGAGCTGGGAAAGATTTCTTTTTGTGTTACCAAAGCACCTTAAGTACATTAAAAAGCCTGCTAAATAATGCAAGTCCTTTTTTACTTCTCAAACAGTAAGCTGCAAATTCATAAACAGAAATCCCTGATGACAAGAAATGAGCAAAGGCTCATTTGCATATGTAAGATGTGAATTATCCTTCCTAATTCATGCAGAATAATAGCAGTACCTGCCAGGATTTTCCAGAAAACACTTTAGTAATGGAATTAAATTACACATTTTACTCATTTTGCCTATTTGGGCTTTCATTCTGTCATCAGAGCAACTAAATCTCTGTAAGCAGAAAAATACATATCTTACTTGCATGGAGCCTGTCAGATCTCTGGAAGGGTTTCTTCCCCAAGCCTGGCAGGGAGTTACCGAGCTTAACAGAGGGAGAGGAGCTGGAGGTGGAGTTCTGGGGGCTGCTTGACTGTCCATCTGATTGCTTTCCTTCCCAAGCTGCACAGGAAATTGAAACGTTTAAACACAGGGAGGTACAAAGAAATATTACATGAGACATCTGTTTGGCCTGAAACAAAGATTCTTTAACACGCATACCCTAATCCCAGCAGCTCGGGGACAAGCAGTTCTGCGATACTCACTTGTAGCACTTATTTTCCAACAGGCTGTAAAAGCAGAAGAGCCCTTTGTAGCTATCAAACTATCACAACTTTCTAAATTTCACCTGTAAAAGGTGAAAAGTATCGCATACTTTCTAAATTTCACCTGTTCTTGATTTTGTTCTTTTAGACCAACCTCAGTAATTCCTCCTCCTCTTTCAAATACTGAGATATTTTCATGTCCTTCTCCAAAGTCACTGCTCAGCCAAACTAGACAGATCTCACCATCGTGATCTATCCTTACAAATCAGTGCCACCCATGTGCTCTTTTGTGTAGCTATAGTTTTTCTGCTGGTGGGAAGCGCTTTTTCCCTAGATTCCCCCTGCCTTCCTCTCTCCTCTCTTCTAAAGTGAAATAAGAGCATGAGCAGATCTTCTCTCTGCTCTCTTTAGGTTTGTGTGCAATAACAGGTATTCACTCGATCACGGAGAGGTGCTCAGATCCCATGCCTCAAAAGAGAAACTCAGCACTACATGACTGAGTCGCAAACTGGTCAGCCTGGAGAAGAGAGGCTGTGGGAGCACCTGATAGAAGCCCCCTGTACCTACGAGGAGGCCATCGACAAGAGAGCCAGGCTCACAGTGATGCATGGCAGGAAGACAAGAGAAAACAGACATAAGTTAAATGGGATATGAGGAAAACCTTTTTCTCCATGAGAAAAGTGGAGCAGGGGCCCAGAGTGACTAGACAACCTTCTTTGATGGTTTTCAACACCCCACTCAATAGAGACCTGAGTAACCTGATGTGAGCTCAAGCCAGCCCTGCTTTGAGCAGGAGGTTGGACTAGAGACCTCCTGAGGTCCCCTCCAACTCGAGCTATCCTGCGATACTGGAAACCTGCTTTCAGAGCAGTACCAGAAAGGCTGGGTAAGCTGAGAGGCAGAATGCGTGATACCTTCCAACCGTGATGTAGCAGCAAAACATAGGGAATTCAGAGAGGAAAACAGAGATGCTGGAATGAAAGAACTAATTCTGCATTAAAGGCTTTGTACACCTGGCACTGCATTTTCTAAACACAGTCAGTTTTCCACTGGATTAATTTTGGCTTCCTTCTTAGAGCACACCACCCCAGGTATACAGGACACAAGCACAGCTTAGGACTGATTTTCAAACAAGCAAGGTGAGATTAACCTTTTCCCCCTTACTCTTTTTGAACTACAAAGCTGCCTGGAAATAGCAGGCAACATTACCTACCGTTAAATGCCCCCATCACTTACTCTGCTATTAAATGATGCATGAAGCACAGCTGACAATATATGCCTGTTCCTTTCAATCGGATATATGGAGCATTGCCTCAGCCCTGCATTTGTCTGAACAGATGTTACAAGAAACGTTCCAGCAGTATATAACCAGCAAGCCAGAACAGATTAGTTTCAGTTTGGATTTTTTAGGGCTATTTAGAAAGGCAGAATAAATACATACACTAAAACACAGAAAAAAAATCTACTAAAGAAAGGCAACAGGAGACAAGGAAACATCTCCAATTATGTAAAAGGCTGTAGAGAGAAGATATCAAATAACCTGGTCTCTATGTCCACGGTGGATAGGACAGGAAATCTTGGAATTAAATCAGAGCAATAAAAAAATCCTAATTAGAGGCTGAGAAAAACATTTTAAGGATAAAGTAAGCAAAGCGGGGGGGGGTCAGGCTGGATAGGAGGTTTTGGTCTTTGCATCAGTTGGAGATCCCTGAGCACAGACTGAAGAAACATCTGCCAGGGATGCATATTAGATCCTGCCTTGAGGATGGGCTCTCAGCGGTACTCCTGGCCCTGGTTTCCGATGAGTCTATGAAATTTCTCACCTGAAATATTTCACAGTGAAATATAGCTTTCAGCTAAACAGTCACGGGGTAATTACCCAAATTACCAGACCACTCCCCTGGCCCTGATGCCAGCTGGCACGCGCCGCCCGTGTTTACATCCTTGGGCTTCCTCTCCCCCAAGCAGGGTGGCCACATTCACGCTGCCTGAAAGGAAGGGGTTTGGGCCGTGCTCACCCCGAACCGTGCCAGGGATCGCCCGGGAGGCTGCTAGCTCGCTCTGAGCCAAAACCGTGCCGGGGTTCGGCAGAAGGGAGGAGTGAGTGCCAGCTCCGACGCCTCCACTTCAGCACTGATTAACTCGGCGGCAGGGACGCGGCTCCCCGCTGCCCGTGCAGCCGCTGCTTCTTGCCCTGAGCACAGGCTCGCTGGCTGCCGGACTGGCTGCTTGGAAGGGGAAGGACTATTAGGTTGGGAATCAGGATAATAGCTGCTCCGATAATAATAATCACGTGGCACAGTTTCCGTTTGCAGCTAATGGTTCACTGCGTTACTGAGATTATCAGGCTTTATCAAAAAATCAGTTTAAGAAGACTGAAAATAGCTTAGGATTTGGGATTGGAGATGTAGTTTTGTTGTGATCTGACCATTTTCTCTCCCTTTTTAGGCAGCCTTCATGATCCGTCAGTCCCAGGCACTGTGTCTATGAGGGACAACAGCCTACAGAGATCTCTCAGTGCGAGCGTTCCTGCTGCCCGCCTCTGAACCTTTATATTTTCATCATCTTTCTGCGATGAATCAAGATTAGTAAAATAAATCAAGAGTGAAGGATGGAAAAAATGGGAGGAGGAGAATTCCCATGTCACAGATAAAGTGTCTGAGCTTGACACACCGCAAAGCAGTTTTACCCATTCAAATTAACATAATAGATGGGGGTAAGTGCAGGGACTACAGAAGTGCACACAACTTCAGTGGACAGGGACCGTGTACACGTTGCAGAGGATGGTGACGCAGGATGAGAACCAGCAGGGCTGTGAATCAGGGGAGGAGACCCTCGCTCTCTGGAAGAGATCTCAGACTCCAAAGAGCCGGTCCTCGCTTCCTCTAGCGCACAGCGCTGCTGCTCCTGCCTCTCCGTCCTCCAAACCGTATCTAATGAGCTGTGTATTTAAGCTTGAGGAGGGCTTGACCATGGTGCATGGACAACTACAAGGGGAAGATGGTTGCCACAGAGAGCAGCTCTTCAAGCAGACAACAGCCCAGGAAGATCTATTCTTAACCGAATGCATTCAAAATAAAGTCAAAGCCAGAAGCTAGAATGTTTCAGAAGCAAAAAGCATATGAAAAGAGCACTTTCCCCTAAAAACAAGCAAAGGCAACTTACAGAGAAGAAAACATAGGAGGGTCCCTGTGACATACCTGATTTTGCCGGTGCGGAGTCACTGGCTGCCTTCACAGCCTTCAGGAGGACGTGCTGGTTAGCCGACACGGGCATGCCTGCCCTGCATTGCTGCTGCTGCTGCTTCTGCTGCTGCTGCTTCAGGGCCTGGGGAAGAGGACGGGACAACGTCACCGAAGAGAAATCCCAAATAATCGTCGTAGTTACTAACACGCCGTACAAACAGCTTGTCTCGTAGCATCTGATAATTGGATTCTGATTACAACTAAGTCAAAAGTTTTAAACGGCTTGTGAAGCACCGTTTGTACGGGATACTGATACTGCCCTTTAAATACTGTATTACAAGTAGACATTTCCTACCTTCACATCTAAAGCAAAAAGTTAATGGTTGCAGAACATCCTAAGTTGTGTTGTTTCACGGAAAAATGATTTCTAGAGAATGCAAAGAGAAGGAATTCTAAATCTGGAGTTGGTTCAAGGAGCAATTATATAAATAACTTCAAAGTAAAAGTACCATAACTTAACTCATTTCAGTCTCCTGGAGGAGCAAGTAGCAACTCACTAAAAACATTCAACGGAGACAATACCCATTAGGGAAGACTTCTTTAATTAGGAAAGTAATAAAGACTAAAATATTAAAGGGAAGAAATTAAAATGCTTTGTTTCAGAAAAGAGCCTTTAAGGCAACTATAATACAGCCTAAAAGGCACAAATGACTAATTAGACAAGGAACCAGGAAGGCAATTTGGCAAAACTGCAGCATTTACCTTACCCAAACCGAAGCATCGGATTTCAAAAAATGAATCCCAAACCCAAATAAACTTAACAGCAGAATAAATTTTTGCAGATCAAATATACAGGAGAATTTGAAATAGGAAGCAACTCTGAAAATACTATGCTGTATATATACAAATTCGTGGGGTTGTTGACTAGAGGTCATCACCCTATCTTAAAAAAACAAACAAAAACAAAAAGAAAAGAATACAATTAGGACTACGGAGAGACAACGAAAATATTTAAGAGTCTGCAGAATCTGCCACATGAAGAGAACAGAAAAAGACAGACTATCTGTTTGGAAAAGACACAAAAGAGAGAGACTGACAACAACATGATAGGAATAATAAGCTGATATATTAGATTCCTATTTATTAAATAGTTCCTATTTAGCCACTAGAACCACAGGGCAAAAAAAACCCATTCGAGGTGAAATGCAGCAAAATTATTTTAGATCCACTGGGTCAAGAGAGAGCAAGACATTTCACATTTACGTGAAGAACACAAAAATCCATAAAATAACATAGCTTGAGAAAGCTTTTACAAACTCCTGGGCTGAAGATGAACCACAAGCAAGAGCAAATGCCAAGAAAACAGCAGACTATAAAGACCACTATGCATTCCAGTATGTGCAATGGTGTGTGAATTCAAACTTATATCACTCAAATCACTTCAAGTATTTAAAGTTTTCTATACTCAGTTCCTCTCTTATTCTGCATGCTGTTTGTTTAATTGCTGCATTTTTGTCAGCTTAGGTAAAACAGTTTTGCTTTTGTTCGTTGCGTCACCTCACAGTTCTCGGTCACGCAGTGTCTGAGGTGCCCACGCCAACGGTGGCTGAGACGTGTGGGAAGAGAGGGAAGTGATTACTCATCTAGACATCTCTTTCTAAATTCCATTTCAACCTTACATTGTTTTTTCTGATATACATATATTCTTAACTAAATCTTCATTTTGAGCCCTGTCATAATCGCAGAATAATTCAGGTGAGAAAGGACCTCAGGAGGTCTCCAGTCCAACCTCCTGCTCAAAGCAGGGTTGGCTTGAGGTCATGTCAGGTTGCTCAGGGCCCTACGCAGCTAGGTCTTGCAAACCTCCAGGGATGGAGATGGCACAGCCTCCCTGGGCCCCTGCTCCACTGCTGGACTGTTCTCATGGGCAAAAGCTTTTCCTTATATATCCCACCTGAACTTCTCTTGCTTCAACTTATGCCAAGGTACTACTGGCCTTCTTTGGTGCCAGGGCACACTGCTAGTTCTTGTTTAACTCATGTCTATCGGGACCCTAGGTCCTTTTTGGTAGAGCTGCTCCCCAGCCCGTACTGTTGGAAGGGGTTAATCAGACCATGGCACAGACGTTGCATTTGTCCTTACTAAATTTCATTAAGTTCCTTTCAGCCGGATCCTCCAGCTTGTCTAGGTCCCTCTGAACAGCAGCCCTGCCCTCGAGTGTATTAACCGCATCCCCCAGCTTGGTGTGGTCTGTAAACTTGATAAGGTTTCTCCCATCTCCTACAGGACACAGAGATATTTAACGGGAGAAGTGCCAGGATAGACATGTGATGAATTCCACTTCTGACCAGCGTCCAAGTCAAGTATGAACATACCTCACTACCCTCTGAGCCTGAGCAGCCAGGCAGCTTTTTAATCAATCTAGCAGTCTAAATCCCAACTTGGACATATGGGCAGTGTGGGAGACCATGTCAGAGGCTTTGATAAGGTCAAGGTATATAATATCCACTGTTCTCCCCTTATCCACAGATACAGTCATTCCATCACAGAAGGCAATCAGGGCGGTCAAGCATGATTTACCCTTCCCAAATCCATGCTAGCTATTCCCAGCCATTTTCCTCTCCTTCATGTGTCCAGAAATGGCTTCCAACAGGACTTGGCCAACATTTTTTCAGGGACCAAACTTCCATCAGTGTCGCCTTCATTGGCTTCTCCTCTGATCCTGACCCAGTAGCTCTCAGCCAACCTGGCCCCCCGTCCGTATAACTCCGTACATTCAAACTGCTTCTGCACAAGCAGGGCACCCCATTGCCCTTTCTTCCCTGCCTCTTTCCTGAAGAGCCTTCCCCACAACACTGCAGCCATACAAGCCATCCCACCACGTCTCAGTTATTCCAGTGATGCCATCATTCTGCATCCACACGTGGAGCCCTGGCTCCTCCTGTTTTTTTCCCCAGGCTGTTTGCATTTGGGTACAGGCATCTGAGGAGGATCCCCCTTTTCAGCCTCATTCTTGAAGACCTTCTCACTCCATCACTGTGCCCCAGGCACTCATCACCCTGAGCTCTGTTCCCCCAATTCTCTGCAAGCTATTATCACCATCCGTTGACAAACCTAGTTTAAAGCCCTCCTCATCAGGTCGCCAAGGCTCCTGGCAAACGTGCTCTTTCCTCGCTTTGTCAAGGAGATCTCATCTCTCAAAGAGGGAGTGATAAGCGTGAAAGCCAAAGTGCTGCCTGCCACACTTGCCTTGCAGCCAGTTGTTAACTCACAGGATGTGTCAGTCCTGCTGAAGCCTTACTCCTTCATCCACAGCATTGAAGAAAGCACTGCTCAGGCTCCCACGTCCTTCGGTTTTGCCCCTATAGCTCTGCAGTCACTCTTCATTTGTCCCAGGTCTTCTTTGGCCATGTCAGTACTGCCCATGAGGATAAACAACACGGAGGAACAGACCAAGGGGCAGAAGAGCCTCGGCGCGCTCTCTGCAACATCCTCGACCTGGGCTCCTGGCAAACATCACACTTCATGTGGCAGCATGTCTGGTCCGCAGGGAGATGCCTCTGCTCCCTGCAGAAGGGAATCTCCAGCCACTAGCACCAAGAGGAGCTGGTGGGTGCCAATGCTCCGCTCAGGCTCAGCTGGGTCTGAAGCTTTGCCCAACGGAGCTTGCTCCCCCTCCTTGGCCATTAGGGCATCGCACGACCCTGTAGGTTCAGATCTGCGGGAAGGGAAGGTGTATCTAGGACTGCAGCTGCAACGTGAATCAGCATGGAGAGAACAGCTTGCCCCAGTTTTAGACCATTTCCTGGAGGACTATTTCTTTTTGTTTCCCTTTAAGTTGTCCTTTCTTCTTTTTGTCCTACATCCTACCACCTCATACATGCTACCACCTACCTCAGCAGAGGGCAGATGTTTCTGAGAAACGGGTGCACTTGCACAAAGGACAGCTCTGAAGTAAACATCCCTCTGAAGGGAGGAAACCATCACTTTTCTATAGAGTTGAAAAAGAACCATTGCTCCTCCTCCGGTCATTCAAAACAGCATCGTTCAGCATCCCAGGCAGTGCTTGAGAAAGACTTTAATCCTAACACTTTGATGATGAAGGGAAGCTCAATAGAAGACAATAACAGAGGAAAGTGAAACAGCAACAGTGTGAGACTGATAGTGACTCTTTTCAGAACAGAGGGTGAATTTCTAACCTCCAAATATCACGATATCTGAATTCTGGTGACAGTGGGATGGTGGCTCAAGCTACATAAGGATGACATGAGGTCAGTAGATTGGAGATGACAGGAAACAACAGAGCTAATAGCTGCATTTCCCAGCAAAGGGTGAGAAATTGCCTGTTTCCTGAAACTGATAATCCAGATCCAGAGCACCAGTGTGTTCCCTCTGGATCACCGCACCATCACGGTAACCAGGGATGTTTTCCCTCATGATTTTTCATCCTTCCAGCAGGATGCAGAAACGCAGTGGCTTGTCTCCGCCAACTTAGCTTCAGATATTGCAAACCTCTTTACTTAGGACTTTTCCAAAAGATAGTAAGGAAAATTTAGTTTGTAGAGCATGCAGCCACCTGCTTACTTACCGTACTGTGTAGTGGCAGCACTCTACTGGATGCCACCTTATTTGGCTGTAGTTTACAGTTTTAGCTCTGGTCTGTTTATGGACTGAATCCTGTTCCTTATTTCTTAAAGGATCTGGTACTTAACGCCAGCATAGCTGCAGCGCAGTGCTCCAGGGTTAAAAGTCCTCGCTTAGAAATCGGCCCTCTCTTCCCTCAAATAGTGTGATAATCACCACCTTCAAGTGGGAGCACTGAATCCGGCCAGCTGCCTTTTCCAGTGTGTAACAGGAAATAATCTAGGCCCCAGTCAATTAAAAATACAAAAGCTTTTTTAAGACCCTGAGCCTTTAAGTGGAAAAAAAGAATTACGTTTTTCCTACTGCTATAACTCATCACACTGCTGCTCTTTCCTGCCATGTATATTTGCTCATTCTATCTACTTTTTATGACTTTTCATGCTCAGAGTTGCAACGGGGTTTAGGAAGAGGTGAAAGATGTAAAATTTGGTCAAAAGGGAAAAATTCCAGTGGAATAGTTAAACAATGGATTTGGCATGCAATGTTCTTAATTTGTTCCGAAGCTAGAGAAAACCATTAGGCAGGTAAGTTGGAGTGCTGTTTTTTCCTGATGTGCCTGAGGATAAGTTATTCACTACGCTACAATCTGATGCTCTACCCTGGGACAGAAGCATTGACTTCAGGGGAGAAGAGCTGCTGTGGCAGAAGATAACAACCCTCAAAAACTGTTTTTTTGCTTCAGAAGCAACTACAGAATGGCTCAGGATAAATAGTTATGCTACGGACATGCAGGCCTCCCTGTGGGTTTTCCAGGTTTCTGATTTTTTCCCCCAAAAATCAGAATTCTGGACAGTGAAGCGGCAGCAGAGGGAATCCAGAGACGAAAAGCGGAGAATGATTAGGCAGGTAGGACCAGGCTGGGGAGGGAGGAGAAAAGTAGACAGAGTGCAGGTTTGCAAAGAGGGGCCTAGAGCGTGCAGAAGAGAACAGAGGAGATGAGGGGGAGCTGAGAACAGAGGGGAAAGATGACCATTTTTGACAAACCCTGAGTCTGTTTGATGACTTTCTTCAAAGAGAAAGACCTTTGTGGATGTTGGAGAGAAACAACTGCCAGCAAGGCTTGAAGAGGGATGAGGAAGGGAGGGCAAAGAGTATAATTAACATCCCTCTCAATTAGTGACAAGCGATACTCTGAGGATTGAAATGAAAGTGGAAGCTTGACTCTGAACTTTAGAGGAAAATCTGCCTAAAGTGACAACACAGTCTCACTTCTCTATTTCAGCTACTGGCAACGAGCAGCACCACCGTAAGGCTGATGCTTCTGTCAAGAAACAGCCAAGGGGGAAAAGACAGATGAGAGGCGATTCCCTAAAGCCGGTGTCTCTCTCTTGCTGGAAACGAGCTCTCTCAGCTGCCTTATCCTCTGACCTATCCTGCCTTATCCAGCTGACTTATCTCAGTAATACTCTCCTCATCCATGTGCGCTCATTAGATCCTTCTCTCTCCCTGCAGATCCTTCTCCCAACACCACAGATGCCTCCGTTAGCTGAACGCCATCGTGTAATCCCTGGGCGAGCGTCTCCTCTGCAACTCTATTCATAACTCTTATAGATTTGTGCTTTACCGAGGAGTAAATCTAACCCTGATAAAGCATTTCCTCAGTGGGGACCACAGAAAACTAAACCGTGCAGTTGGGGAAACACCTGCAAATAAGACACTCCGGGGACTAATTCATCTTGCATTTTTCACTTACAGAAACAAACCCTCTGAAGCATATACACTTACCCGTTCCAGACCGCACGCACCTAATAAACGCTATATGCAAAACGGTCATTCCCCGGGCACGGAGAATGATCAGTCCTCCACCTTCTCTTATAATGCAGATGTCCAATGCAAATTCACCGAGCTCTCCTTCCCCTTCTTCCCTCCCTGTAGACACACACATGGGACCCACAGAATCCCCTGAAAGTGCAGCTCTGCCCCTAACGTGGAGAGGAAGTCAGTGGATCTAGTTCTTTTCCCCAAAAGAGCTGCCATTTTCTAAAACAGACCATGGAAAGCTAAGGGCAGCCATTGAAAGGCTGGGTGAAATAACATATTACATCCATTCCCTAAAATAACAATAATAAAAGTATCCAGATACTTTTTAGGGAAAAAGCAAGGGACTGACTAGCACAATATTTTGAATCTCCCTTGACTGAGAGGGACATTTGAAGCAAAACCCTGTTTACCATGAGACAGACGGGAAGGCCTGACTTATTCCCCCGCAGAGCGCAGTTTCACTTAGCAAGGTGATTTATCAGAGAAATAAAACGACTGCAAGGACCCCTAGAGCAGGTCCAGACCGTCCCACTTACCTGTTTGAGCGCCTTCTTGCTGTGCTTCTGGGATGGGGAGATGACTTTGCCTGTTTGGATGGAGGGCGACGGGCAGCCTGACTGCGGGGAGGATGCCTGCGACAGTCTCGATGACACTAGAGGGGAAGAAAAAAACATAGATGATATATAATCCAGTCTTTATATGTTTGCTTGCAGTGCATTAGCCAGTCCTCACCATTTCAGATCATCTCACGAGGCTCAGGAAAATTGCACCTCTAGCAAGTGTTACTTTTAGCATAAAGAACCATTTCTACATCTTTCCCACCAACAGGGCACGTTTCCTCTGCAAGGCAATAGGAATTCCTGTGACCGACTCCACAGCTTTCATCTCTCACCCAGCTCTTTCTTTTATGAGCTTAGTCTCACAGCAGCTGCTCTCAAACAACACTGCGGCTTGACCAAAAGCTTCAGCTTCATGCAGGTTTAGGTATTTCAAATCTAAATGGAAACACAGGCGTGGACAACTGTTGCCTTCACCTGGTTACGCTGGAATGACCCGTGATCAGACACCTAACTGACAGCAGTGTCTGCTCAGATTAAATCTGCATCCCACGCAAGGGGGGGAAGATAAATGACATGCAAAGAAAATGGAACATGACCATCACCCGCTCCTTTTTAAAAGGAAATATTGGGAACACACACAATATACTAGTAAATAAGCCTATATGCTCAGTGAATGAGCCTAGATGCTTAACAGAAATGTCATCCTAGCCATATGGAGCCCTAAAGCAGGGCTTCTAGCTACGGCTAATTCAGACTTTCAAATGGTCTCATTGCAACCAGCAAGCCAGGGCCGGGAATTAAACCACAGCTGCTCATGTGGTCTGAGGACCCCAGTTTGGCCCAGGAGACTCCAGACCCTCCTGGCCACACTCTGGCAGCAGCAGGTTGATGTACATGCGGCCACCAGCCAGGTGAATCAGTCTGCATTCGTTATCAGCCACACCTGATCACAGTTTTGCCTCTACTGTCTTGGCAAACTTGTAGATATATAAAAAGCCGGGTAAGCAGCAGACTAGGGCTGGCCAAGGCTGTTTAGCTGCTGAGCCTGGAACGGGGCAACCAGCACCGCCTGGACGGCGGCGAGGGCAGAGCTAAGGAGGCAAAGGCAGCGTGAGCCAAGTTCTTGTGTTGGCACCCAGGGCTGAACCGATGAGGGACACTAACTAGAGCCAACATGGAATAAAATCATAAAACATTTGCTAAATACTCAGAGATCCCGATATAAAACATATTTGATCTATTGTAAGCAGTGGAAAATGCCAGATGACTAAAATCAGCAGGCTTCAGGCTTTCACACGGCTCTAAATGGACCGATAAAAACAGGCATCAACACGAAAAAACTTGACCTTAAGTATCTTCATGTGAAGAGAAGAATCTTAAAAGCAAAACTACATTAATGCGCATGACCTGCATTGCATGATGGCCATGGCAAAAGAGGCACTATGTCAACAGGGCCAAGACCATCAGTGAGATATGGCTGCACCGCGCTGAACTCTAGAGGTAGATCTACAAGACTGATTGGGTAGAGATGCTTTGGACGATAAGACTGTAGGATCAAGTTAAAAAAAACTAAGTGCAAAAGAAGGTTAGATTCCAGATGGGAGGGGGGGACCCCTCGCATTAAGGACAATAAATGGCTTCACATGTAAACTATGTAATTTATTGCTTCCTGCATAGCTCCATTAGTTGGAGCTCCATTGGTTGGCTAAACCAGCATCCTTCTGTAACAGCAAGGAGTTAAGTGATAACGTGGACAGGGCTATTCGTTAGCGATAGCTGCAGCGCGATTCTGTTCAGCATCCACGGGGAAGGGAAGCTCCCCAAAATAATGCAGCGACAGGGAGCACCAGAAAGCGACACTGCAGCAAAAACACACTGAACTAGTACCAAGTTATAGAAAGTAAGATTCTCATATGTGGCAGAGACACTTAAGTGAGAAAAAACCATCGAGATTCTTAGAAGGCATCCACGATTGAGATGAGGTAATATTGAACTCTGAAATGTCATGAAAAACAGCTCACAGGCAAGGAGATAGTAAGAAACCAGTCATTTAAAAGTCACTGATAAGCATTACCATATCCAGATGATCTGTATGTGTGATAAAGATGATACAGCTGCACAGCAAGCAGCATTACACTGAAAAATTAAAGAAAGCTTTATAACAAAGAGCCGGAAATCAAAGGTTATACCTGTATTTTAAAATAACAGTAAGAATGTCTCAGAGATTTACTGGCTTTGCAGACTTGCATTTGTCTCTCAATTTGGTCCAAATCATGGTTCTAGAAGAAAAATAAGATGCTGGAAAGACCACAGTGCGAGAGCACCTGGAGAAGAGCATCACGTCTCACCGAGGCACGGGAATCCTTTCAATGCATCAGCAAAGAGCGCTGGAAAAAAGGAAAGCTTGGCGACACGAGTTCGTTTCAACTTCCAGAGATTTTCAACATGCCTTAAAAAGAAGCCTTAAAAAGGCTTCTAAAATTATTTCCTTATTGGGTAAAAGACAAAGAATTATCATTAGTCTAATGCTGAATGGGACAGAAAGCAAAGAGCAGAGAAGAACAGTGATCAGGCAAGAAGTTACAAAAATTCTTCAAGGTTACATACTAAATGGGAAGCTTTTCAGTGCTTAGCAATAAACTGGAAGGCAGGAATAGCAAAATAATAAACACTTAGGCTGGTTAAGATCAGAGAGAATCAAGTGAAACTTCAGAGAAATACAACCCAGAGAGCAGAGGACCAAAAATACAATGTCAAATGTCCAAAAGAAAAAAGTAAGCAAATTTTTGGAGAAAAAAAAGAAATACAAGCCACACACAGAAGCTGTAGAAATCTAAATTAACTGTGTCAGCTCAGGGAAGAGCTCCATTGCGGCTGGAGGGTATATGAGAACGGACAAAAGGTGATGCAGTGCATAAGGATGGAAAAGTGTCTAAAATTCTTACGATGTCTTGCACTACCTGTGGCACTTGCACCCTGCAGTGCTCACCACAGCATCCAGAAACTTATTACAGAACCTGATGGGACTCAGGAAAGTAAAGAAAAAGGTTAATTGCATGGAAAAATTAGGGAGATTGAGAGATCTGGGATTATTCTAAGAAGGAACATGATCAAAATGTGCAAAATCCAGTCTCACAGCTTGATGCCTGCATGCTTCGGTTGTGCGGGTACCCGGGGTCATCCAGAGCACCCCGGTCCTGGCACAGCCCCTACCTGGGCGAGCGTGGCACCCCGTCCCGGCAACGCTACGTCTCGCTTGCAGTAATCGAACGCGCAGAAAACACGAGCTCAGCTGCACATCTAGCACGGGCACAGGAGCAGGTTGACTGTTGCTGGTTCTGAGACGTTTGAACAGCGGGAACATAAACCACATCCTCTCCGAAGCCTGTCGAGGCAGAAACTACCAGTTCTGCGTGAAGCAGAAGCATCAAGCCAAGGACAGGCGACTTTCCTCCTTCCTGGTTTCCCAGCCGCTGCGAGCCGCATCCTGGATCGAAGCAAAGGATCCGAGCAAAGCATCGCTGCGGCTGCTCCGGGCGCCCAAAAGTGCTGGAGGACAAACTTAAAAAAGCTAAAGCAAGCCTCGGCCTCGCTGGGAGGACATAGCAGTGGGCATAGGAAGAAACTATGTGATTTTAAAATACTGCATGAGTAGCTTGGTGCTGCTTGCACATAAATAAGGGTTTCCTTGAGCAGCTACAGCTCGGGGAGACAGTGGGACTGCACCGGACAGAACAGAATTTCGGCAAATCTCGTGAAACAGGGAGCAATCTCCTAATCCCTCAGAGAGGCACAGCAGATGGATGGATATCTTGATAATAAGCAGTTAAGGATAGAAACATCACTAAAGAGCAGTGCCAAAAGCCCCCACTCAGGTGCTTGAGAGTGTTGGGAAAGCACCGAACGCACGCACACATAGGCAAGACTATCTAGCCCCAAAACTAGCAATGCAAACCCAGCCTGAGGCTGTTACCACAGCTGGTTCATTCACAAGGTTTTATCGCTTCCTGCTGTTGGTTTGGCTGGGAAAAGAGTTTTCTGCTGGGGAAATTTTAGCAGTTCTCTCTCAGATTACAGGAGATGAGACAGAGTGGAACATGTGTCAGCAAAACCTCACCAGACCTGGGTTGGTACCCGACGCACAGACCGACCCAGCATCTTCCCGCATCCCCTTGCAAGAACGGATGCTGGCAGAGGATCTCTGCAGTCAACCACAACTGACAGCGACTCGCCAGCACTTCAGTTTTCTTACTTGAAGTGCAATGGACCCAAAAGTATTTCTTGTAATAAACGGAATTACAACAAAACTTCAGTTACATTAAAGGTCGATTAAATGAGAAATTTCAGTCTGGTAAGATCTGATGGCGTTTTACAAGGCAGCTGGTTCCTTTAAGATTTTCAAACTCTAAACCACTAGTCAATCAATATTCTTATGAACTTTTATAAAGAAACGGTGCTAACAGCAGCCGAGAGATAGATAGACTTATTTAACAGTCATTTATGGAAGAAGAAGATGGGCAATTAATTCTTTTAGAAAACCTGGGGTAATTTACTGCAAATATTAAGCGCAGGATGCAGTCTAAGCATCTTTCCTAATACACATAGCAAGACCGATGCAGTTGCATCGAGATGCTGCCTCATGCCTTCGCTTGGTCAAGTCTGAGGACTTCTGCTTGAGCCTCCTGGATAACGAGCACACGGATGAACCACAGCCCCAAACTGGCAACTAAAGCATCATCCGGCTGCACATCCAGTTTAATAGCATATGACACCACTTGTTTTTGCAAAGCTGCCAAAGGCACCGGTGGGAGGAGGCCGAGAGCTCCTCTCCGACCAGCCCGGTGCTCCAATCACCACCAGGACAAGAAGGGTCACAACCGAACCGGGTCCCGTGGCTGCTAACCGCCTACGCTGGTACCTAAAGAGAAGCACCAAGACTCAAAGTCTCCTCTGATGCTGGCTACCAGCACAGTCCTGTGCAATATATGACACTGAAAATAAGAGCAAAATAAAGACGCTTGTATCATTTCCCCCCCTTTTTTTTAGTTCCTTTTTCTTAGAAGTCTTGTAACAGCTTATTTACTTTTTGGGGTGTGAGCACAGCAGGACATTGGTCTGTTTGAAATCCCACTGGCTTCCAGGATACACATGCTGACTTTCCTAAAAAGATATTTAATAATCATATTCCAGCTCATGTTTGTCTTTCATAAATAATATCGGATATCAATGACGAGAAAACGCATGGATGCCACTGATCCTGCTTTGGGGCAGCAAGACCGAGCGCATGACTGTAATGTTCCTTTAAACCCAGCATTTCTGTTAGGCAGAACTACAAAAATATTAGCTCATTCAGCCAGTAATTCACTGTCTGATTTACAGCATATCCTCCCTTGTCACCCGTGTGGAGCAGCTGGCAGGAGGACGGGACCATCGAGAGAAAGGTTCAGCCCAACCAAGAGCACCACGGGTCCAGCCAGCGCCGGGAAGCACCTGGAGGCGGTCGGAGCCGGGGGAGCGGGGAAGCAGGGAGACGGCGCGGATGACGACGGAAGCTCGTCTTTTTGGCAGGCGCTCAGGCAATTCCTAAATCGAGATGAAGATTAAGATTTTTCTCTGCAACTCATGCTGCAGAAATGCCCGGCTGGTTCTCGCAGACTTGCTTCGGAAGAGCTGCAGCGGGAGCTGCCGGAGAAAGCAGGCAGGCAAACCGCCCTACGTGCACGCAAGAGTTTTATTTCAGCGGCTCCGAAAGAAGATGAGTCTCAGGTCGCTCAGCATAAGGCGAATGCTCAAGTTCACTTCACCAAATCCTGGCACACGGAGAGCTTGACTGGGATAAAACAAACTGTTTAACAGCACGAAACAAAACAACTACTAAAAAAAGAGCGCTCAGAAGAAAGCCAATATACATCTGTAATCGCTGGAGAATTTGGGAAGCAAAATATTTTGAAATCAGAAGAAATAAACAACATGAAGGCTGCTAAACCTTGTGAGACTGACTGATACGGACAAGAGCAATCTTGTGTGAGAGCAATGAAAGCAAACCCAACCTGGGCAACCTCTGCTAGTGCAAAGCCAGCACGTGCACCCCATCCTTCGGCACCACGGCAGGTCCAGGGATGCACGCAAGGGCACAGCGTCCGTGCAGCCCCCCGGCTGTCTGGGGCTGAGCTTTTCCTGGATCTCTCCTCATTTATCTTTTAAAGACTGGAGATAATCATAGCCCGAAATGCACTACGCAGCAGGCGAACCAGCAGCTCTCCTCTTCCAGTAACGGGGATCAAGCTGCTCTGGAGCAACGAACAGGCCTGACATCGTTGCTCTCTGCCTTTCCAAGGACCAAAGTGCAGCGCGAGATGCTACGCTGTCGGGAGCGCTCGGCAGAGCCCGCGGCGCAGCGCCGTACTCACCTCCGCCCGCTCGCGGCGGCCCCGCAGCAGCAGCTCCGCTGGCGTTTTCTCCGGGCTTGGGGCATGCGATGCAAAAAGAGATTAAAACTGTAGCTCCAGAGGTCCCGTTCAAGGGTTTGCACGCATTTCCATGGGGCTTTCTGCCTCGAAATCCACGCTTTCGGAAAGCAAAGGCTGGACTTTGCTCATTGGGAAGGAGAGTACAGTCAAGCTGAACTAAAAATACAATACTCCCCCCTTCAACTATGTGCAGTCATAAGCTTAAAATAACCCAATTTTAAACAGCTAATGGGATCCAGATGTATTGCTTGAAGAACTCCTAGTGAAAGTCATTAAAATACATTTTGAGGAGCGCGGAAATGTCTCCTGGTGATCTAGTGCCTTTCTGACTTCCCGGGTATACAGCTCAGCAGAAGGAGAACGTAAGCTCAGCCTTGAATTCCCAGCAAAACAAGATCAAACTTACAAGTGAGACCAACAGGTCTAAGAGTGCTCCTCCCACAACCGCTCCTCACCGAATGAGGGAAGAAATAAGCCCCCAAATACCGCCCAACTGCAGCTTCCCAAACTCCTGCTCCTGCACTGGCCCTGGGTAAAGCTGAAACTTAACTAGGATTGTACGTTCCTATCACCGGATTAGGCTTTTACAAACATAAAATAGGCCAACTGTTTGCTCCACACTGAGAGACTGGCCCAAAAGCTGCCCATTTGTCCCCAGGCGCCGGCCGGCTCGCCCGAGCTCTCCATCCTCCATCCTAAAGCACGGCTTTAGGAAAAAGGAAGGACCGTAAGGATGACCGATAAATCCAAGCTATCCATGACACGCGTTGGGGTAGCCCAGGGGTTTGATGGAAGCAGTCGGTCCCTCCATTGATAAATGTTCAACGCTTGCTGGTCTGAAAGTCCTTCGACAACCGCTCTTGCCAGCTGCCACTCTCTCATCTCACCCCGGCAGAGAAGACGGTATTTTGTCAGCGCTGTTGTCCTGTCCTGCTCCGTTCCATCTTGCATCCTGAACATGCGACAACTCAAATCAGAAAGGGGTACATCGCTGCAAAGATTTGGGCATTTGCTTCTTACTTTACATAAAATACCAGTTTTCATGTCACTAACACTTCCCTCTTCCCTAAAAATCACCTTTAGGGCTCAAAGAATGTAACTCATCAGCGAAAGAGAGCTGAAACACTTGGTAAGACCAAAACCTGCCAACACAGGCTGTGGGTAACAGCACTGATGAAGAGAAACACTCGGAGGAGTTGCATTTACAGCTAAACCTCTGACCAAAGGTGCCATTAGCGCAAAGGCGGATTAGAGAGAGACTTCTCCACCGAGACGGTGATTGATGCTGCCAACTAGCAACGGCCTTAAAACAGAGCGTGAGGAGGCTGCGCTGTCCCACAAGAAAAACAAACTTGTGATATGGACTGTATCTAGAAAAATATAAAAGAGAGGAGATAAACATAAAATTTAGCTTGATTCAGCACTCCGCGGTACAAACAGGTACAGAGAACGTCCCGCTGCGCTGACGTGATGAAACCGGCTATCAGAGCTGTGCAAGACCCAGCTCAGCTCCCGCACCGTGCTGCGAGAGGCAGAGCAGCTCGCCCCGACAGCAGCACACCTCCGAGGCACGCTTTCGTGAGACAAGCCTTTATTTTTGGCTTCCCGATTAGCTGTAAACACAGAGGGCTAGAGCGCGCGATGCGCCGTGGCAGCCTCGTAACGCGATGCCTGACCTTTATCACACCAGGCACCAACTGCGAGCTCCAGGCAAGGGCCGAAGAGACTCGTTGTTTTGCAAAGCAAACTTCTGGACGCGCTCCCAGCGTGAAATGTCCTTTTCTCGGTGTCAAAGGAGCTTTGGCTTTTAGTATGAAGGCCCAGTAATTATTTTGCTATTAAGATTCAGCCCTGAAGCCACCATCCTGCGGATGGTTTCACTTGCAATTTCAGTACTATCACATTCTCACTATATATCAAATAGGGATATTTACACATAAACCCCTGAAGCTCATGCACTCTAGGAGAAAGTGATGGACAACAGGAAGATCATCTTCTGAGCGCGTTGGCATGAGAATAATCTTGAAAAAGGGCAAGATTTTATGCTCTCATGCCACAAAGATTTCCAGTATTAACATGCAGCTATTGGAGAGGACAGTCTTGATGTGGCTGGTACCAAATGGACGGCGTTTTCTTTTCTGGCATCCTTTCGTTGCTCCATTTGAAGGTGGCATCTGCTCCAAGGCTCCTTGGACATGACTCTTCCCATCCTTTAAGGTATTCTCCTTCCCTGTACCTGAGCTGATAAACATCAACTAGAAGGCAGGTGTGATTTCAACAGGTTATTCCTGGACTTTTGAGTCCTTTAGGAAGAAAATTTGTACCATATGGAAAAGGCACCTCCTTGAATAACAGATGCACTGCACGTTGGGCAGGATATGGTCTCTGCCACGCCAGTACCTGTTGCAGCTCCGGGGAGGCATGCATGGGGAGAAGCTGCAGAGGAGCTCTTTTTCCTCCCATTTTTCAGATAATCAATTAAAAAAGGAACACGAAGGGGACTTCTTTAGCCCATGTGTGAAGAAGGAGAGCTTAATTACGCAACGGCACACCCACTCAGGGGCTCTGGCTGTTGCAGACCGTCGGAGGAAGCGAAGGCAGGTCACGGCCACCTCACCCTCTGCGCTGCAGCACAGGGCGTTTGGCAGCTCTGCAGATGCGGTTGCTCAGAAAACCTGGTATCTCGTGTGCGCAGGAGACGCGTTTCAGTAAAGCTTCTTCCGATACATACTCAAAAGCAAATATGTGGATACAAGAACAGAGCATCAGGCCGGAATCAGCAACGAGGTGCTGTGGAAAGAGCAGCCCAGGAGGTCTCCTGAGAAGCAGAAAGATGCACAGATGCAGCTCGTTCTTCCTCTCTGTCCTGAAAAGCTCACCTTGCAACATCCTTCAACAGTTTGGCTGAACAGCAGCAACGCCAAATTCCCATCAAGCCAGCAGAGCTTACACCCGTTTGCTCATATTAAACTGTATCAGTGCATTGGCATGTAATAGTCTGAACACCGGATTGCTAGGAATATAGGGCTTTCCACAAGTGCAATAGAAATACCAGCAACAGCACCACCAAAAAAAAAAAAAAAGGCAGCGACAGACCTATGATTTCATGCCCGTTTGCAAGCAGGACTCGCCCCCGAACAGCTCGCAGAACCCAGAGTTTCACCTCGCAGTTTCAGGTCTGAGACGCTCACAGAGCTCAAGGGAATTTCTGTTGACTGACGTGAATGCTATCGCTCTATCGGTAATAACATTTTTTTTTCTTAAGCGAGCAACCCAATTGCTATATAGGTCATTCAGCATGAGAGTATTCCTACCGAGGAAGTAACACACCTGCAACTAAAATAAACCACCAGCACACGCACTGCTGGTGCAAAGCAAGCCCCTCCAGCGAGCACGTTGCCTTGAAGAAACCCCCACGGTTATAGCGAAGACTCTTCTTCTGCTTCTATTCTTAGAGAATCGCTCGGTACAATATTGTCTATTTGGACTATTACTTCTGACTGCCCACTGCGGATACGTGGGTTCACGACTGGCACGATACATCTAGAGTGGAGCAGGTTTGTTAAGCAGCAGCAGAAAGGCCGTGAGCAAGTGAACTCCTCTAATGGTTAGCTGTCACCAAAATGAGGTCTTACGCCGCCCGCGTCGACATGAGCAGCCCCATCCCTTCCCCTGGACCGTCCTGGCATGCATCAAACCCCTCTACGAGCCCCCTCAAATTGCTCATCAGGCACAAGCCTCTCCGGTCTTTTTTCCCTCCGCTAATTCGTGTTTTGCAGGACTACTGAGATGCGCTGGCTGCGTGCAGGGTCCGGGGACGGCCAAAGCCTGCGCGGGGCACGAGGCGAGAGCAGAAAGCCCCCCGAGCAGTCAACCCCGCTCTTGGAGGCCGATGGAAAGGGGACCGCAGGCCTGCAAACGCCGTACGTACGCGAACGTGAGCGGGACTGCACGGCGCGGCGCCGTGGAAGGGGGCATCAGTGCAGGCTTCCAGGTTGCTGAGTCAAACACGGCCCGTCGGAGGTGGCCAAACATGAAACATAGGAAGTTCATGTAGGCGTCTGAAGAGGGGAAGATGTGGTCGCGTTTCTGTGAACTGTCCTCTAGGTTCCTGCCTCGCACGTCTCTAGTACGGCTGCATCAGAAGAGACGGGCAGCAGCGCTGCTCTCTCCCTGCGGTCTGAACAGCTTCATCGCAGACTGATGACAACTAATTTTCCTGCGCCTGCAAGGTGTCTTCCTCGCCAACCGCCTTAGGACAGTCTGTCACCCAGATAGGCCTGACTCAAAACAAGCATCCACGGGCAGTGCTAGTGCCTGGGAGAGGATGATTTGATCACCATGTGTTTCACAAGCACGCAAGAGTGGGAAGCACTTAAGCCTGGACTGTAACAGTGGTGACACTAATGCAGCTGCTGTTGAGATGGCACCATTACAAGTGGTTTTCTGGAGAAGAACAATAAATTACCCATTACATAGAAACACTCTAATTTTCATCCCATTAAGTAACATTTTACTGCGTTGGTGAATTTAAGTTAAATATAGGTGAGGCAGGAGCACAGTTGATTCAGGCAATTTTAGGAATTCTCCACATGTTCCCCCCCAGCACTCAAGTTAACTGTCTACTGCTAAAGAAAAGGAAGTAAATGAGCTCTTCTGACCTTGCAAGTCAGGGAACTGAGAAATAAAGAATGACTGCTTTGTTAGGAAATGATATAAATTCTACCCCAAACTCAACTTTCATGCAGCGAAACCGCAGAAGGGTAACACAAACAACGTGATCACCGGGGTCTTAACACCGGCTTAGGCTGTGGGAGAGCTGCATAGCCGAAATACAGGCCTCTGGCTTGGACTCCTAAATTAGGGGTCAAAACATATTCAGTGTGGATGAACTTAAACTGCTTCCCTGTATTTCCTTATCTGTTTTTACCTACTGTCATTTGTCTTAAGTGACTTGACTATATGGTCCCCAAGGCGGGGAATCCTGTGCACGGCATCCAGCACAGCGCAGTTCTCATCCATTAGCGGGTGCTAAAACACATCTAATTAAGTGTTTTCTACCGGAGAGGAGGAAATTTAGCTAAGATTAAATTTAGTTTTTTCTGCTGTTGAGAGGCCATTTCTAGAGACTACTGTCAATAAAATTAAAATGACGCTGTTATGGCTTTTCCTCATACAGTTGGTTGTGATTAACTCTCCCTGATTGACTCCAGATGTGAACTGTTACTCAGGAAGAAAAATGTCCACACATGGAGCTAATCGGGAACAGCACTTCCAGCTCGCACCCTCATTTAATTTTCATTAATTTGCATGTGTGCAGTAAAAAGAACCTAGAATTATTAAATCTTGTCAGTCACGACCCGAGCGCACATCAGGCCTATCGGCAAATTTAGCACACGCTGCAGCACAGCCCTCGAAACAGCGGATCTAATAAAAGCGGTCAACATGGGCCAGCCACGAAAGCGAGTCCCTCGGTCTGCCGACGGGTGCCACGGCTATCTGTTGAAAGCAAAGAAATAGCCAAGCTTAGACGACCCACAGTTCTGGTGGAAAACGAACAAGCGCTTAAAAACTTGCCTCTCCATCAGCACCAAGGTTGCCCGTTTCTGCAAAGCAGCTCAACGGAGTCTCTAGGCATAGCGAGTTGAGATGCATTTTCACGGAGGACGCCTGGCCGCCCCTCCGTTCAATGGCACGTATACACAGAGCATGCACAGTATGGGCTCAGAGCTGCTAAATCTGCTTTAAATAGTAGCTGGACAGGAAATTCAGCCAAATTCAGTGTACTTAAAACAGTTGTCATACTGCGGTCACGTCCTGCTAGAGACACATAATGTGGACAGAACTGCCACCGCGTCCGGAGCTCGACGTGCTGGTGGCAGCAGCCTTGGCAGCTGTAGAGCCTCACGGCATCACCAAACACCCTCATCTGCCAAAATCCAGGCTGGCCCACGGCAAACATGGCAAAACTCTCGAAGGGCGACAGGTTCCACCCAAACACAACATGTTTGCTCCTTCGACAGGACTCGCACAGGCACAAGCGAGGCCCTTGCACGAGACTGATACTGTCCATGCAAGGCCGACCTGAGCAAAACAAGGCTCTGCGTGTTCCTCTAACCAACACCACACACTTTTGCCCGGTCTCTCTCCGGCGTTTCTGAGTTACACAGATACACGCGGCCTTCGCGTGTTTACTATGATCTCCCGGTTTCTGCACTAGCGAGGAGGAAGTCGAGCGTGCAGACGTCACGGGCCGCCTGCTTGGCTCCACGCCATCGGACCCAGCTGCTGCTTCTCGCCTGTCCTAGCGCTTCCCCGTGAGGAGCCTTGGGCAGAGTCAAGCGTTGCACATGCGTACGATGAAAACGCATCTGATGGCAAAGAACAGCATGAGGTTTTCAAGATATTCAAGTATCATAGTCATACATGGTATGGAAAGACCGGCAAACAAGTTGGCTCATGATACTGAGTTGTTCAAGGAAAAACACAAGGGCAGACTGCAGGAGACAACCACCACGGAGAAACGTTCTTGCGGTATAAATGCTCCTATAAAAGCCTCAGGTCAACAGTGGTTACAAGCAAGTGGAATGACAGGAATTACCAGGAAATAAATACAGAACAGAAGAAAAAAGCCACACACGCACCTACTTCTTGCATGTCGTGTGCTATTTTGGCCCCATGTCTCACAGAACGAGAGAAACTAGAGAAGCACAAGGACGAGATGGCTTTTACATGAGCAATGATAAAATACGAGGATTATTCAGCCTAGAAGAGATGACTGACAAGGGATATGATGATGGTCTGTAAAATCATGGATCGCATGAACGAAGTGAACAACTACTCAAATCCAAGAGCTGGGGAGCATGCAATGAACTTAGAAGATGCTAGGATAAAGGAAAGAAAACCAGCAAAAGGAGGTATTTCTTTGCACAGCATGTTAAGCTGAGGATATCCTTACCAGAGGACACTGCAAATGCTAAAATTATACCCCAGTCAAAAAAAGCATAGGACCACTCCATGGGTGGGTATTAAGGAATAAGACAGTCTCTCTTGCTCTCCAAGTCTCTGAGCCGCTGATCGCTAGACGATGGGAAAATCCATACTTGTTCCGTTCCTGTACTCCTGTATTTTCTCTCTGGGTAACTTGTCGATCAATGCGAGAGACAGGAGACTGGGCTATCTTTTCTCTGACTCATCCTTGGTGTTTTTAAGCCCTCTGAATTTCAAGAGACTGAGGTGGATTTTTCACTTCTAAGAGGACCAATGACCTTGAGTGGTCAAGGACTGCTAGTCCTGAGGATGACTTCTGCCTTCAGAAGAAACTATCCTAGTAAGGTTTCTTCTGTATGCGGATATAGCGAACACACAACCTCAATATCACAGTAACTCCAAAGAGCTACACATGGTTTAAAAAAAAAAAGTGCTGATTCAATACAGAACAACAAGTTTTAGTTTTAAGGCATAAGGGAAAAATGGATGGATGGATGGAGAGGTTAGGGAGGATCCCATCACGCTGGTGAAACAAGAACATCAGGCTTTGCTCAGCAACAGCTTCACATACAGAGAGCTCAAACTTATCTCCTGACCCTGTATTTAGCTTTGATGAAGACAGCAGATCCCTAGCAGGCAGCTCCAAGCACTTCACCCCCAAAGCACTACGGGCCAAAGGGCCACGTGCCTTTCAGACCATCAGTCTCCAGAAAGCAAGAGTTCCTGCCATGCATTTTCAGAGAGTGGTCCTCAAGTTGGCGATGGGTCTAGCTTCCCTGCTGCTTTTCAAGCAGTAAGTTTCTGCTCAGTCCTTCCTTGCAGAGACCGCTATTAGGCTGGGCAGCGAAAGTATTTTTAACTGTAATGCAATATAGTTGGAAAAGTGGAATTAAAGTCAGTGCTGCTGTTAACCAACGTCCATGCAACAGAGTTTCAGCCTCTAGGTAAGAGAAACAGCACCAGAATGGAGCGGGAAAGCAAAATGAAAGGCCAAGACGGAGCTGCTTTTACTGCTTTTCTGATCACCCTAAGCGGCTGCAGCTGTATGCAACAGGTTTCGGTTCCTCCTTGGTCCCAAACGCCGGCTCTTTGGCTAGGATCCCCCCAGGTCACCCAGCCCGGGCTGCGGGTGGTAACCCCGAGGCTCCGGGGGCAGCAACGAGGGCCGGGATGGCTGCCCACCGCGCCGCTCCCTGCTAGCGCCGTGCCCACCGGCGAGGTCCCACGGAGTGGCTCCGAGCCGCTGCTGTCTTCTGCAGGCAGCTCCTCCGGGATCTGCGGCCACGAGCATCTTCCCGCAGCAAGAACGATCTCCGACAAAACTCTTTTTTTCCCCCCCTCGAAAAATGTTTGCCATGTTAACTTGTTAACCACTCTTCAGCGTTCTGCAGAACGAATTATGGGCTTATAAATCACATTTCCCTGTATTTCAGTGGAAGCTTCTCAGGGCCGTGCAGCACCTTGGAGACACCGAGCGCGCGGGCAGGCTGAAGGAGACCTCAGAGCAGCGGGTCCCCATCAGCAGGGGACGAGAAGCGGCAGTGACACCCACGGCTCCTCTCCAAGACCAGGCCCCAGGATGATGCCCCGGATGCTCGTTCGGGTACGGAATACACCAGTATCTGCGGTTTCTGGCTGTTTTCCTCATGGGACGGGATGTGGCGGTGGGATGAGTCCCACCAAGAGCGAGAGCGTACGGCACTGGGCAGAGCCCGGGCAGGCAAAGTCCTTGAGCCAAGAATGTCTTAAAATGCTGGGAAATGACCATAAAACACGACTCCAGGAGGCAGAGATTGAGAGCGTACTGCAGAAAACCAATCTCAGTATTTTCTTCAATAAATCTTACAGTTTTTGTAATCCCTGAAGGAAAAAAATCAACCAATCAACCACACCCCTGACATAAGAGTAGCAATTTTACAGAAGTCTCTATGCACAGGCTTTATAAACTGCACACCATAAATTGTGACTCATTTTGTGTATGAAAATGAGAAGCAGACAAGGTTTAAAATGCTAATTTTGCACACTTAAATTAGACCACCGCAGCATTGCTCCACTTTCCACCTGTGCTTGTTCGCTTACAGTCGGACCCTTCAATCGATAGCAATCCCTGCTCATTTGAATTACTCCATTGCACTCATGAGAAACTCATGCAAAAAATCTACCATAAATTCTAAACTTGCAACCTTTCTAAACACCTAAAATGCCTTCCAAACTTGAAGCCACATAAAAGTGCCTGTAATGACAACCCAGTGACCGTCTCTCACCCCGCTTCCTAGCACAGGCTTAAAAAAAATGGTGCCTGCTGTAAAATCTGACGAAAGCAAAACTTTCCTGCTACAAAATAAGCCTTCATCTGTTTTCCAGCAGATTATGAAAAACTACAGATCACTCAAAACCTGGACACCATGATACACTAACCTAAATAAAGGACACACTAACCTAAACAATGGAAAAAAAAAAAAGCAAAAGGAACATTTTTGACTCTGTGTTTGCTGGCTTCCTTGCTAAGTTGCACAACGCGATCCTTGGGACAGTTTCCGAGCCAGTCACGAGTGCAAGCAGGAACTCATTATATTTAGAAAAGCCAATATTTCTACCAAATCTTTAACAGGAAGAGCCAAAATTATATAAACCAAATAGATTTTTTTTTCTGTTTGAAACTGTTACAGGCACGCAGTAGTGAAGCACCTTCTGAAGCCAGTGCTGTGATCAGGCCGTTGGGCCTGATTATGGAAACCAAGCGGCATCACCAACGTGAAGCTCTTAGAGGAAAAGCAGGTCAAGCCCTCCAACTATGAACGGACATGTCTGTGCATCAGGACTCCGATACTTTCCTCTATACTAAAGGATAATGCACAAAATTCCAGGTATGGTTTTATCTGGTGTTTATTTTTCTAGTTTATATTTTCTTAACTATTACCATTTGCAGTGAACACTGTGTAGAAGCTTAATTACTCCAGGTATTTCTGTTCACTATATTGTTTAAGAAGAGTTCAGTAAGAGTAAAAATATTTATTTCAACCTTACTAGAATGCTCTGATCTGTTTTCAGTAAATGAAATTCAGGCAAAAGTCATAGAGTTACTCTTCGCTTTTGAACACTGAAGTGGCTGCAAAAAGTTCTGACCTCCTGGATGCCACGAGGGACCCACCAGTACGCAGGCGTTGTGCTGAAACGCAAGGTAGGCTGACAACCGGCCGGGGAGAAGGCAGAGCCGTGAGCGGTGAGATGACGTCTGTGCGTGCTCATCGGGGTCGGAAACACCACCCCGAGCAAGCCGGGAGAGCGGCTTGGGTGGCTCCTCTTTGGCTCTCATCAGGAGAAGCCAACGACTCTCCGTGAAGAGCAGCTCCGGAGCAAGCACACAGGTCCTACAAACTTTACAGGCTGAAGACAGTGCACGCTATCTGATATTGGGGAGATTTTCAAGACACCTACATTAAAAGTGTCATTAGTATTTATTGCCAGAGTGACTGCTAGAAAAGCACTTCTGGAAAGACTGATTTGCAGTTATCACGCCCAGTCTATTTCCCCCTTTATCCTTAGAGCTTACTTTACCACCTGATCTTTTTCTCTCCCTTTTACTTGCTTTTAAATACAGCAAATTTACTTTGTGATTTGCTACATAGAACAGAGCTATGATCACCATGACTCTCACAGGAGGTGCCAGTTTATAGAAGTTAAGTAAGATCCTTCTCTTTCAGGATGATTCTGATTAGAAAAGGCACACAAGGGACATGACAAATGTCAGAAATTATATAAAAATCCAATTCCCACAGCCGTATTTACTGTTAGAAGCCATGAAAGTTCAGGCAGGTCTTCAGGGAACCAGTATCTTTTGTTCATTTGTACCAGCTTGCAAAGCCAGGCTGATGCACCGATTGCAATTCCATTTAAGTCAACTGAAGTTCTGCAGCCGCCTACAGACACAAGATTAAGTTCTACGTATTTTATTTCCAGACCCCATAAGCACAAACTGTATTAGTAAACCTGAGCTCAGGAACAGTCCTAGATGTACAACAAGGTGTGCACTCAGACAGCAACTGCATCACTTGCCCGTGGAGTGCACTACAAACCACTCACCAGTTGCCCTGTGAGACAATAGTGAAACCATCTGGAATGGAGGCATTGACATTTTAAGTTTCGGGATGATTTAACATCACGAAGTCCAAAGAGTCTTGGCAGTTTCCCTTTACAAATACTGCGTTGTGTCCAGAAAGGCTTGTTTTTTATTGTCAAACTCAAAAGACAACTGTGGCTGTTTCATTTCAAGGCCAAAGACAAGATATCTGTCACAACCTCTCAGCGCCACAGAAGAACCCAATCCAAAGCAGCACCCGTTTCATCCCTTAAAGCAAAAATCTGCAGCAGCCGCCCACTGAAGCGACTTCGTCTTACCTTCCAGGGGAATCGCACAAAGCTGCTCCATGAACATTGCTTCTTGCTAGGGAAGATCTGCAGCCAATGCTCCTGGCTTCCTCCAGCCTTCTGCTCATACACAGATGTACGCACTACAATGTATGAGGTTTGTTTTTAAATTTTTTCCCCTGTGCTCCTGATTGGCTCAGTGCAATGCCCATGTGGGTCTATAAATGCTAGGTTTCTATCCTTTTTAAAATCAAAGTGTCAGTTTTGCTGCTGTCAGAGCACTTTATTTTTGTACATATAAGGAAGTGGCTGCTGATGTTATCTGAACATGCTTCCTGTTTTATATGTATATGAGTGAAAATATGTCACGTTAAGCTAAACTGCACGCTCAAAGAGCTCAAGTCAAAGCCTCTAAGCAAAATAAAATAATATGAACACAGCTCATCTGTCCACTGTCTAACCCAGTTTGCGTTCACTTCGTTGATTCTCATTAAAGTCTGCGTTCTCCCAGCAGAAGCCAAGCTCACCAACCCTTGCAAAAAATGAGCCACATACTGTAGTACCACCGCTTGCTATCGAGATCTGCAGGATAATCCAAATTACAGAGGGCTTGGCCGATGCTGACATCCATATGAGCATCTCGAACATTACAGAGGTGAAAAAAACGGTCAGCAACCAAACAATGCCACGAAACTTTTCTGGCTGAATTTTGGCTGTTCTTGAGTCCGAATGACTAGATTTTTAAGTGAGCAAGGAGGTTTCTACGTGTTTTATGTAAGAGCACACAGCCCAGGAAGTGGGAGTGTAGGAGTGTTTCATTCCAGAGTTGATACTACAGAGCTAAACACTGAAGGAATCTTTTTAATTGGAATTTAATGTCTTTCTGGTTATTTTTAAGCAGAGCAAACAAATGCAACTAACTAAAAATAAAACTTGTCTCTGTGCACTCCCGCAGAGGAAAAGGGCAGTAAAACGCAAGGAGGTTGGTTCCTCTCCGTGCACCTCTAAAGAGCATCACCGGTGCTGGTGCCACATCTCAGCCGCAGAAGCCCGATCCCACGGCCGAGAGCTGCGGCAGCTCGTAGGTTCATTCACTTCCACTTTCAAACATTACTGATTTCAGAAAAGTCACCAGGAATTAACAAGTGTGGCTGGGAGGGAACAGAAGCCCTTTGCACTTTCTACTTTCATCATACTTTTCACAGCAACTTCCTAGATACCAAATGGCAGTTAATTTTATATATAGCAATGCCATGAAAGTGCAGGTTTTGACAGAGGGAACCCAGAGAACTGACCGTCCTTCTGGATGCAAACAGTAAGTTTATTAAAAAATCAAAGAAAAACTTCTTCCCTGTGGACTTCACGTCACAACTCATTTCTAGGTACACCTCTTCGACTGCCAGCTTTTTGCTGTACAGTTGGTCTGCACTCTGAAAAACTTAAACTGATAGAAACTCAAGTTCCCCTTGGTTAAAACAAATGCTTCTAAAATGACAGTAAGAATGAGGGATAGCATGTGACATAGGAAAGATGCTTTACACATACTAGAATTTAAAAATGTTTCATGCAAAGAGTTTTTGAGCCCTTTACCGTCATTAGGACACCACAGACCCTCATTTTATCTCACTAAACAGTTCTATTTTATTTATTAATTTAATTTTGTTGCAAAGTCACGTGGCAGCCAAGACCCAGAGCTGCAAAGACAAACCAGATGTCTCAGTGCCAGAAGACTGGGAGGTATCAGAGCAAAATCAAGTAATGAGATCTAGAACTAACGGAGGCCAATTTGCCCTACATTTATGTTTGGGCACTGATTTGAATGTCTAAAAACATGGAAGCTTCAAAAGCAGTTTTTCCTGCAGTCGGGCAGCTACGCAGAACTCCTGTGCATGCTCACACAGCTCATAGGTTCATGCTGCCGCGTTTTCCATAGCAGGAGCACGTACAGTCTCTCTTCTCTCTTCCCAGTCACTTACTGTCAGGAAAAGCAGGAATGCAATCATCTTTGAAGGCCCTCCAGCTAACTCTTCAGTTCGGTTAAAATCAGCTTTAAAAGCTGTGGATGAAAAACAGGCAGCTGAGAGCGCAAGTCCTTTTATTTTATTTTTCTGAAAACAAGGGCATGCACGAGTAGACGCCCTGTCTGACTAGCCTGATCAAAACACCCAAGTTTCTGCAGCTGGTGACACAAGAAAAGATGATGTGCTCAGCATCATGCTCATCATGTCCCAGCAGAAGTGCTACTGGCTTGATTAGGGTTGGTTTCTACCAGGAATCCCTAGCAGGGCTCTCCCCTGCACGAAACATCCTTGACAGCTCCTCCACAGCTGCAGCAAGCAGCAAACAAGTTTCCTGAGAAAGGAGGGATTCATCCAGGTGATACATAAATACGTCACATTAACCATTCTCCACAGGAACCAATTATTTCCCTATAAAAACCTGTAAGTACTAAGCTGTTTCCCCAAAGCCTCAGTCACGCACCCTTGCCCACGCGCCCAGACACTCCCGTAGATAAGGACTCTTCCTCCTGTTCATACCCACCATGCTGTATCCATATAGAAAAACAGCACCATAAATCTAACTTTTTGGATGCCCCTTCTTTTCTAAAATACATTATTTTTTGTGAAGTAATATCTTTTGTTTATGAACTTCACTACATACCTCTAAAATCCCTCATGAAACCCATCGAATGCCACACGCTTGCACCATCTAAGCGTCTCGTAACCAAGCTGTCATGATCCCACTTACTCAAAATGAACATCAGATGATGTCATTTATTCAAATGCACCAAATATGCCTCTTTCAGGAGCCTGCAGTAAGTTTAGTGCTTTCGTTTTAAACCTCTGAACAAACCCTATGTTAAAGGAAATATAAATATATATATATTTATGTGTATATATATGGAGAGAGCACGTGAGCAAGCGTCCCTGCAGGTTGTCCTGCTAGTGGAGAGGTGCGAGGCAGACGTGCTTCGGAGTAGCTGGGCTTGACAAGCATTTAAGCAGCAGCAAATCTAAATTACTTAACTTAAAAAACCCAAGTCTCCGAGCATCTCCAAACGTGGTGTCTGGGAGCGTCCGGAGGAGCAGGCTGAGGAGGAGGTTTCCAGGGGAGAGTAAAAGCTAAAGTGCACGGCTGCTCCTTTAGTCTTACTGCCGCGATGGATGGCAGCAATATGAAAAAGAAGAAAGGGAGAATAATAGAGAAAGGAAATACATGCTGCAAAATAAAAGCTAAAGCAATTACCAGCAAAGCAAAGAGCGCTTGGGGAAAGCCCCCACTGCGGTTGTTAACTTCCTACGGCTTGTCCCTGACACAGCAGCACGAAAAGTCACAGAAAAGGGCAAATTTGGCAGTATGGGTGAATTTGCCCCTGTGCAGAGGAGTAATATGAGGCCACAGACACTTAACTCCATTTTTGCATTCTGCCGTAACAGCAAGTTTATTAGGAAACAAGTGCTAATACAGCACGTTGCTTGGAGCAACGCGGCAGCCACGGCGCTAGCTCCTCGCCACGAAGGCAGATCTCAGCACCGCCACGCGTCCGAAGGATGGATGAAGCTTCTGACTTCGGGCTAAGTTTGTTTTTTATTTTTTTAATTAAAGAAAACCTCCTTATCTAGAAGGAAATTTCTAAAAATGTCGTATGTGGTGCCACAGTAATGTTCAACTTCATGAAAAGAGGAACCATACCAAAACATGGAAACAAGTCACCAGGAAGTTAAAAGGAGCATCTGAAAGGGTAACGCACATACCAGTGGCAAAGACATTATTTAAATAAACCATAAGAGATTCCTGGATTATCACCTAGCAAAATTGACTCTAAAAAGATTCAGAAATAAACTTGTCTGGATAAGCAGCAGAGTAAAGCCGACTCCTTTAAACGATGGGGTCAGAGGGGAGCACTTCCTACAGAGCAACGACTGCTCAAATGTGAGCAACAGGCAGAAATAGTTGGGTTCTGCTATGACGGGGGGACATTGGTGGGGCGTCAGGATCTCAGAGTTACCACAGATGAAAATGTCACCTCGACGCTCAGAAGTAGTCAAAAAAGCATAAGAATGTTACAAAATACTATGGAAAGGAATAAGCAAAATATGTTTAGCGTATTTAGGAAAGCACCGACCATAGAGAGCAGTCTGTGCACGCACATAACACATGCGTCCTGAACTGTACGTGCGTTTCTGCCCCCTGTTCCCAAAAATCCCCTGAAAAATGCAAAATAACTGAAGGAGATTCAGAAAAGGAAATAAGTATAGTCAGAAACTTCATGCAAGGGCAGACTATGACTCTGTGAGGAAGGAGCAACAAAAGGAGAATGACAAAGGTCTAGAAAATCACTGTACATTTACTTGGCTGTTACCGTGACACAGTGCTGGAGGCACTCGCTGGAGTTAACAGATGACCTGTCTACGTGGAGGTACTTTTTGGGACTGTCAACTCATATTTGGAAATTCAGCTTCAAGGGATGTTTCAGAGGCCAAAAGTATAGATGAGCTAAATGAATTACAAAATGAACTAAGGATAGGTCCATTGGGACCTGCTGAACATGCTGGTCTTCTTTCAGTCCCCAGTGCAGAAGTCCCTAAATCATGGATGGCTGATAATCGTTGAAGAAATCCACCCTTTTCCCCTAAGTACGTGCTAATGCTCGCTTTCAGAGAGGTTACCAGGACAAAAGACTCTTCTCGTGGATGCAGCATCCTCGTCTTAGGTCCAACCTGGACTGGTGCTCGGATGTTCAAGGAAGGTTTCCAAATTTCAGAATTCCCAACACAGCAATTCCAACTGTATCTAATAACTACAGGAGACAAACTGATGAGGATCCCTGAGGACAAAGCAGGGGGACTACAGATTAGTGTAAAAAAACCCTGCATTTTTGCAGCAGAGCTACAGGCACCCAGGACCATGCAGAATTGGTTGTAGAGATGCCGAACTGCTCTGCACTGCACGTCCTGGGCACGGGGCATTTAGTACATGCTGTTTAGTCTGGAGTGCCATGAGGAATCCTGGCAATTTTTACAAATAATTCTCAAGCAATCCCCCTTCTCCCCGTGCACTTCAAACACCGTCACGTTAGTCTATCGAATCTGACAGCTGCCACCACAAATCAGCAGTAACTGCCAAACTGCTGCCCTATCTGATACACAAATTAATTGCTAAGGAACCCAAAGCTATCAGCTCTGGAGAAGGTTTGGTTTAACCCCGACTTAGTGCAAACACCGCACCCATCCACCCAAAACCGAAATGACGTCCGAGCAGCAATGACACCACTTAAGCTCTTGAAAGGTATCATTTTGGTTAAAAAAAACATGATAGGAATGAAACCCAACTGCTCCTCTCAGGTAACTATTTCACTGTTAGCTACTCTAGTATTTTCATTTGATCTGCAGTAACTTATTATTTCCACTATTTCACCTGCATTCAACCTCGTTACTCGTGTGTGCTATACAGCTCGGGTTACTAATGTATCCGGAGACAGCACTCTTCTCCTCAGCACTAGGAAACTATTCCTTAACAAAAGGAGAACTATTACAAATGAATACTATATTTATTAAGACAAAAGAAGCCCTTTAGGATGCCGAAGCATTAAGAAAATAGTGATAGGGCATTACAGGATATACGCCCTGCAGTCACATCAATATATTTATGCACTCTTTTCTTGTGAGAAAACTTTGTAATTGCAGTATAACTGATGATTTCATTAATATACACATCTACCACAAAATCATTCGTTATGCCATTAACCTAAAAAACAAGTAATGGATTCAAAATGAATTAAGGTTAGAACTGACCAAAATACTTGCATGCAATTCTGACATGTGCTTAAGTGTCACGGGAGCCAAGAAAAGCAGATTCCACATTTGCAGATGATCCTAACTTTAGATGCTTATTGTGCAGCATTTTCCGCCTGAACTCTTCGCTGTAGTCTGCCCTTACATTGAATGGAGAATGGATTCTTTCAAGACGCAGTATATTCATCCTGTTTTAGAATTTAGTCTAGAATGACCTGAATCACAGTCTAGAAATGCCTATTTCTTTACACCCAATCTAAAGCCACATTAGGGTAATGCCTAAAATGTAGCTATTCATCCTGCAAACGTTTGTTGCGTATATCCTGTCTACGTTTGCTCAGATTTTCATCGTTTGTGCCTTATGCGGGGAACTCCAATAAACACACTCAGAACTCGCAGATTCCTGAAAGTCCGACTTCAGGAACGTATCCAAGATCACACAGCAAATAAACCACAGCTGGATTCAGAACTTGTACCGCCTGATTTTTGTTGCCATCTTTCCTGGAAGTGAGGAACACACCAGCTCTAACGCTTAGATGATCTGCAAGCAGGACTGCTCGCTCTGCCAGCCCGACTTTTGAAGAGGATTTACTGAATGATAAGCAACCCTCAGTGCAGAAGGGCTGTTTAATGCAAAAATATTACGTAGCAGTTATAACGAGACTTGATATACCCTGGAAAAAACAATGTGCTTCAAATCAAATGTGCTCAGATGTAGAAATGGAAGCTGTAAGGCTTTGAAAGCATGAAAGAATCAAGTATCCACAATGAAATCCTTACGAAAGCCAACGACAAAATTCCCAGCGTTTCCACTGGACGATTCAGCCAAGCACCAAAAAATTCCTGATCTCTCTCCTGACCTTTGCTGCTATGCTCCACCGGGAAGCCCTGGCTGCTGGAACGCAGGCACATGCTTTCCACGTTCAGCATCAGTATTTTGCCCCTAGATCCACATACTTTCTTCTATTTCTCTTTAACAAGGGCCAGACACAGTCTTTTCCTTCCCACCTTCAGTATATGAGGCCGGTTGTATATTTTACTTTGCTTTTTATCAAATATAATATCTAAATTGTCTTACGAGGCAACCAATTCTATTGGCAGTGTTGCTCAATGTAAAGTCTATTCAAGTCTCTCTACAACTGGCACTAAAGAAGTCCAAGAAAGCATGCAGAAAACGAATTCAGAGAAAACCAATCACCATAGAGAAAAAGTCTGTATTAATTAACCACAAACAGATTTATCAAACATCCAGCAAGCTGCAGGTTAGCTGAAGGGTGCTAATACTCAAGAGAAAGGATTTATAGGGACTGACACACCAAGACTTAACTATGACTGAAGTTAAGTCATCCAAGCCAAGGAGGTTGAAAGCAGGAAACAATTTCCAGCAGACACATCTGCAGCAGGCTCTCTCAGAGCAATAAGCAGAGACTGTAAGACAGAATCATTTCAGAAAACGGCTGGAAAAACCTTGGAGACAACACTAGAAAGAAGAGTTTTGTGCTGACTAAAACTGAAGGTATGAAAGCCACGACTTGGTGCATCACTTCTCCTCTTGTTTCTAGCAGCTGAATTGCACCATGTTGCATTAGGCACCACATCTTCAGGCGGCTGCCAGGTCTTCAACAGCTCTTTGACCAGACCTCTGACACCCTGCACAGTTGGGCTATCACCACTGCGGCTCCACCAGCAGAACCAACACGGGAACTGCTGGCACTGCGAGCGCAAAGCCAGCTATGCAAAAAACATCCAGTCCCTGCAGAACTGATACCGAGCAGTCCTGCTTTTCAGCCCATGCTCACGTCAGTCAGTCGGGAATTTCTGCACGCCTCCCCGCTGTACCTAGAAATGCCATTTCATGCTGTCCTCATCCTCCCCATGAGCTGGCTCGTGTGGCTCAGCAGCAAAATCTCATCAACTCACAGATGCCACTGAAAATAAATCCCCTTTTCCTTTTTGTTACTAGCTTTCAGCTGGATCTGATCTCCGATTCAAGTCAGCATGCAGCAGCACGGCTGCCAGGGCTGATGCGAGGGCTGCAGTGGCACAAGGCTGGGACCACCCCTTGTAGCACTAACAAAATTTTAGGTCAGCTTCAAATGACTGCGAAACTGCACTGTGTTATACAACGATGGGCTTCTCATCGCACTTGCTATCCTGAGAACTCTACAAAGCGCCAAGTGTGAGGATAGAAGACAAATTAGGAGAAATTTCAGTGGCTGCTCTACACTACTAACAAATTAGGCTAATGTCAAGAAATCTTAAGACCATGCCAAGTCAAGAAGTATTTTGGACTCAGGTTTCTTTAGCATTTAATAATAATGATACAAATATTACACCATTGTAGCTTAAGGACTCCTCTGGAAAAGCAACACAACACCCCTTTCTGCGGTGTCACAAGATCACAACCATCAGCTTTGAGAAGGGGAAAAAAATTAAAAGCCACTATGTTTTGGAATGGTTAAAAAAAAATCTCATTCCTAAAGCAATTTTAAAATAACTCAAAAAACACAGATTTTTCTCTAGTCTGACCAGAGGCCATCAGGAAAGCAGACGGAGGTGGAAGGGACACAGTACTGGCCATTTAGAGGTGTATGCAGAACTTCAAGCAAGACCTTTTCTACTGCAGACACGAGGCTGAAGTTTGCTGCCCTATGCTATAGCAGTTACATGCTCGGAGATTTTGTACACTTCTTTTGGTGCATCTAAAAGAACGGAGCAAGTCCCTATATGCTTTTATACCAGATTATCTAGATGCCAATCTGAAATGCGAGTTTCATGGTTACAGTTAAGTAGCTTTTAATGCATTCAGTTGTATTTGGACATGTGCCATCAAAAAATAGATATCTGATTCACTTCAAATATTTATCACTGTGTGTGCTCGGTGATCTAGGCTCTTACACATGCCAGTTATTAAACCACAGCAAAGTATTTCTATCTTTGTTTTCTGCGCCTCTATTTTAGTCCAAGGAGGCTGGTGCTTTTTGGCAGAGGATAGATAAACAAGTGTTAAATCAGAAAAACGCCATTCACAAGGGTTTGGGCAGTTATGGGCTACTTTCAACTTCGTGTGGAAAATAAAATCTGCAGTTTCACCCATTTTGCTTGGAGCAAGTTCCATTATTTCAGTGGGAAAGCTGATGGTAGATCCTGATCGTAGCTGCGATGTCCTGACAGCAGGTGCCTATGTCCCGTCAAACCCTACTGATGCTTTTTGCGTTTCTTAAAAACGGTGCTGAACGCGATCCCCTAAGGCACGTACATCGTGCAGAACTAATGAGGGGCTTTACAAACACCAGGAACCGGACAGCTGAGAGGAGAAAGGTGTTGCTCTAACAGGTCCCAGCCCTTCAATAAGAATACGCCAACTAGCAAAGGTGTCTTTTTCCAGACTTACCTGTTTCCTGCACTCCACCCTATTTGCCTGCATTTTTTTTAAACATTGCTCCAAACCAGCCACAGTGTTTCAGCTGAGACCTCACCAGTCATCGCTGCACCGCACAGCAGTCCCCATCTTACAAGCAATACTCCTGGTAACATATTCCAGGAGGAGTTTAATCTTTATTGCAATATCACCACACATTGACTCAAACACGTCTCTGCTCTTACAGCATTTTTGCAAGAACTGCAGCCTAAACCGGCCATTTCAAATTCTGTATTTGTGCCTTTATTTTGCCCTGCCTAATGCAGTAGATATGCGCTTGTTTCTAGAGAGTGGTGCAATTTTAATTTGAACCCTTCTGTCAGTTTAATCAAGATAATCTTTGAATCCTGGTTCTGTCTTCCAAAGGCCTTGCATTTATTCTCCTGTAAGGGGACCTCACTGGTCCCCGCTAAAGACAGCACACTGGGCTAGAGCAACCCTAGTGTTGCTGCTGCGTTTGTACCCTATATCTACACAAACGTTTGCTTCCCATTTTGCTCTGGAAATATGGCCCTGTGGATTGCATATTCATTTGCATATATGCAAATTACCAGAGGCATTACCAGAGATTCCCTGCAGCTCCTTCCAGTAGCTAGCTGTGCCGCCCTTCCCCGTGCTGCGGGTGCTGCTCCCCTGCAGAAGCTCCTGCTGCTCTGCAACAAGTGCGATCGCACCATAAAGTGCTCCCTTTAAAAAAGGACTCCTATTTCAACATATTCACAGCTGCAGCTCTTAAAAACAATCCCTGTAGTTTAAATAAGAGAGGTGTCATAGGTTTGTTCTAAGATGGGAGGCACATCCTGTTCCGCCGGCAACAGAGATGCGGTAACATCTCAAATCACAGCTGCTAGATCTAACAGAAGATACCTGTCAGAGCACTGCAGTTTTGAGAGGTAGTGAAAGTCCTACCAACCAGGACACTTATTTTATTCTGTCCTCTTACACTCGTGCAGCTCCCAAGAAAATTAAAAAAACAGATTCAAGTTAATGCTGAAGAGAAACAATCCTGTATATGATACTATATAAACACACAGGTCTTCCTGTCCATTGTATTTTTCACATTCATTTTCATTTCACTTAGTATTTAAAAGAAAGCACTTTTCAATATGGAAAAGTAAGGAAAATTGACTGCAAAAACAAGGTTTCACCTCAGCTCTATTAACATCAGCACTCAAATAAATCCTCTGTTCTCCACCTCTCAGTAGACTTAGCTCATTACTTGTAAGAGAAGTAGCAGAAATACTCAGTGCATCATTCAAGTAAAGTCTAGAAGAAATAAATCATTATATGCATCTCATCCTGGACTTTTTGAATAGTGTAAAACAAGCTATTTTTCCCGGAGAACGCTGCAGTGCAGCTGAATGCACCTTTGCGGTCACAGCAGAGCAGAAAGCTAACCCTTCAGTTCCCCCCACCGCCTCTGATGGATTTCAGCCTGGTGTTTCAGAGGAATGTGCTAAATCCGTACATTAGTTGAGAGAAATTTTAATTCTGCTAGGAAAGTCTATCAGTACAAAGCAACTCATGGTTGATTTATGTTCTCAAGTATGAAGTTCATGTTGTCATCTTTGGCAACTAGCCTCTGAGACCTAAATATATCCAGAAATATTCCTTTACCCCTCTCTTTACTTTTCCAGTCAGGTCCAACTGCATAAAGACAAGTTTTGTGAGCACTCCTTCCTACCAGTGCATTACGTTTCAAGATTTTAAACTGAATACAGCCTATGGTTCTGTGTATGCCAAAGGTGATTTCTTTTTTTATGCCTAGTCCTGATAGTTACAATATGACACCCAAGCAAGTAATAAGAGGAACACTTCAATCTCCTATTTCATCTACAGCTAGGCTGGCAAAAAGAAAAAAGTTTCATAATTCATCACTAATTCAGCTCTGGCAGGAGTAGCAGAGGTGAAAGAGGAAAGTAGCGCTTAGGAGACACTGCTAGCCTAGGACCTGGCCTCAGACAGTAAAACAACAAAATACTGAAACCTGGCATTTGGATGTCTGCTAAAGATCTGGTGGTTTCCACCACAGCTACTTGCTTTCATGAAACTGAAATGGAAGACAGAGATGACAAAAATGTCCAGGAGAGGTGGAGGACACCAAGACGTTGGTCTGCATCTCCTGACTAGCAAGGCTTCTTCCCTCCCCTGCTGTTTGCTTGGAGAGTAAAAGTCAAAACTTTCACATCTTCTCCCTAGGAGCATCCCTAAAGAAAGTACTGCTCCTTCATGAAGGAACCCCTCCCAGTTGTCATGACTTTTCCAGGACGATAGAGATTGACCTTACAATGATGTCGCCAGTTAGCTCAGCCCCACTGGATACATCCCATCAGGTCCCACGGATTTGCATTATGTCCTATTGCTAAGTGGTCCCTAAATGGATTTTCTTCTACTGTGGACAACATTTCACTCTCCATGCTCTGTCACCAGTCTCGGGGAATGGGGAGCCAAGAAAGCCTGAAGCGAAGAAGGCACTGCATGATGTAGCCTCGTACGGAAGGGGAAAGGAGGGGTGGACTGCCCGAGGAGAATAAACAGGCATTGCCTGGGCATGCAGGATGGGATTAGGAAAGCCAAAGTTCAGCTGGATTTGAAACCAGCCAGGGATGTGAAAGGCAGCAAGAAGGGATTTTTCAGGCACTTCAGTGGTAAAAGGAAGACTAAAATAAAGGTAGGCCTGCTGATGAGTGAGGTGGGAGACGTTGTTACAGCCTCACCTACCCTAAAGGGTCTGCATCATCCCTTGCAGCACTCCAGCCATGAGAAGCATCTCACCACGTCTCCATAGTCCCAGGGACACCATAGCTCTGACTGCATACAGGCTTCTAATTCCTACCCTTTCCCTTGTTGTGTGTTCACTTACAGTCTCTTGAGATAGGTCTCCAACAGTGCTGCTTTCTCAGGAAAAGTGAGAACACCTTCCTCATCATGCTTTCCTCCACGTACTTTCTCCCTGCCCACGTGCTGCTACCTAAACTTCTCTTCTGGCTTTCATTGCCATCCCACAACATATCCCTTGATATGTTCCAGGTCTGCTTCAGCAGTGCCCACGTGGATGAACAACAAGAGGTAATAACATTGCAAGGCCAGATGAGCTCTACCAACCTCTCCACAACATTCCCGATCCGACCTCCTGGCAAGCACTGACCTCCCAAGACAACCAGTATCATCAGAAGGATGCCTCTGTCCCCCCAGGAGGGAGTCTACAATCACCATCACCAGCTGCTTCTGCTTGGTGGCAACCAACTAACCTTAACTGCTATGATAAGACACGAGATCATGGAACTGATCAGTCATCAGGAAAATTATTTCCAAAACATTTATTGGCTTAAATACTCGAGAAATCAACAGAGAAATTTGAACGGTTTCTGAGTGAGCAGCATGCAAATGCAGAGTCACTCAGCATGGGAAGTGTACCTCCTGCACGAGAAAGCAAGCAACCTGATCTGCATGCATCTCCTTTCCACTCCTGCAGGGATCTGCCAGTGCAGGTGGAATCCAGGCTCCTCAAAGGCTTTGCTGAATTCCCCTTTGCTTGGAAGCAGTTCAAATTATCTATGGCTCTAAAAACCAGTTACATAGAAACACCATTCCTGCTTTAGCAAACACATCTACAAGGAATATGAATCCCGCACTATGCCATATTGTTTTTCAGAGTCTTCTTAAAAAGAAGCTTAAGGAGAAAGTCATTTCCCTTCAGAACCTGTAAAATGACTTTCTATGATGGTTAGTGTTAAATTCATTAATAATTAACAGGTATTCACAGAAAGGAACACAATCCTTGGGAGAAGCCATTTTGAAAAGGAGGAGAACAGTCAGTAACACTAGTGATCAGAATCACAATTCTCATACTAAATACCATTCCTAAAAAAAAAAAAAGAAGTCAGTATCAGACAAAGATGAGCAAAATTTCCATTTTTATATCTATACTGAAACTGATGCTTTCAAGTTTTCTACTTTTGCGTTTCGGTTAACTTTTTTTAACCATGCTTAGCCATTTCATTCTAAGAATGCTCTTCCTTCATATGTCATTTCTTAAACTACGCGTCATCCTGTTATTTCAGTCATTCTGTAACATACTATAGAAAAGTTTTTAAATAAAAAGTATAAATATACTTCTACACAAACATTGAGATCTCATTAGAAGGAACATGTTTCATGAATTCCCTTCCAAGCTTAAAACAATATAATGTTCGATGCTGTCTCCCACAGCATCCTCACAAGCAAGCTCAGAAGTGCAGGCTAGATGAGCAGTGAGGTGGACTGAGAATGGCTGAACTGCCAGGCTCAGAGGGTTGTGATCAGCGGTGCTATGTCCAGCTGGAGGCCTGTAGCTAGCAGTGTCCCCTGGGGTCAATACCGGGTCCAGTCTTGTTCAGCTTATTCATCAATGACCTAGATGATGGGAGAGAGTGCCCCCACAGAAACTCTTATGATTATCCCAAACTGGGAGCAGTGGCGGAGACATCGGAGGGCTGTGCTGCCATTCAGAGGGACCTGGACAGGCTGGAGAAAGGGGCAGAGAGGAACCTCAGGAAGTTCAGCAAAGGGAACTGCAGAGTCCTGCACTTGGGGAGGAATAACCCCAGGCACCAGGACAGGCTGGGGGCTGACCTGCTGGGAAGCAGCTCTGCAGAGAAGGACCTGGGAGTCCTGGTGGACAAAAGAGTTGGGCCAGCAATGTGCCCTTGTGGCCAAGAAGGTCAATGGTATCCTGGGTTGCCTTAGGAAAAGCATTGCCAGCAGGTTGAGGGAGGTGATCCTGCCCCTCCACTCAGCCCTGGTGAGGCCACATCTGGAGTCCTGTGTCCAGTGCTGGGCTCCCCAGTACAAGAGAGACATGGAGCTACTGGAGAGAGTCCGGTGAAGGGCCACTAAGATGATGAAGGCACTGGAGCATCTCCCCTATGAGGAAAGGCTGAGAGAGCTGGGACTGCTCAGCCTGGAGAAGAGAAGACTGAGGGGGGATCTTATCAATGCATTTAAATATCTGAAGGGAGGGTGCAGAGAGGATGGGACCAGACTCTTTTCAGTGGTGCCCAGTGACAGGCCGAGAGGCAACGGGCACAAAGGGAAACACAGGAAGGTCCATCTGAACGTGAGGAAAAACTTCTTTACTGTGAGGGTGACAGAGCACTGCAGCAGGTTGCCCAGAGAGGTTGTGGAGTCTCCATCCTTGGAGATATTCAAAAGTTATCTGGACACAGTCCTGGGCAACCTGCTCCAGGTGACCTTGCTTGAGCAGGGGGGTTGGACTCGATGATCTTTAAATGTCCCTTCCAACATAGACCGTTCTGTGATTCTGCAGTCAGTTCACATAAATTTCAGTCTCAGAGATTCTATGCTCATTCCTTGCTAATGCGGCATCCAAAAAATCACCAAAAGAGGCCAGAATTATGCCGTACAATCCTTCTGGGAAAGAAGAGGGATAGCAGAGTGAAATAGGAAGAAATACATTCCGCTGTTCTGCTGTCTGAAGCATGGTATGCTGGCCTGCAGCTCTTATCAAGGCCCTAAATACAGCGACTTAATTACAGACCCCTTTCTTTCCCCTTTGGTGCCCCTAACAGTGAAGCAGCATCTGTGTCATGAGTTCTAATCCACGAGCACAACTGGTAAAAGTGGGCTTTTAGCCCATTATAACAGCTTCATGTTAGAATAAGGAACAGATTTATTCAATAACAACCTCAAAGTCCTTCCCAGACACAGACCATGTTACAATTATCACTTCCGAAAAGGAAAATTACCTTTCCTTTTCCATCTGCTTTTCTTCCCGTCTTTGTTACCGCAAGCATCGCTGCTGCTGCTGCTGCTGCTGCTGTTCTCCGAGCTCTGGGAGTCTGACTGCGCATCGCTGCTTTCTTCCGAGCCATCGGAGAGCTCTTTTAGGCCATCTGGAACATCCTTCTGCAAATCAAAACAGCACAAATACAGTTACCTACGCCACGTAAAATTCTCCCAACTAAAGAATACTTAAAAGTAGCAGTAGTCTTTATTTACTAAGCACCGATCGTGGATTTTCTGTGCCTCCAAACAATGTCGGGACTGCTCAGACTCTGGCCTCCTGAAAACTCGCGTCACCTTTCACTAGTCCATATAAAATACTTTAAATTTCAGCTGCCTCGTCTGTCTACTTTCCTCATTGTCACCTTTCACAAGTACACCCTTCCCTCCACACCCACTGTACTTGTCTTCTCCATCCCAAACTGCCAACTCCCATGTATGTCTGCTTTACGGGAGAGCTGGGCAATTTCTGAACTTCATGATAGAAGAAAAACAGCTTGACAACTCGGTGTCCTGCAGCTCCCAGATAACTTTATTGTGTGCCGGGTCCGCAGCAGCCTCAGACGTGCTGGTACAGCTCCGTGCAGGGATGCACCTGGCAGGTGCTTTTGTGCAGTAAGACATCTGAATTGTCGAAGCCCGTAACTCCCCGTTAATGCACGTTCCCGTGCAGGATTTTGGGCTGACGACGGCCAGCAGCAAGACGCAGCGCCGCTCGGCACCGGGAGCTTTCGCCCTGAGCACAGACTGCCCTCTAGTGATCACCCAGCCCGGACCAGCGTTTAGTCTACGCTGCCAATTAGCAACAACAAACCGATTCCTGCTGATGGGGACTTCAGGCATGGTTAACGCTCCCATTTTCCTGCCACCCAAAACTGCTCCGGACGCCTCACGGATGGATTATTTGCAAAGAACTGCATCGCCTGCAGACAGCCCGTCCCTTCCCATCCTCACCCGCCCCCTCCAGCGTCTATCAGACGGCCTCAGCTTCGACGGACGGCATATCTGAAATTAGGTCTTGCTAGGTACATAGGTGACTCTAACATTAAATGTTTACTCTACAAGGCAGATAGGAGAGCATTTGCAACAGCTGGACAAGATTAACACATCTGTGTACTTCAGAGAGGAAAGAACCATCTTTTTTTTTTTAAAAAAAGGAACAACCAGACTCTGCCTGAAGACCTGTATTTCCTTCTAGCTGCTTACCAGAAAAAGTCAGTCAAAACAACTTTCCCTTTTTAGTTAAAGTCAATTAATTTCTTGTCCTTTCTCTGAAATTAGAACTATGACTAATTTCCACGTGTAAGACCAAAAAGTACTTAAGAAGACACAAGTGTTATCAAAATTTAATTTATTCCAGACTTTTTCCATCAGCAAGGTGAAGTACTAAATGGTTTAGATATTGAATTGTATTTTCATCCTGAACTTCAGAAATAAAGTTCTTTTAACTGCACATAAAAGATTATTTGTAAACCATACTGTAAGGTAGCACCAGAAGCAGGAAAAAAGCTTGATATCAAGTGTCACCGAAGTTGATGAAGATATTAAGCTTGTGTATTTCTAATACTGATACTCCCTTCCTTAAAGCTTCTTTACAGATTAATCTTTGGAAAGATGACTTTAGTCATCGGAGACGTGTCAACTACACGTTACCTAGTTCAGACTTTTTTCCAAGACGTTTCCTTTAAAGTCTTCTGCTGCGAGAGAACCAAGCCTCTGGGTCAGGTGCCATTATTTATGGCCAGGTAGTGTGGAAGACACGAGGAGCTAGAAAACCTGGACTTCCCTGGCCTTTGACTTGATATTTCTGACTGAGAGTGAGTTAAGACGATGGGGCCAGACTCTTCTCAGTGGTGCCCAGTGAAAGGATGAGAGGCAATGGGCACAAACTGAAGTGCAAGAAGGTCCACTCGAACATAAGGAGACACTTCTTCATGGTGAAGGGAGCTGAACTTTGGAACAGGTTGCCCAGAGACATTGTGGAGTCTCCGTCCCTGGAGATATTCAAAACCCACCTGGACACAGTCCCGGGTAACATGGTCTAGGTGACCCTGCTTGAGCAGGGGGGTTGGACCAGATGAGCTCCAGAGGTGCCTTCCAACCCCCAGCTACTCTGTGAGTCTTCTTGCAGTAATTAAAACTTATTCACTCCTTCCAGTAACCATACCCAATAGTCAAATAAAAGATGGTTTTCTAGCTTCCAGTCCTATAAACACATCTGGTAAGACTTTGAGAATGTTGTTTTTAGCATCCATGGTAAAAAAAAAACAATGGAACTAGACAGACTTCCCCAAATATAAAGTTAAAACTAGTCCTGCACACTGGAATCTTCCAATTTACCAGTGAACAGCAAAATCCACTGCATAGAGTGGAAAAAATAAAAGAAAAATGCATACAGGCAGAACTGCACATGATCTTCCAAATAAGGACAGATGTGTTTCATACTGAACACTAGCAACGATGTTGGGACCAACAAACATGAAGATGGCAGGCACGAGCACGTTTGGAAATCATCAAGCATAAAAATGCCTGAGGGGTCTCCTTGAAGGCCAATAAACCAAAATACTGGGCTGCCAAATCACGCGCCTTGCAGCATGGCCAGCGGTAGCCGGGATCGAGGCGAGTCACAGCGGCAATGGGGGCTGCACGGCTGCTGCCGGGCCGCAGGATTAGGAACCGGAGCGCTGCACCGAGCGCAAGTGTGGGGGAAAGATGGGGACGGGAAGAGCTGTAGCTGCTCTTCCTCCCTCCTCGGGTAAACGCGTACCCAGCATTGACACCTACACCACAATGGCAGCAATGAGAGGAATCCAGGAGAGAAACCAAGCTATTCAGAAGGGAGAAAAAGTCCAAGGCGAAGACACGTAATATGAGTTGTTCCTCTGTCTGCACAGATTTTCTTCAGATTTTTCTGTTTTACTGCTGACTTATTTCTTAGGTCTTTTCTTTCTCAGCTTCCTGCCAGAATGACTCCACTTTCTCAGCATCAGTGCATCGACTTTCAGTCTAAATCCCACCTTGTCTTTCAAGCTCGACTTCCCTGTCCCCATTCATATCCCCCTACTTCTCCTACCCTGTCCATGTGCCTTGTCCTGGTCTGGATCTGCCAAGAATCCCAGCTTTGCCCGACTGCTCCATGCAATTCTCTTTGGGACTATTTCATTGTCCTTTATACACTAAATATCTCCCACAATCACTATCCTTTTCTTAAGACGATCTTTCCTACGCGCTCTACTAGAAATGTCTCTGTTTTAGGCATAGAACTTCACCTTTTCTTTAACAAAATCACATTTAGTTTGTGTGTTTATCTATTCACCCTCAACATGTCAATTCTTCTTGTAGGATATGAATTCTTCCAGGCACGACTGAACTTCTGTATATGCTGGTATAACCTGAAACAAAATCAGACCCTCCAGGCTCACGCAGCACACACAGCTTCTGCAAACCATGAAAAATACCATGTGAGACATTACTAGAAATTCAGCACTTCTGTTACATATATTTAAAGGTCATGGTGATTTGTTTTAGTGTTTGAGAATACTTGGAGATAATTTCCCCTAGGGGACCAAGCAGACTCTTCAGATTGCACGAAAAGTGACCAACATATCCTTATTAGGGCAAATGCAACTTCCTTCCAGATCTGTAATTGCCCCAGCAGAGCACTGCCAGCTATCTCGGGCTGTTTCACATCACTCCAGCAGTTGAGCAAGGCTGCGACATCTAATCATTCTTAAACAAAGCAAATGTTACTCTCTGCTTTACCCCTCCCCGTGGAAAGCGTGGCTGTTATCTCTGAAAGGAGACTGGCCCTATCAGTAAAACACTGAAACAGTCATTTTATGATCTAGTTTGTCCTTTACATCATTACTGCCATGCATGAACATGCCTCAGGTTGGGTGTTCCCTCCTTACCCTGCCTGCTGCAGTCAAAAATACACTGCTGTTTTCCTCGCAAAAGGGAATCCTTCTCATCAGCTCTGGATTTAACATTGCTAGTCCTCAAACAGACCTTTGCAACTCAGTAGAAAAAGCGGTCCTATTCCTGACTTGCAAACCAGGTCTTGGACGCTGTGTGTTGGGAGAGTCCTGTTCACCCTGCAAAGAGGCTCATCGCCCCGAGGAACAGAGCGCCTGGGGCATTTCAGTTCACTTCCGACTACTATAATTAGACAAAGTTTGGGGAAAGTAGATGATTAGGCACTTGATAGCAAAGCTGGAGACAAAGCGACAAGAGAGAGCAACAACAAGTCAGCATTAATAAAAGTTAATTTTGAAATGTATTCCAATCCCTAGCTACCATGAAGAACTCTCTTCTGGAGCATCTCCTGGCCACAAGTACTGAGCGAGCACCTCCAGAAACACTTAATCCTTTCAACATTATTTCACAGAACTGACAGCTTCCTGGGTAAAGTTTTTCTCGTCTGTTTTACACACCTTCATCACTAAGTTAAGTAAAACTCAAAGGAAGATCTTGGCACTCCACTAGTCTCCTTCCGACTCAGTTCAACAATACAGTGATCCAGTTCAGCGAGCCAGCAAAAACGCACATGCAACTTTGTTTTACTCACCAAGTGTTTTATTATAAGCTGTCTATTTATTTATTTTTAGGAAGTATGATTTACGGGACACCTGGCTCTCATTCATTGCATTGCAATGTACACGAGGTATTCAATATTCCTTGAGGAATGGTCATTTGTGCTGTTCAAAGCTTTCCGATTGCTACATGAGCCACCATAGTTTATTAATCGTGCAACCTCCACAGCATTTCTCATTAAACACATCATCTTTACAGTTTCCGGGCACTACGCACGGACAGAGCGTGGCAAAGGGGACCCGAGAAAGGTGTAACAGGACCGAACTACTCCCTCTTTCCTGGCGTGCTTCCAGCTTCTCACCACTGCACAAAGGTCACCGCATTCGGATTACGCAGGTCCAAGGAATGGAAGATCACAGCAAAACTGCTGTATCTCTGGATACGCAGGACGCAACACGCCTCTGGAATAATCCACTCAGCTAGTCTAGCCTACCTAATGCAGACTACTACATTTAAGCAAGTTACTCCTACGCTGAGTTAAATAATCTTGGAGCTCAGAGGAATCTTAACATGAAGCAAGATGATCCGTTTGGACTTTAGGATCTCACGAGGAAAATAAGCAAACTGAACTACCACAGTAACGTCGATAGTGTGTTTTGTTGCTCAAAGCGCATACTTATTTTCAGTTCAACTTTGCTTAGGCTTAACATGTAGACATTGGGTCTACCCAGGCTTTACACCACTAACAATGAGCTCTCAATCTTTCAAAAGGATTTTTTTCTCATCTTGAATTATTTTGTTCTTTTCTGAATCTTTTCACACAGTTTTGCCACATCGTCACACTGAGAATTCAAAGGCAATCACTCTACTACCTGCCTACTACAAGCTCTAAATCTTTCCCCGAGTCATAACCTTCTGACAAAATACTCTTTCCCCATTCTGGATTTAGGGTCTGCATTCTTTATTCCTAACATTTAAAACTTAACGCTTTCCTGTAATGAAATGAATTGTATAAAAATGAGTCCCGTTTATCAGCAAGCCAAACCACACGGATAACTGCATTCCCTTCATTGCTGGTTATATCTCTAATAAATGTACATTTTATTAAAACAGTAAGATATACTGTTTTATGCACTTTGACTTAGATGCACTGAGATCAGTTCAAACTCTATTTGCTAAAATGCTGTTCAAAATAATTCTGCACTATGTCTTGCAAAGGAATTTTTGGAAGCTCTCAAGATGTTTTACTCCGATAGCATGGGAGCTCCTTTGTTGTCACGCTACATACAAGTACTTAAGAAGCAAATAATGTGCTTTTCCGCTTCTGGTGGTAGGAAGATAAGTAGAGACAGTGAGACTGGAATTCAGCTTAATTAACTTCTGATAATGACAGCGAGGACATCTCTGTCTGGGCAACTCTCAGCTGATTCTCCTGAGAATCAACACAGTCGCATGGGCATTTCTCCACTAAAGCACAGTTTCTCAGACACTTTAAACATTTCAGGATCAGATGAATCTCTTAGAAGTTATTATTTTTCTCTATTGAGCATGGAGTGAGCCGAGGAAAGTGGTTTCAACAGAGACGCCTATGCTGGAGAGGTCCATACTTCGTAAGAGGAATCCTATCTTAAAGGAACAGTTTTCAGATTTAAATTTACAGAAAAATCAAAACCAGTGCAGGCAAGGTTAATTCCAGTAGCTTAACTAGACAAAAAGGTTTCAAATAAAGATTATTTTTAAAGATTCTAATGAAGGGGGAAAAAAAAGAACCCCAAACCCCACACTTTTTCCCCACAAATGTTCTCCAGTTGAAAGATGAGATGGTTTGGGTCTAACATTAATAGAATATGGGAAATTTTCATTTCTGGATATGAGTTCGATAGCAGCGGAGATAAAGTTACCTTTTAAGAATAAAATTTTTATTTTAATTTTAATTACTGTTTTATTTCTGGGATAATAATTAATATCAGCAAACTACATGATCGTGACTATAAAACCAGCACCCTCGCTTGCAGTTTCAGCACACAGGTGCCCTCTAGCCAAGTATGAAGACTCCACTTGCATTTGGAGAGAATACTTACGTTATAATTCATGCTACTAAAAAACAGTTCACTCTTCAGAATTAATCTAATCCAATATTTTTTAAAATAGCTAAAAGTCTCTTGTGCTTTCAAAGAAAATACTCCAGCTAAGACACTTACCTTCAGAGTGTACACTCCCATTCGCCCCGGGACCTTATAGAAAATGCCCTCTTCCCCTCGGGAGTTTGTGTGTAACATAGCATTCAGGCATGCAAGAGGAGAAGTCCCACTGAAAATAAAAACACAAGATTAATTCCTAAGCATGCTGCAAGAACACTTCTAGCGACTGTTTACTTGGTCGATACTAGTCTTTTACTGGGAGACATTGATGGCCCCTCGCCTGACCATCGAGCACGCAGACGCGGAAAGGTCCCAAATCAGAGAGGTCCCAAAGCGAATACAATTCGAAGTTGCCCTAATAAGCAATAGCGAGACCAGTCTAATGCACCAGTGTCCCAGCCCCAGAAAAAGCAAACCAAAAAATCCCCAGCTTAGCACTCCAATACTTCTCTGCAAAGCCCCAGAATGGTTGCACATTTTTAAAGCTATAAATTCTCAAAGTTGATACTCTGAAATTCAGGGCAGATCTGTTGTGAGTGAACTACTGAAGGCAGAGATATGTGAAGTCTTTTGGAAAAAAAGGAAAGCAATAGAATCAAACAGGGGTTGTGGGATAAGGAATGGAAATGAACTATGAAACGCTGCCAACTTTCTGAAGAGGGCTTCAGTCTTCAACCCCAGCCCTAACACCTGAAACAGAAGATCCATCTTTTTACCCGTGTTGGTAGTTTTTTCCCCATCCTTCTGTAAATATGCAGGAAGCAAAAATCAGCTGGACAGGGCAAGAGAGTGTCAGATGACTTTCACTCCAAATCACACCCTCTGTTAAACACGCATGCTCGTTTGCAAAACATGTGGATATCTAGCACAACTCCTACCCAGGAGCTGCGAGACTGAGACGGTTTCACCTTCCAACGTCCTGTCGTAAAGGCTGGAAACAGAATCGTCGGATTGACCGACAAATCCAAAGCAGAAGGTAGAGCGGGAGCTTTTTTTTTTTGTTTGTAGCAAGTTTTGCTCCAAATACTTAAAAAAATCTGGCTCACAAGTAGTGAAATAAGGCTTGGGCATTTGCGGGAAAATAGAAATAAATGCGAGGAACAGTACAGACCTCTGACAGTTCAGGCAGTACCCAGGCACTCCAAGTTACATGCAATAGCAGTAGAACATCTTAGTTGAATTACTAATTTCCAGTTCGGCAGAAGCCAGCATCCTGGAAAAGAGCCGTTCTCTCCTGCATGGGCGATAGATGAGCACTCAGCTCCGAGACCATGCAAGAACGTGCAGGCTAGATGAGGCAGCTCACAAATGGCATGGAAAATATAGTTAGAAGAGGACTGCTAACATTTATATTGCTAGACCAAATCCCATCTGTGCTAACTACCATGCGAACATGCATCCATATGGTGGTAGCTGGTCAGTTAGACCAGATGACTTCTAGTGGTCCCTTCACCTTCAGTTACTCCACGATTCTGCTCAAGGGCCAGAAAACAGCCTCACCACGCTGAATACACTGGTGGAGTGGTGCTGCTTTCCCGGTTTTGCCTCCCCAAGTCAGTGCCTCAGCAGATACGTTGCATCGCCAGACACTGCTGACTGCAATTAGCTTCAGGAAAAGCCAAAATGGATGTGACATAAGTGAGTGAACATATGTCCAAAACAAGGCACAGCAGCAGTCGCGTTGCTCTGAGTTCACCACATCGAGTATAAATAGCATCTCTCTCTCCTGCAGCATCTCATGTTTTCCGAGTTTTTGCAGGCATTGTGTGTTGATAAATACTAATGATAATGGTGATGAGGAGGAAATTTTTAAAACTAAAGTGCAAAGCGTATCTGATGGCTTTAGGGGACAGCTTCGACGGGCCAGTCCTGGAGTCGGGTGCTCAAGGAAGCCCGGGGCGTTAGCTCTTGGCACGGCAGGGACCACCAGCCCTTCTGCTTCCCATCTTCCACTCCGTTACGCTCCCATCGACCCGTGACTTCTCTGACTAAGGCACATCTTTCGGAAAGATGACAAATCCCGATACAAACGAGAAAAATCAGTGAACAGTTTGATCTCTGTTCAGGATTCGTGTCTGTCCTCAGACATGGCTTATTTAGCTCCAGTCCCAGCTAGAATTCTTAGCACCGAACATAAGTTTCTCCTAAGTGTATTTACACACAGTGATCAACCCCATCACCTCCTTGGCTTCCCTCTGCCAAAAACGGATCTTAGCTTAACGCTCCCCACCGCTCGCACTCTTCGAATCGTTCCTACGCTTTTATTGACACCTCCTCAAGCTGCACCGCAAGCGACGGAGCTGGGAGGTGTGATTCCTGCGTTAGCCTCACCAGGGATACAGAGTACTCTCACAGCCCTAGTCCTCTTCGCTAGAAAGCCACAGCATTGCCCTGGAAGGTAAAATTCAGTCTGATTTGCTACAGCCACCCCAAATTCTTTTTAAAGACGTTGCTTTCCAGGATACGGCCCTCCCTTCTCTATGCAAAATCCACGTTCTTTGCTCCTGTGCGTGTGATTTCTGCATTTAACTGCATGCAAGTATCTTTTATACAGCTCCAGCTTTATCTCGCAATATAACAATACACCTGCCATTCTCCCATCCCTGTTCAGCATTGTTCCTCCAAACATTGCAAAATTACCAGAATTTTGTTTTCTCCAGATCACTAAAAATATATGGAGCAACACTAAACCTCCTGAACCTCCTGAGATGCTCCCACATTCAGCAAAGGTCTCGGATACCAACAAGAAGTCTAACACGCACGTGACCTTTTACTTCATTTTGTATTTTTTTTAATCATATCATATGTTAAGCCAAGCATTTTACAAAAATCTAAGCAAAGCTACACAGTTATCCTTCAAAACTTGGAATCTCACTATGAAACGAAATCTTGGCTGGACTCACCTTTACAAAAGCTATCCTGACTGGCATTTACACTATTCCTGCTTAATTAATTCAGTCGTTTAATAACTTATCCATTATTTTTGCCCTATTTTTTTCTCATGTTGACACGTCTATAGTTACCTGCCTTCCTCTGCACATCCTTCTGGAAAGCTGGCACAAGGCTAATGCTCTTCTGACCTTTAATGAATCTTACAGAGAAAATTTTAGAAATTAACATCAGTTGACAAATCCCACCTAACCTTCAAAAAACAGGGTTCAATTTTGTTATGAAATATATGGTCTTCATGTCCTATCTCATCCCTTCTGCCTCTATGAGTGACTACTGTTGAGTGCTTGAACCCTTCCTATACCAACGAGGGTTTATTCAGGAGTAGCGCTGGGGTCGGGGACCCTCCCTGGATGCAGGGAGACGGCGCAGACCCCTCAACTGGCACCTCCAGAAGAAGCTCATGGCTGCTGGGTTACATGAGCTGCCTAAACAGCAGCTTCCAACTGACTTGATTTGACACACAAACCTCTAAACTGGAAAAAAAAAAAAATACCCAGCAGAGTGGTAGGGGCCTAGGAAAGAAATATATCCGAGAACAAGCTGAGATGCTCCCACCAGAGCTCCAGTAGTGCCCGAACAAGCGGGGTTGCACTAAACTTGCCTGAATCACCGAAAAAAAAAATGCTTTAGGTATTCTTCCTTGATAAAAGACATTATTATAACCCCTGATCCCCAGTTCTGACAATTTACTAACAAATGAACACGCGTGGAGGCATTAGCTACGTTTCCAAGAGATGAAACTTTCTTCTCTTAATAGAAAGATTTCACCTTTTTCTTGTGCTTTGCTGCCCTTTGCTCACAACCCCATAACATTAATATATTGTTTCTTCCAACTGGTTTTGTACCCAGCCTTAGAAACCTGATGCTATTATGCTGTTTTTCTATAGCTCTCTATAATGAAGGCCATCTCCTCCTCTTGCTGAGGACACACGGGCTCATTAACTGCTTTCAACAGTTCCTGTCTTTCCATCTCAAAAACAGCAGGTAGAGAAGCAGGTGAAATGAAAGACAAATTTCTGTGCTTTAGCCTGCTTCAGACTCCTCATTAACCACCATTTCACTTCAATCCCTTCTGTATTCCCTCCCCTCAAAATCCACGTTGCTCTGCACTCAGAGCCGTAGGTCAGCCGCTGATAGCCACGATCGCTAGATTCTATTAATGTGACCGTTAACATAAAAGTCATTTTGGAGGCTTCAGAAAATACCACGTGGAGTTCAGCAGCAGTCGGACATGGCTAGTCCATCATTGCTACGTTCCTCAGTGTCCCCTTCCAGCAGAGCTGTGGCTCCTTCCCTCTCCCCCTCCTCGATTTCCATCCAAAAAAATCCTCAGAAAAAAGGAGTTAAGACCATTTTTTACTTTTCCCCATTGTCTTCCATTTCCTCTTTCCCCACTTTTCTCTCAGACCACCCCCTGCTTCCACACACTATTAGCGATACCATGAAATCACTACATTTTTATTTGTAAGTATTTCATATACTAGCAGTTTAATAACACACACAGATTTTTCAATGTGCTTCAAAAACAGCCCTCTGTGACCCCTTCATGAGCTTCTCTGCTATCATGTGTAGGGGTTTTTCTTGGCTGTTTTTGAAACAAGGGAAGGCTTATGAATCAGAACAACATTTTCTTCTGCTAACAGTAGTTTGTGATGTTCTTATCTGGGGGTTTTCTTTTTAAAAAAGTAGTAGGTACAACACTAAATTTAGTTCTATGCCATCCAGCTAGAAGCCTCTTATATAAAGCAATGCAGTTGAAGGAGGATACTTCATCTAGACAGAATAAACTTATAATTTTACTGAACTGTTAAGGTTTCCCCAAGAAGTAGCTACTATATAGAAAGTTTATAAATAATGTTTTATTAAAATGAAAATACGTAACAGCCTATATCTTTGTACAGCTAAAAAAGCAGAGTTCTAGTACTCATTCCAGCAACGGTTTTTCAACCCTTGATGATTGTGTTAAGTGCACTAAGCAAATAATGTGATAAACACAGCATTACTTCACATTAGACACGCATACTGGAGATGTAGCATAAAAATAATCCAGCTAGCAGGTTTTGAGAGGAGCTGGCAGGGTGGTTCGAAGCTGTGCAGCTGAGGAAGGCTTCAGCTGAAGCTGGTTCAGTTCACGTGCTGCTGCTTTCACTGACCGACTGGAGCAGCTTCGGTTCTTGCTTTACTTCTCACTTCAAAGGGACAAGTGAAGCTCAGTTTACCAGGCTCATCCTCCCTTGCAACTCAGTGTTAACACTGAGGGACATTCCCCCTTGCCCCTTAAAAGTTAGCTGGATTTAATTATACTGTTTTCATACTGAATCTCATTTGCACACTTGGAAGATGTTATATACACAAGATATTGCAACTTTATCTGTAAAAAAATGCAAGCCATTTTTAGATATATATTCAGATGTTTCAGAGGTTCCTGCTTTAGTAGATCACTTTCCTGATCACGAAAATGTTTGCCGCACAAAAACAGGACAAATTCCTTAGGTGGAGAATAATTTCCCGAGACATCCCCCACTTCCAGAAAGTTACTGGTGTCTCGTCTAATGCTTCTGGCACGTGATTTTTGGCAAGTACTCGGTTCGGTGGCCAAAACCTTGTTCCGGTTCATCACGAATGGCAAAACCACTCCTCCAAATAAACCCGAGGAGGACGAAGCAGTGCTGAAGCATTCAGCCTCTTAGGGCAGCATCACGCCTTTTCTTTTCCTAGGCAAATACTTTTCAGCATGTTACCTTTTAGGTGCAGGCATCCACTGCCTGCATATATGCTTTTATAAGAGCTGAAACTATTCTTAGTTGCATTTTTGCTTATGCACACATAGAAATGCAGTTTCTAAACTTTTTAATTCCAGCTCACATAGGGAATAGTATTTGAGCTGACAGCAGTAGCGAAGAAAGCAAACCTACCCTAGCTAATGTGACAGAGAAGGGGATGCTCACCAGCCTTACCAATTTATCCAGTGTTCGGAGCCAATCCACTGGCAAATAAACAGCACCTTGGCGAAATGCAAGATAAACACACCTTTGTTTTCACTGTTTCATATCTCAGCTGAGTAATACTTCTAGGGATGGTTCAAATTGGAACAAAGTCTAGACTGATAAACTGTGCTTGCGTCGGCTGAAGTTAACTATTGGCTTTGTTCGTTGAAGTGAGCTTCCATTAAGGTAAAAAATATATATTTGCAACAGTTCAGAAGATGCCAATAGCTATAACAATGTTTACCTGGATTAATTTGTTTTTCCTTGGTGTTGTTACTGCATATTGAATCTTCCTGATTTTTACTTTAAGCAGCTAGAATAACATGGCTCTTCTGCAAGTCTGCCAAAAGGCTGGCAGCAAACACGGTATAAACAGGACTCGCTGTGCCAATGCCGGGAGCATAATCCCAGTCCAAGTGCCTCGACCTAGGATCTTCATCACGAACACCAGGAAACAGTGCTTTGTTCACTGCCTGACATTTTAAACCACATTACTTTCCCACCTAAATCACGTATTATCCCTACTTGCAATGTATTCCAGCTTGAGGAAAAACAAAGACAAAACACACCAGGAAGCAGAGGAAGCAGCGTGTCCATCCATTCGAAACTAGCTTTATCAAAAGCAAAAGAAATGATTCAAGTGCGCGCACAGGTGTCAAAAACACAGCACAGAGTATTTTCCTTTGCAGCTGCTGTTTAAACAAGAGATAAGTCCAATACAAGGACCCATTAATACTTACCAAGTGATTACCTGGCACAGGGAACAGACTGATAAGACTGCTGTTCTCAGCAGCATTGCTTCCACTGATTATTGCATTTCAGGAATTATTCCCTAATACTAACTTCTCAGTTTAAAAAAATATCAATTTAACAGATTTACCGGAATTTATAAACCTGTTTCACTAGTGGCTGCTACATGAGCTATGTTTTATATACTGTTGACCAAACAAGTCAAAGGTTTTTGGTAGCTCCCAAACATTTATTCGACTTTAAACATTAAAATATTCTGCATCATGGCTTCCACTTCATTAATGAATCAGAAAATTGATCTCAAAAAGTGATCATCCAGCATAAGTGACAGTTACTCTGCCTGAGGAGCGGGCACATTCGTTACTTCTTTCATTGGGTTGCTGAAAGGGCTAAAACAGTTTAGTAATACTCTTTCTACCTAAACGGTAGGTTATAGGGGCAGTCAGCTGCGTAAGCAGGAGATCGCGCTCTGGGTCTTTGCCCCTCCGAGTACTGCCCGCAGGTATTTGATTTTTCAAGCAGACAGGTACATACCGCTTTTTCCTTCTGAGGACTGCAAATTTAAGCCTTCATTAAATCATGGCATTTTACCTTCCACATAAGATTCAAAGCTTCTTCAAACTGAGCAGGAAAAGAGGTTTGTGAACACAGGTGAACGCACACGAGGTTGAGATGAGGCACTTCTGCTCTGAGCAGCTGCTGTGCAGTGGAAGGAAGGAGGTGATGCTTCCCCCTCCGCTTTCAGCGCCGCTACAGCATCCTTTCCAATCAGCCTCGTTCCTTAGCTCTCAGAAATACCGTCGATTTGTTCCGATTTGAAAACAAAGTGCGACCGAGACGTTTTTGTTCAGTCACACGTGGATGAGCTACAGGACTGAAGCCCTGCAGCATGCAAGCGGGTGGTACCGCAAATTCAGAGTAACTGTACTCGTGCAGGGTGTGTTGTCTGTCAAAAGGTTATTTTATATTAAAGCTCCATTTTTAACACGGTTAGTAGAGTTTACAGCATTTATTGACACGTGCACACCAGTACAGTCCCGCAGGTTTAGCTGGTACACCCAACAGCCCCCCTGCTACCGCGGGACCGGCTGTGCGGCCTCGGAGGATGCTGCAGACAGGCGGAGGCAGGCTGTGCCGATGCCGCTCGGCGCGGAAGCGCTTCCAGGCCCGCGTTGGTCCAGCACCAGCCGGGAGCAGGGGCGGCCGGCGGCCCGGGCGCTGGAAGGGCCGGAGTCCCCCATGGGAGCCCCCACCGCCCCGCAGCACCGTAAGCCGAAGCGCACCAGGCGCTGGGAGCACGCACACGACTATGAAACAGCCCAAACGGAGCAACTGCGTTTCGGGGGGGTCTCTGTTTCGTTCCTTGAGCATCCCTTCCTCCCCGCTCTCCATCCAAATCACACATTTACCTGCACAGCTTTTCGTTCATTAGTGCATTAACATTTGATTAAAGAAAAAAAATTAGATCTCCTGAAGGGTCAGAGCAGAGAGGTTGTAAGCAGATACCACTGTACCAACTTCAAGCTTGTTAAGACACAGGTATGATTTAGAAAAAGCTGTTTATTTTGCATGTTAAGTTTGCTTCACCCAATATGCAGTGCCAGCTGCCCCCAAGACAAAAGATGCACAGAAATACATCATGCAAATCAAGCATCCCCCTCCCCACAGATCCAGGATTGCAGACAGCGTTAGTATTAATCTGTAAGACACTAAGCATTCACATGCTGTTAGCCTAACTGACATTTCCACAGACTTTACAAGCAGATTAAGTTTTCAGGTTTGCATTGCACTAAAATGCTAATGCAAACAGCATGCACTAAAGGTAGAATAAGGCAACAGAAGCATTAACACTAGTTATACTACTATTACTTTGTTTCTAAGTCTGTGTGAAACAAGCAGTTGCTTTTTTAATTAAGGCTTTTGCAGTTTGAGTTAATAGAGAACAGCAGCTTTAGAACAATCAGCAGTGGTTCTTACCTTCTGGAGTTGGAGTGCAACCCAAAAAAAGGAGAGAAACACCCCTTTAAAAACTTGAGCATAACAATTCTCTAATCATTACCACGAACCCTCCTCCCCATCCACCAGGACTGAATGTTAAAAGTTTCAGACAGATGTGCAGTAACACTAAAACTAGGCTTTATCGTAAGCATAAACAAGGCGGGGGGGGGGGGGGGAAGATTGAAAATAAACTGAAAAAAAAAGATATTCGAAGAGGCTCCGAAGCAGCCACCAACCCCAGACAGCTGTTAGAGACAGTTTTCAGCCTTCTCCTGTTAACGAACTCCCACCGCAAGTGAGGTGAACCTCTGGAAATTAGTACAGGAATTTACTTCTCTTGTTCTTTCACACAAGCCTCCAAGTATTTGATGACTCACATTTCTAGGTAAAATTGAAGCCCAGCAAGCAGAAGCGAGACGCTGCCAGCAGCCTAACGAAGCTCAGAGCTCAGCGTTGGTAAGCCACAGGAACGAGCACGGACTACGTCAGCCTAGGCTACGTTTCCATGGGTAACCCAAGCTCGGGCCAAGCAACTAGCAATACAAACTCACGCTAACACAAACTAGCTCCATTCACACATCTCTGCAGTAGCTGGGTTTTGGGGGTATTTTGGGGGGAGGGAGGTGGTTTTAGAGCTGACCAGAGATGCCTGTGCTCTAAAGCAAGTTTGAAAATGCCAACAGCTGAAGTTCACGTGTATTTGTGAAAAAGCAAAGCAGCGTCCTGTCAAACCCGAGTGCAGCCAGCGATCGCAGCTGGAGGAGCCGCCTTAATATCGAGTGCAACCGAGGGCCCGGGAGGTGCTCGTGGATGAAGACCACCACAGCCTGGAGGACACTACAAAGCTCTTCAGCAGACACTGAAGTTGATTGCTTACTTATTAATTAATGATCTATAAAGATTGCTATGGCAAATGAATCTGACTTGCAGGAGCATTTGTGGACTTTTAATTTATGTGCTGAGGCCTGGATAAGATTAAAAAAAGACTTGAAGTCTGGTTTTCTTAGACTGTCTACAGAGGTAAGCAAAAAATTCAAGTCTACAGTGTCCACATATAAAAGATACATATGGTGCGTGCTGTTCCTATCCTTGAGAGCCCAAGCAGAGAGAATTAGTATTTTCTGTTCATAAAGGAAGAGGACAGAAGGAAGTATCTGCCCTCTGAGGCTTTTAGGGCATCGAGGATTAAGGGGGTTTCAAAAGGGGGTGGGGGATTGGCTTGGTTTGGTGTTTTGTTGGGGGGTTTTTGCCCTTTGCATTTCTGCCACAGAACCACCAGCTGGTTGAAACTGAAGACAATCCTAAAGCTCAAAGCTAGGTATCTTTTGAGATCTTAGCTCTACTGTTTCTATAAAAGAATGTCAACCTGTTGAATGCCTGTAGTATTTATCACTATAGCATCATCCTCCTTTTCTCTTTGCAAGAGCTAATGTACTTCCTTTCATGTGATAAAAAGGGACATCACTTTTATTCTGATGAGACAGCACAAACTGCTATTCCTGCAGTCTCAGCTAAGATGAGAGAAATGGACAGTTTTGTTCATTAGGGATTTCCTACCTTTGTGCAAATAATGGACATGGAAAGAGTCACCTAGACAAAGTTTCTCCTACATATAATGAATATATTTAACATTCCCTGCTAATGGTAACGACGTTGTCTCTCTGTATAGCCATTCTCTTTGAGCAATTATTTTTCAAGCCAGTATTTTCCCCCTACATGTATTATTCATGCCACCTACTAACCTATGCCCACGCTTCTGCACAGATACTCAGTTGTACAGAAACCTATTTTAACTTTTGGTTGAACTAATGCTAGCGAACCAAATTCTCTGAGGGTTTGATAAAACTGAAGTACCCTTGAAGAACATCAGCTTTTCATCCTACCGTCTACAAACGAACGAATCATTCACTTGATAAAATATGGGTGCTAACTGCAGGTAGAGACTCTAGACACAACACCAAGAGACAAAGTGCCCCGTGGCAAAAGAAATAGAAGATAAAGGAGAGTCTTGCAGTCAGAATGAGTATGCCTCTAAGGCTGACTCTACCACGTATGTTTCCAATCAACCCAAGTTTCACCTATTGACAAGACATCAGTAAAGCATCCCAGAATTCCAGCTATGAGTGAGAAATCTTGCATGCGACAACCCTTAGAAGTTAGCAACACCCTTTTAGGTTCATGGTAAGGAACTATATGGACATGTTATACCACATTATTTGCACTCTGCTATAAGAAAATTAGGAAGAGTAAAGCAATTTGGAGGTAACCCAACCCTGGTGGTTCCACAGGGGTGTGGAAACCCCTGTCCTATCCCCTCGCCACCTCGATATTATCAAATCCATGTGACATGAACCCAAAGAGGTTCCAAGTCAAGCAGTTCATTTGTAATCTTTAAATGAACTGCTTGACCTGGAACTTCTCTTTAAACCACAGATTATTTAAATGTGTCAAGTAATTTAAATGTTTGTCGGTTGATGGCTTCAGCTAGCTACAGTTCCTTCCAAGTTGATTCATAATATGCAAAGTAAAGCATAACATACAGCTTCGCACCAAAAGGGGGGAAAACAAAGCTATTCTGTAGTAATAGAGTATGAGCTACTTCAAGTGTTGTATCTCCATTTGGGCATATGAGCAGCAGTCCTTTTAGCAGTACTGCCTTTCCACAAATAAGCCTAATAATAAGGCTCTGAGGTATTGCAATGATTCATGACAATCTTAGGAGAGGCACTGAAGCTGAAAGAACAGGTCTCCACGCATTTGGTGAGCAGCCACTTCACCTAAAGAACATGAGGCTGGAAACAAAGAATTACAGAAGAATTTAGATGAAAAGGAACCCCTGGAGGTCATCTAGCCCATGTTCTCCAGCTCGAAGTGCGGTGAAAGAATTTTTCCTTACTCTAATCAGAATTTCCCATCCTGCAACTTGTTTCCATCGCCTCTCACCCTACCATCGTGCACCTCCAAGAACAGACTGCCCTCATTTATTGGAGCTTTCATTTGTATCAACGAAAAGCAAACCAGATTATGAAAACCAGTTTTGGATATAACAACTTTAACGTGGAGCTTGACACACCATACATTTTCCAGAATCTTGTGGGAAGAAAACTAGATTTCAACACTGAGTCCTGAAATTTGATAAGCTACTAGCTGATATATTTTAAATAGAAAACTGCTCGTTAATTAGCTGTTGGGTTGCTATGCAAATGTCACTAGTTTTCTAGGGGCAAAAATCTTACCATCTTAAATTAAAGGTGATGGTTCACCTACAGAAAAGGGCATCAAGTCAAAAGCTGTTGACCTGGGAGCATTAGCTAAACTTGAAGGAGCAGTTTTTACTGTAGCATGAACAGAGCAAGCTCAAGTAAATCTTCTAGTATGGTTAACCGCAGAATGCTAAAGTAATGAATAGTTTCAAATACTTTAGAACAGTCTACACAGTTTTCTGGCACGCGTTGTATTACCTGACCTCAACATTATCGAATGCCAGAGCTATCACCAGGCAAATGGAATTCCTTATTAGAGATCTGATTTTAAGAAGTTGTGAAAAGCTCTACCTGCTCATTAATTTCTTCAAATAAACAAGCCAACCAAGTGTCCCAGACCTGCTGGGTGAACCCCACCATGGCCAGCAAGTACAGTGCCAACGCTGCTCTCGGCACTGTCTCTCCCAGGCTCTTCAGCACGGCATAGGTGAAGGGTTGGGATGCCTACGGAGCAACTGCTGGAACCAAAATACTTTATCCAGTCCTTGGGTGCAGACAGAAGCCTTTTAGGGAAGAATATACAGGCCCAGGTGGCATAAACTGAGAGCAGTCACCTGCTTTGAGGCAGATTTTCCCTGCAGTTTCCCTAAGGACAAGGATTTAGGTGTGTCAGTGTCCTGCAGACCACGTGTGCCTTCAGGAGCACTTAACATGCTGAGCATGAGCTGATCAACACAGTGCATGTACGCAAAGCCCTGGCCACATTTCGGGAAGAAGCTACATATCACAGTCCTTGCCACTAAAAACATGTACTGGTATGCTTAATTTGTATTTAAGACTTTACATGGTTAGCTAAGGGCAGAGGACATTATGCAAATAGCAGTGTCCTCCTGAGATTTTATCACAACTGAATGGGGTATGGTCATTTCTGTCCGGTCTTGCCAGGTATGCAATGCTCCCACCTCCTCTGCCCCATTCCAGCCAGGCTCCCCACATAGCTTTATTTTCTTGCCACTGCTTCAAATCTGGTTTCTTCGTTTTTCTGGAGACTTCAGTACATTATTTTCCAGTTTCCCAGCATCCTGCTCTCATGAAGAGCCCAGAGGTCGGGAACAAATGCAAGCCTGCAACAGGTCCCTTCCAATCACTACTTCAAGCCTCCTTCTACAGCCTTACAAGGTATTTTTCAGGCATCTAGTCAGATTATCAGGTGACACTGAGGAAATACTAATATTGAGCCCATCAACATGTCAGATATATTGTTCTTAAAATGGCTGCAGGCTAAGTAAGTTTTTTCTGACCTGTGCTAATTTCCTTTCTCAAGATTTGAGCTTTCTGTGAGTTCAGTAGTAAAAATACAATGCCTTCTTTAAAACACAGACAATTGCAAGTTGTCTAGAGGCAGATACTCATTAAAATAAGACAGCAAGCAAACTGCATAGCAAGAAGTTGTTTCCTTAGTACTGAGATCACAGACATCAAGGACAAAGACAAAACTCATCCTGAAATCCCTCTTGCATAGTTATACCTAGGATGGAAAGCTACTCCTTACCTTAGCCAATTTTTTTCCCAGGTCATGCAGCTCTAACCTGCAAACTAACTTTTCTTTTTAATCAGAAAAAAAACAAAAAAAATCTAAAAAATAATCCCATCAGTGACAGGCTTATTAATCTACCCTGTGCAGTTCCAGAGCTTGTTAAGAGGTAGAAAGCAGCTGTTCTGGGCACTTTGTTCTTCATAACAGGAGGAAAACTTAAGCAGCTTTGCTTATAAGGAAAAGATTCCTATTTGGCTTCACTGCACTGGAAGGATTCTTACTTAAAAATATTTATTTCAGAAAACAAAGTCTCACTAAACCTCATACCATTTGATAGCTACTGTTTTTCACCTAAGATTCAAATAAAACAGTTCTTTACTCAGTTCAGTAAGTCCAGATAAGCTTCCCGTAGAGCTCTCTGGTCCTGATGCCCACATGCCCCTCAGAGTGGTGCTTCACAAGTTCCAGAAGCCTGAGACTGATAAATAATCTTATAATTTGCAAACGAAGTGTGCTGGTGTAAAGCACTGCTACTTGGTTCTCCTGATCAACATTAACAGGTGCCTCACGGTCCTTCCTTAATGCAAGTACAGCTACAGCAGAAGAGAAGTGTCACCACGCGCTTCAGTGCCATAACACACGTTGATTTGAAAAGGGTAAAAGCAAGACAGAATGCTTCCTTGTCAAGACTAGTCCATCGTAACTCATCTGGATTTGGAGACTGGTCAAGGGAGGGGAGAGGAAAGCAGGCTTTGCTGATGCTCAGGCTAGAAGACAGGTTGAGCATGACTCCAGATGCTGGGCCACCAAATAGTTACCCCCACCAGAGGCAAGGATGCTATCTACCACGTGCAGATCAGAACAGAGTTCCTCACTCTGCGCTCTCAAGGTGGCTCAACAGAGTAGAACTAATCATGCCAAAAAGGGACTTTTCTGAGCAGAGGGTGCTTATGCAGAAGCATGCCAAGATGCTCAGTATCGTTTCAGCTCTTGGGAGAGCATTTAATGAGTTGCCCACATTGCGCATGACCCTGGCTGCAGTTCTGTAGTTAGATTTCTGAAACCTTACCTTACTGCTTAATTTGAAATCGTTATCACGTTATTCTCTGGAATATGTAACATTTACATATAGAACAGTTACTCCACAAAAATCATCAGACTATCAAATATTCCACCAAGATAATTCTGTAAAAGCCAACTATGTCTAAAAAGTCGAGAAATAGCCTACTGATGTTCCTCAACTATAAGGTCATGACAAGAACTAGACTGAGGCGATGAAAAAGCTTTATTTTTTGAAAGCAAAGAAAAGCCTCTAAAGCCATAATGAAGCATTCTTAAGGATTCAGTCTATGCTTAATATTCTTTGGACTTGTGAAAACATTGAAGAACTTGACAGTCTAAAGAGGAATTGTGTTACCATGACAGCTGCTTTCTGGGAGGTAAAATTGTACTAATGAACTCAAAATCTATTGTGACAATGTAAAGTCTTGGATTTTAGCGCAGCAAATCTTCATGCAGGGTTTTGTACAGGGCCCCTTCCAGGCAGGGAGAGGCATGCCTGTACCAGGGGAAAGCCTCAAACTCCATTTGAAATGCCTGGGAAGTGGCTAGGAGAGGCTATCATGCTCTCTGCCAGACACTGGGTACATACTTCTTCCACCGTCAGACAGCTTCAGTTGTACCATTTTCCTAATAACTCTCTAAAGACTGTGAAAAATGCTTTTCAGCAGCTAGCAATTTAATTCTCTTCACCAAGACGTGAACTTTTGCCCAGGAGAGCCTTTCACTGTAGACCCACTGTGGTTTTCAAGGAGAGCTTTTTAAAGAGGAAACCCTAACAGTTTTGATAGAGGCAGCTTTTTACAGAGAGCTTCCTCTCCCCAGCTCCAAAAAGCACTTCTGTATTAACACATAATCTACTCTCACACCTAGTGTCAGTGGGATCCACAGGAAGTGGATCCTTTCCGAAAGGATTTAAGGACTCTGCATCCTTTTGGAAGTCATTGCCCCCCTACCCGCCATGTCTGTGCGTGGGGGGAGAAGTTATGTTGGAGCAAGAGTTTACTAGAACCATGCTGGGAAGGGAGAACTGCCCTGGGCTCCAGGGAGGAAGGGGCACGCGAGTCAGCGCCTCCCCCCACTGCATCTGATGTCCCAACTCTGCAATGGAAGAGAAGGAAATCAACGCTTGATGAAGGGACATCTGTGAAATATTTTGATGGCAACGTATCCTGCCAAGACTGTACATAATCACTCAGTGGTCCTTATCTGACTAGGATGAAATGTAATCCTCTAACACTAAGCATCTTCCCTCATCCTAGAGACAGTGTCCTCTAGCCCAGAGTGCAACCCAAGTGCAACCCAACCTTTGCTCGTATATGCTTATTCCAGTACTAGGATACAATGGCAAAAGCAGTTAAGATAATCAGTCCATAACACCCAAGGTTTCTGTATTGCTAGAAAAGGCGTCTTCTGAAAGACACAGCCCTGTCCAAACAAACAGCCAATTTGTCCTGCAAGTCGCAGAAATCACTGTTACTATTTTTCCCCTCCCACTAATTCTAACTGCCATCCTTCTTCCCTGCAACTCCACATCATCTGCACCACCACCAGTGCTTCTAGTCCTCCAAAGTCTGTGTGTGCCCTCAAAAGCCTCCTCCCAGCCAGCTGGCCAAGCAGCAGCACATGCCATGAGTCATTAGAAGAGAGAGGAGCTGAGTGGCCGTGGAGCCAAGCAGAAGTGATCACTACTGGGCACCAGCCAGGTTCTCTGTTCTCTGCCTCACTCCACAAAGGCTGTAGGAAAGGAATTTGTCACTTCTAAAATTATTTCCCATCTGGAAATCAAAGACAGAAAAAAAAGCAGATATACCTAAGGATATGAGGCGATAGATGCTGAACAAAAAAAGCATTGCAGTAAAAACTGACAGATTTAGCACACTATTTAGACAAACTACATAGCCTCTATCTAGTATATCTGCAATTTTTTTTTAATTATCTTTATTAAAAGCAAACCACACAGAGGAGCTATTTGAAACAGGAACGCCTTGACACATGTGAACAGGAGAGTCCTTGTCCTGCCTTCAAACTTGCACACCATTTTACCAAAGGAAAGAGCTGTCTCAAGCCAGGTAAGTGCACAGAAATTGCTACAATCTGCCATCAAAGGCTTTGCCATGGTTTCCTATCAGACTCTCCACATAAGAGGGCTCAAAAATCTGATAAGCTCCATGTGCTCATCTTGTCACTTTTAGAGCTTCTAAAATGTTTTTCCGCTAATAAATGTTCACTTGAATTAAGTCCATCTGTCACTGGCTATGAGTTATAAGCCGCGAAATCCAGCCACCAGACAAACATATTACTGGCGCTAACCAAGAATGAATTGCTGAAGAACTGATAGCCTTAAGTCTTAGTCTCAACAAAGCTTTATTACATCAATTTAATGTTTAAAGGGAAAGAGCACTGTATGGCATCCAAATACTGCTAAGTCAGTAAGATGGATAGCTGGACTAGAGAAAGCAAGTTTAGCAAGCTGACTGCTCCCACAAACACCAAACACTGAGGAGCTCTTGCTATCCTGATACTGGTTAGAGGGGGAAACGACTTTGTCAGCTTAGGCTAAATCCTCAACCCAGCAGTGATAGAAAAATTTCAGGTTGAGAAAGACTACATGGCACCATGTCATTTCTCCTCCATTTTTTGCCCTTCATTCAGAAGTCTGGCCTGGCTATCCAGACCGGATATTTCACAACATATCACAACCCTTGCCTAAGGCTCTGGCCTAAAAACAGCATTCTGTGTTACCAAAGAAGTTCACCACATTTAAAGTCTAATGATTGCTTGACTCATGCTTTGGCATCAGCAAGACCACCAGTATCATCGATGACTGCATTTCTATCTTTAGTAGCACACGAAGGGCTGAAAAGCAGGCTTAATGTTCATGGATATGCATTTGATTGACTAATGATGTTTAATACATTAATGAAGCTGTGTCTTAAGGCTGATAGGCCTTTGATATGACCAAATGTAGTGCTGCTCCAAATGAATTGTATCAACACGGCAAGAACTAAACCACTACTTCTGCCACATCTCCTGATGTTGGCTGACAAAAATTATATGCTATAGCAGTTTTAAGAGCTAAATGAGATATATTTGGTCTCTTTGCTTTTAGATAAAATGTCAAATTTCCAAAAAGCAAACATCATCTGTGTTGTCTGTAACCTGAACGGAAGATCCTGTTATCACCTGCAGACACTCTACTGCTAGGCCATCGAACCTTTCCTGCAAAGCGGATGGATCGCTATATTAAGCCAGGCAAAGAGGAATGGAGAATGTGGCCGTCCTAAGTTTGACTTGGTCAGTTATTTCATTCCTAAATAGATGAACTGGCATTCAATTCCCTTTTTGTCCCCTTTTTCTTTGCTATTAGAAAGCAGAAATAGAAATACTTTCTACTTCTTAGTAGTTACCTCAAGTCAGTAAATAAACATGTCCATCTCAAAGTAATGCATGTGAGCAAGGACTCAAGAATTAAGCTATGGTAACAGCAACTCAGAATTTGTCATCTGAGTTATTCTGCTTTTCTAACGCAGATCAGTATCACCTGAATTCTGTACTGGGCAAAGGAGGGCACCCAAACACTCAGTATGCCCATTTGCTGGGGAAGACGAGGATCTATAAAGCAGAAACACACAATACTCCAGATAATACTAAAGCACAGAGCGTAAGGAAAAAAGTATAAAAAAAAAACTTAGAAAAGTTTAAAAAAAAAAGGATTTGTAAGTGAGGCTGCTCTTTTTAGATTTAAGTTGGACAGTTTTCTTTTAGGTCATTTCCATTAAATTGTCTGTTCTATTTCTCCCCCCCCCCCCTTTTTTTTAAAGAGGAAATAAGAAACAATCAGGTTTACTTCAGTAACTGGAGCCTCAACTACCTGATCATGTCTAGTTTCATCTCACACGAGAGCTGCAGATCAGAGACAAGTAGCATGTATCTGGAAATTAAGTATGACCTTGTTTAGCTTGCTCAGTGAAAATACCAGCGACCTGAGAGATTGTTTTGAAAATGGGACCTAGAGTCCAATTCTGTAAGCATTTAACATTTCAGTCCCAAAGATGCATATGAGATAGGGTTTGATAATAAACTAAGTTGGAACCAAAGTGTTACCCTGTTTTGCTGCTATGGATACTTCACTCACCTGATTTCTTTAAGTCCTTCTTTCTGGATAACTTGAAGAATCTCTTTATGGCTCATAGGTGTATTAGGATATTTCTCCAGGACCTGGCAAGCAAAAGTAGATTGAGAGTAAGTTATTCATTTGCATTTTCACTGACATTTCACAAGTCTTATTTCAGATCAGCTGCCCTGACTAACACTGCGAAGAGAAGGAAATACATGCTCCACAGGAACAGGGTCATTTCCCGAATATCGGCATCACTTTGGAATTCTTCAGGAACTGCCGAGGTACCTCAGCTAGGACTTCCAAAATCCCAGCCCTTAATGTTTGCAAACATCTGAAGTACCAGAAATAGAAACAGATAAGATCTGCTGAGGCTATGGATAGTTGCTATATAACTGTTCATCACTTACAGACTATTTTAATTAGCATTTATGCCCTAACAAGCACAGTTCCTGTTCATGACTGCAAAAGTTTACCAAAAACACCTGGGAGAAGAACTGTCCTTTTAAAATAAAGCTTGATAATTTGACACAATTAGGATTCCCAACAAGCCTTTTTCCCAAGAAAACCAGATTTTTTTAAAAAAAATCCTTCACTTCTGGGATTTCTTCAGTGGCTTGAACTCTCCTAGGCCTGCCTTCATTCTAGTCTGAACGCAGGTATAAATCAAGCATCTGTAAAGTTTCCAACAGTTACGTCCACCATAAGGCAACAGGAAACTGCACTAGGTCAGTTAATGTCAAAGTACTAGATAAAGTTGAAATGCCCAATAATCAGTTTCATTCTAAGGATTAAAGAGGTTTAAGGAAACTTGGTGTTTAGTACCATTATGGTTCTTTGGCAGTTTTTATGTAGGAAGCATATTATTAGCCCATATTTTATGAACTTTAAGCCTGAATTGTAGGCAGAGATTTTCAAATGCGTTCCCTCCTCCATACGCCACTCAGCATCTCTTCAAAGGATACCCTGCTGCCTAAACGTCAATCACCTTTTCAAAAGGACCAGGAGGTAAAAATGTAATATAGTCTATGCAGGCAGAAGGAAGCTTAAGGCTTCCAAATGAAGCGTTAGGTGCTACGTATAATTTGGATGTTTTAAGCAGCGTTTTCTGGGAGGGGGTAAAATGACATTTCCTTCCAAGTCGTCTACTTTTGACCTACACCCAGCACGTCAACCCTTAAATTCCAGCTGGTATCTTTAACCAGAATCAGAAAGCAAATTAAATAATTAAGCATGATGTGCATCTGCAATAGCAGAAGTGACTTTATAGAAGGAAATTACGAGTTCTGATTTATCTCTTTTCAACAGCTATACAGAATACATACCTTCCCTTAAACCCTTGCACCGTTTTTCCCCTGAGGAATGCTTAAGTTATCCAGATACACGCAGATTTGGTTCTCTTTAGGAAGGATTTTGAAAGAGACCTTGCTGAACTGCAGTATGTCTCTTTAGTTTTTGCAGCTCTAGCTATGTTAAATACGATATGTGCATGTTTAAGCCTACCTTTCACAGCAACCGAAGCTATTTCTAAACTTGTTATGTGAGTTATGCTAAGCCTGGCTCACCGCAAGGAACCATACTAGCAGAACACTGAATCTCATCACAGCATTTTAAGGAGGAGTTTAAAATGGATTTAAGTGGGATTAGTTTGTCCTCACTCTGGTATCAGCCTCTGCTTCATTCCATTTCGATTCTAGCTATAAATAATTAAGGGTACCCACAGCAACGGGATGTGAAATTAAGGTGGTTAAAGTGATTCAAGTTAGACCACTTTGGTTTCTAGATTTATATCAGCACCCAATTCAGGTTTGCTTAGCATTTCCAAACAGCCAATACACTTTCATACCATTAACATGAAACAATCTGAAAGCCTGTTCTGCTCAATGTGCTGAAAGCCCATGGAGGGCAAGAAGATTTAGACAGTCTCAGTTTCCAGCTGCAAAATCAGCTGCTTCACTACAGCAACCAAAACAGACTAGAAGAAAAAGAAAGCAGTGCTATTACTTCTGGGGCATTTGCCATTTCATACATACAGAAATGTAAGTGCATTTTCCTTTCTGGGCACTGTATTTTCCTGTTGACTTTCACTATCTGGACGCACTCTTGACAAGTCCCATCTCATTCATACATAAGTGCCTCATAAATGAGTGCCTCCCCTCATCCTACGCTTCTCTTCCATGTTCAGTCTCCATCCCACAACAAACCTAGCTTAAAACCCTCTTCACTACATTAGCAAGCCTGGTCAGCAAAGTTGCTCTCATCCCACTTCATCAGATGGATCTCACCTCTCCCCATCAGTCCTTTTCCCTCAAAGAGGGTCCCATGGTCATAAAAACAAAAGCCCTGCCCATAACACAAACTGTGCAGGCAAGAGCTGACTCTCAGAATACATCTGCCTCCTGCCTGAGCCCTTCCCCTTCGCCGGCTGGATGCACGAGGACCTCACCTGGGCCCCCATGCTTCGGTCTTGCTCCCAAGGCCTGTCAATGACCTTTGATCTGCTCAAGGTCTTCTTGGGGAGGAAACCTTTTTTTCCTTTTCCAACCCAGGAAAGGTGTTGGCAAACTGGGCGGAGATCGGCAGTGGGCCACCAAGATGCTCAGGGGGCTGGAGCACTTGCTCTGCGATGAGAGGCCATAGGGACTGGGCTTGCTCAGCCTGGAGAGGAGAAGGCTGAGGGGCAACCTTCCAACACCTATGAGGGGATTACAAAGACAGAGCCAGGCTCTTCATGGTGGGAGGATGAGACACTGGGTGTAAGTTGAAACGAGAGGTTCCAAGTGAATATAAGGAAAAACTTTCACAGTGAGGACAGTCAAAAAAAATGGAACAGGCTGTAGAGTCTCTAACCTTGGAGGTTTTCAAGACCAAACTGGATAAGGTCCCAAGCAGTCTGCTGTGACTTCAAGCTGACTCTGCTTTGAGGAGGATGGACTAGATACCTTCCGAGGTCCCTTCCAGCTGAATTATCATATGACACTATCAGAGCCCACATACACAAGCAACAAGGGTTAGTAGTCCACAGGCCAGAGGAGCTTTACCATCTTCTCCACAACATCCCAGACCTAAGCTCCTTGCAACCTCCCAAGACAGTAAGTGTGGTCAGCAGATAAAGTGCCTCAGTGCCCTACAGATGGGAGTCTCCAACCATTGTCACCAGCTACTTCCTCCTGGTGGCACTGGTTCTAACTCACAGATCAGAGGCACGACCAGCCCCAAACCTGCCAGCCTCTGAGAAGTCACTGCTCTTGTTGCCAGAATCCCATATTTGTACTTCAACCAAACATCTGCAGGCAGAGAAAGCCTGTCTTCAACACTGTGGGAGTCCCTACCCCTAAACACTTGAAGGTAGCTTCTGATCACGTCTCTGAGTAACATGGGGCTCAGGCTGCTGCCCTGCAGCATCTCTTCGAATAACCAATCTCCCATTTGTTCTCCCTAATGCTGCGCAGTCTGCTGACCTCCTGCCACAGACCATTCACCTGGCAGCTCAAGTACCACGTATCTCCCGTAGGCAAGGAGACTTATCTTCAGCCCTGGCCTCCAGGTTGGAGCTCCAGGTGTTCCCTGCAGCCTGAGACCAGGGTGGTAGCACTGTCCTTCAGACACGCTGTCTGGGACAACACCTCTCACGTACTGGGTGTGCACGTGCGGGGAGTGCTGTTTCAGACAGTGCAGGGACTGACATCCTACGGTGTCTCCACCATTAGCACGCCAGCTGTAGCGGTCACGTAGCAGACACCTTCACTTGCTCACTTCATCTGTGTGAAAGGTCCTGGTGTCAAGGTGAACCTTCTTTTGTAGAATACACCAAAGAGCACAAGATAGGTGAGGAAGAAGGCAGATTATAAATAAAACTTTTGATTAGAGAAACTTGAGTAGTAAGGAGGGCCAAGTTTTATTCTACTTGCCTATAGTCATCTTCCTTCAGGAAGAAGCATGAGCAGGTAGCTGTGCAACACCAGGTCTAAGAAATATGGCACTGAATGAACGACTGTTCATGGGGTGACACAGCTGTGAGGACCCTCAAGGCTAGGTGACAATAAGATTTGAGCTGCTTGTTTTGCCTTCCCAGCTTGAACATGCTCTTTCTGAGCAGAAAGCCTAAAAAAGCAAAGAACAGATATGAACAAAATTGTTAAAAGGCAACTGAGGAACACATTTTGTTGATCTCGCAGAGAAAGTTTATAAGCTGTGAACAGTTAGCTACAGCATAGTATTACCTATCAAGCACGGGTCTTACTGACTTAACTCAGCTGAGATTCTGCTCCAATTTCTTAAGTTTCTTATCTGCCAGTATCCTTGGAAGATTGCTTTTACTGTCAGATCATATAAATAACCGCAAGTTATTTGTCAAAGGCTAAGATGTACAAGGATATTCTTCATCGCAGTACCCAGAGCACAAGAACTTGGGAGGACCTGCCTCTCAGGCACCTTCCACATACACAACTGCCATTTTGTCTGAGCCACTAAAGCGGTGCAGCGAGTTTGGGTACAGCAAAAATGGTGATCAATATGGCCCGTTCCCAAAGGCACAAGAGAAGTGTTTGTAATTCCAAGTTAACCATTAATGCCGATTTCAAAATAATGCAAGTCTATAACTGAATACACTTCCTTGGAAACGTGAGTAGCCAAAAAGGCTGCCTGTTCGCCGGGAGAGAAAATCAGGTTCCCAACCCCTAGACCATTCACTGACTTACCCTAATTGAGGTGAGATGGATGAGAAGCTTTATTTTGCCTCTCCCCACCCCACATACACCAATCAAGATTTTAGACTGCACAGAAGAAATGCTACTAACCAGATAGCTTCAGATCTTTAAGGTGCTGCTTTCCTTACCAAAAAGGGAAGAGAAAAAAAACCATCTCTACTGGGAAAAGACCTTTATGCAGTCTTCATAGACATGACTGGCATCATTCAGCTCTCAGAAGTAGAAACAACACACTAGGAAAGGAAGAGAGCCCGAAACAAGCAGTTTATGATGCTGTCCAAGCATGCAGAGATGGGGTTAGGAAAGCCGAAGCCCACCTGAAGTTGAATCTGGCAAGGGATGTGAATGGCAACAAAAAGGGCTCCTACAGGTATATCAGCAGCAAAAGGAAGATTAGGGAAAATGTGAGGCAGCTGCTGAATGGAGCAGAGGATCTGGTGACAGGGGAGATGAAAAGCACAGGCAATCAGTGTATTCCTTGCCTCTGTTTTTACTGGTAAGAATTGCCTCAGAAATCCCAGGCCCTGAGACCAATGGGAAATCTGAAGAAGACTTATCCTCAGTAGAAGAGGATCACACTGGGGGACATTTAAACAAACTGAACCTACACAAGTCCAAGGAACCTCATGGGACTTACCCTTGAGGGCTGAAGAAGCTGGCCAATGTCTTTTGCTTCCCCTCACCAAGGGATACGAGTTGATTAGATGTTACAGACATCCTTAAAGTGATGGAAACAGCCTTCAGAAAGTAGCTATGGAAGTAGTGATCCATGTAATTAACCACGCAGCAAGAAAGGAAGAGATCAGAGGACCTGAGAGTGTTTCACTTACGTTCTTATGATTACTGGGAACATAGGGAGGAAGGAAAGAAGGATGCAAAAAAGAGGAAGATATCAAAGGAAAAAATATCAAAAAAGCTTAGCGTAATGTTTCCCTCATCATTCAATTCTGGGAAAAAATAGTACATGAAATTGGAAGCCTAACAAACTAAAGATAAAACAAGGTACAGTAAGGGAAAAAGATACAAATAGCAAGTTTTAGGAATGCTCACCTGACCAGCTACCTGTGACTTTTATATGTAAGGAATAAGTGGAAAAAAATGTCCTTTTGATCCACTGCTCCTATGCCGTAAAATAAGCTTTGAAAACCCTTTTATCATGTGTAAATTCAAGGAAACACCTAGCAAGAGGAAAAACAAAACACAGCAATTATTGCGAGAGCATGAACAAGAACACAGTTCTTCATCGAAAGACTTGGATCACTGAATATATTTTATCCCATGAACACCAAGCAATCAGGTATGGTTTAAATAGAACAAAGTCACAAGAACAGTCCGAGATTTGAGAAACACGCCCGATACTTGAACTCAGTCTAGACAACCTCATCTTGAAAGAAACAGCTTTTCTGGCTGAGCAACCATGGCTTCTTCCAACAGCAGAAAGTTTGCACTAGAATTTAAAGACTGGGTTACAGTGGCCAAACGTTTCCCAGAAACCTCAAAGCATACACATCTCGTGCAGCCTGATCCCCAGGCAGACGCAGGGACAACCCAGGAATCAACAGCTCCGTCAACCCACCCCAGGAGGTGGTGAGGGGATTCAGTGACTTGTCCCTGGCCACCGCAGTGCAGACTTGGTCTTTTCCAAGGGCACGTGACCTCCCTATCAAATAACCTTAAACAGCATTCCAAACTGCAAATATCCCAACTCCTGGCCATGAAGACTTCAATCTGCACGAGCCACACCATGGCAGGACAGCTTCCTATTTAGGAAAATAAACAGAGATTGGGACACTTCCATGCGTAGCTGCCTTTAACGAAGAGGCACAGAGGCCAGGAGCAACCCACCTGCCTCCGAGCCGGAGTGCCGCTCCGTGGCCATGCCGGGATGCTGTATTTTTGCTAGCTGCAGCCAGTCCTGTGCTGCAGGATCCGAGTTTTGTACTGGTCCAACCAGCACAGGTGAAAGCCATGCAACCATCAGCTCGGTCTGCTCAGCACCACAATTGGTTTGCAGTGTCCTGCTAGCAGCTGGCACACCACGCTCTTCGAGAAACAAGCATTTTACTACAGTTCCTAAGTCTCAGCCTAGTCAGACAAGCAAAGCAGTTATTACTGCATCTCAAGATGTGAACTATGCGCTGCTTTGCGAGCCAATTCAGAAGAACCAGGTCCAAGGAGCTTAAAGAGACTCTTCTAAAAAACAGCTACGCCTAAGTCAGATCTTTTATTTAAAGCCTTTGTTTATTCACTGTGTTTAAAAAAAAAAAAAAAAAAGTAGCAACTACTCATCTGCCACACAGCTGAAGTTGCAGAAGAGATTTTAAAATTAAAAGTCAGGACTTAACTACCTTGCTGCTATGTTCAACACGAGCTGAGATCAAGCCAAAGAACAAATCAGTAAAAGCCACCACTGGATACAAGAAGAAAAAAAAACAAAAGAAGTCTTCCTCCCCAACCCCTCATTACTTGAATATAGCTATTAATACTTAATAGTGTTGATGTTCGCTATAGGTAAAGCTGTATAGTTGACAGCATGCTGCTGATGCTCAAATTTTGCTGACTCAGGCATTCAGATTCTCCAAGCTGGTTCATCACTAACAAAACCAGTTGAAGGATTTCTCTGTTTTATAGCATATATGGCACTGCATCCTCAGCCCGTCCTGGTTTCTGCAAAGCTCTCTCTTCAAAGCAATTCTACTCAGTATTACCAATTTGCAAGCGCTGGCCAGAGGGGAAGATCGTATCACACCTCAGACCTACATCAGAGCAAACAAAAGCACATTTTACCCAGGCCGTTCACACAATGGAAAAGCAAGCTCGTAACTGCATCCAAATGGATGAAGCACAGATTTGACACATGGTTCTTTACCTAAGGGAAGAAAAGCGACAGGCTATTTAGGCTTAACAGAAACAGAACACAAGCAATGGAATAAGAGGACTCCTGTTGTTGCATAAAATCCTTGTATTTTAAAGTGGGGGGACAAGGTTGGAATGGGCAGTATGACAAAAACATGGAAACACCTCGGTTTCATCTCAGTGAAGATGTTTTAAGGCAAGAGATACTACGAAAGGAAAGAAAATTTGGCAGCAGAAATTATTTCAAGACTCATGTCTGGATACGGTCTTGCTGAACTCCAGCTCACAGTCCATGTCCTACTTCGAGGCTCTGGGTCGGGTGACTACCATGCAATTCGAGACACTACCACTGCCCTGGCTGTGCTGCCTGGCATCACCCCTGGCTTTGAGAGCACCACGCAGGAGTTCAAAGCATCAGGACTCCCGACACCTACAAAGCCGCGTTTCCAGCGTTCCCCTGCACTACAAGACTTTTCCCGTAAGCAAGTGTCCCCCGAGGCTTGCAGGAAAGACTTGCTCTATGGATCTGACCACTACAGCACAAAAGCTGCTCAAGTCACTCAGGAGGATATCTCAGTTGCCACAAACCAACCAATTTAGAGGTGAATTTTTAAATTGCACTAATACACTCGACTCAAGGTACACTCCCACATTAAGTACATTATTATATTTTATACAAAGCAGATACCATGTCTGAGCGTAACAGAGCTCTGCCAAGCGCCTGCGTGGGAACAGTTCGGTGCTCACGCAGCGACTGCCGCTCGCTCGGGCGCGTAGCCTCGCCATCCCCTGCTCCGCAACGCAGCCGGGTCTGCGATCACAACGCTTGCTCCAGCGAGGCGGGCCGAGGCAGAGATCCCCGCGTTGACGGACCTGCGTCCCAACCAGCAGGCACGGAGGAGGAGAAAGGATGGACAGCAGGATGAGGCTGGAGGTGCAGAGAGAGGGGAAGGTGCAGGCAGGCGTCCTCTCAAAGGGCCCAGCCACCGGCGGGAGCCACTGCCACCTTCCCGATGGGATCCACTGCCCTGCCAGGATCCGCAGGGACCAGCGGTGATGCCTTCAGCAAACCTGCAAGCCCTGGCACTACATCAGGAAACTATGGGGCAGAAACGATCAGAATCGGAGAGATCACAGAGAGAGAAGCGTAAGAGTTACTGTATTGGGTTTCTTGCAGGCTCTCTGGAGCACATCAGAAAGATGGTGTTGCTACTGTATACAAGCTTGTCAAACGTCCACGTGAAGACTATGTGCCTTTATAACCCAAAGAGCTGCTATTACTCCTTTGCCTGACACATACCATATTTCATGGCATAGTTCATTCAAACCATGAGCGCAGTTGCAGACAACGCAACAGCATTTGTTAGTAATCCTACCAGGGTGCCTGACAGGAGGCAAAAGGGGGGAGAAAATTACAACATTTCAAGGTACACACCCCGTTTATATCCATATTACCTCTTCCCTTTAGAAGGGAAAGCTCCACACAACCAGAGAATACCTAGCGATGTCCAAGGGGGAAGTCTTGCCAAACATGATGCATCAGCCAATGTTTACGCTTACGTCCTCATGGTGCATCATTTGCAAAGGGTTCTGTCAAGTAGTTACACTCCCATTTCAGTATTTTTGTTATTATTTCCAATAGTTCAAGTAAAACCTTCTAAAACATTTATCTGTATCACCCAAATCCACACAAATCTTCAGTGCTCCAGCAGAGGACCACAGTACCACGATTTCACTGTCAAGGCGTGAGGCTTGCCAGAGAGTTTTTGATGCCAGCTACCCATTCACTCTTCTCCAAAGCCACTGGATTGCAATTAGGCTAAACCAGATGCAGAAGCCACCTATGACTCCTAATTACCTGTTACCTGTTTCACATTCCAAAACCTTTAATTTTACAAAGAACAGAACTGTCTAATCTAGGAATCTGACCTTCACCTGCCAGCATGAACAGCGGAGCAGAAAAAGCAACTCTGACAAAGCCGCTTCAGTCGCATCTGTCAGCGAATTTTCCCTTGTGTCTTTTCATAGCTTCACCACCTTGCCTAGCTATTTGAGCTTCTTCAAATGATTTTCTTCATTAGGCTCAGTTTTCAACACTCCTGCACATGAAAAATATCTACAGTTCTCATTAGGATCTGATATTTTACTGAGCAAGCAGTAACATTAATACAGGCGTTATTAGTTCTTCTAAAATTAAGTTTCATGGAGACAGTATGTCCATTTTTTCCAAAGTACCATACAACCAAGTTATCTGCATATCTCCATTACATTTCTCTCTTTCCATCTTTAAATACCAAAATGAAAAAGCTAATTGCAGACTAAAATATACTCTTACAAACTACAATCCTGGAAACAAAGCTCCTGAAGACTTCTACTACTGTTTTTTCCAGCAGATTACAGCAGGACTAAGTTCCTTCCAGTTACTTTCAACTCCAAGTCTTTGGGAAATTTAGCAACTGTTGAACAAAACCCAGTGTTCGGTGCTGACTACTGCACAAAGAAGGATGAGCACTATGACAAGGAATCTGCTCCGTTTATCACACAAAATGAATCAACATTTTCATCCATATGTACTAAGGTTTAAGACTAGTTAAGAGCTTCAGACTATCCTCAATGCATCAAATTAGCATGCACCTCACTGAAATGCAGCTACACCACCGGCAAGCAGGATCCTTAGAGGGCTGCGATGAATCATTCATGACTGCAGGAGCTAAACCCCTCGTTAAGCGTGTAAAAATACGCTCCCTCCTCCAGACCGGTCCAGCATGAGCGACTCTTACTGGGTTATACTGTTAAGTGGTTTTTCCCTTTATAACTCATCTTTGACAGAAATAAGATTTAGCCATAATTTTCAATTTAAGTAGGCTCTAAGTGATTGTTCAGAGTAAACTCGGCATGAAATACTGCGATAATTATTTGAGCAAATATTCAAAATTAAGACAAAAGCCTCATGGCAACTTGTGATTGACTACAACTTTTTTTTTTTTTTTTAAGGTGATTTATCAAGATTTAAGGGAGTAATAACCTCCAAGATATGAAAGAAAGTATCAGTCCATGAATGTTTTCAGCAAGCTTTGGTAAAAATGCACTTCTAAATGAATAACCAGTAGCAAGAATTTATAGAAAGGAGACATTAAAATTGCCCACTCTAATGCTCTGAGTATAATCATCTCTTGTAACTTTGGGCTTCTTCCTGGTACTTCTTGGAAACGGAATTTAAACTCCATAAAAGCCATGGAATCCACAGCAGCTTGAAAAGTTATTAGCTCAGTCTGCTGTATGCTCCGAGTGGCCGTGTAGTGAAGCCTGCCTATTCTGTTACATCTTAATCTTATATCTGACATGGATTTCTTACCTCTTAGTCACTTTTTTTTAGAAGGAGAATTGCAATTCCAGCTACAGAACTTGGAAATAGCAGCAAATTTCCTTACACACTACTGCAGTAAGAAATATTCTTTATGCAATGCAAATGTTTTACAGAGGGAAACAGGTCAGCTATAAAAAACACAACCTGCATGTGAAATTCCTTTTCAGTCACTAGAAAAGAGCGTATTAGGCAGAGGCAGCATGCAAAACACTGCTTCATTCTGGCAGTAATGAGAGGAGCGAGGAGAGGGACTGAGAGGACTTGACCTACATTGCAGCATCTTTTCTACTCATCCAATTAGCTAAACGCTATTCAAAGTTTTAATCAGAAATGAGGTCAAGAAGGAATGGGCAACACTGTTACTAGAAACCAAGTGCCATTAAATGCACTGTTGCATCTAATCATTTTGCACGGCATTTCAGGCTGCGGTGTGTCACGCCGCTTTTAAATGCATTTGACTAAGCAGTGAGGAGAGGCAAGATTCCAGGGAATCGGGTTTTAGCTCAAGGGCTCACTTAGGCAGTTGCAAAACTGAGCTCAACCTGAACTTAAAGGCGGACGGCACGCTACGCTGCAGTAGCGGTTTCACAGAAGCTCATTACTTGTTTCCACTAAGAAACATCACCAAAGAGGCAAGGCAGAACAAGAATACAGGTATAAGATATATAAATCGCTACCGAGAAGCAATAGGAACCTGGCTCCAAAATTGTCTATATTTGTGAACATTTCATTTCAAGGATACAGCCACCTGGAAACTGAAGTATTGCTTCAAATAAGTCATTTTAATTTTAGTGGAAAACTTGTCCCACAAGACAACGTGCGCTTCGCTTTCATGACCATCCTGAAGACTGCCACGTGGCCCCTCCAAAATTCCCACAGAGCTGCTTACTAAGCTTGGTTTTAAGTAAAGAAAGAACCGTTTGAAAGGAGCTTGACAGGACTATGGCAGCTTCAAACACTGGGACAGGTTTGATGTCTGGGATAGATACCTGGGGGTGAAACCAAGCCACCATCTCTACAAAACAACTTAAAACAGCACTTAGGAGGCATAGGATTGAATGTAACATCTTCAGGCAATAACGCGTGTACAGGACGGGAAAGGGGATGGAAATCTGTCAGTGGGGATTAACAGACTAACACCTACAGAAAGAGATCCTCCAAATTCTCTCTCAGTGCTTGAGAGGGCTGAGAAGTTATACAGGAGTAATCTAAAAGTGACATCAGAAGACGGCAATTTCTACGGAAGAGACAAGAGACTTGCTGAAACACAAGCAGCTAGGAAATGATCTCCCACTGTCACCTCCACAGACCTAAAACCCACAGAAAAAGAGCTAAAAGCTTCCATGTATGCATTTCTTGGAGAAAGCTCTAGCTTTATGGCTTCCCACCTATTATGGTGCCCATTCAATGGTTTTGGGGAAAAGCTGGTGTTTTTAACATCCTGCAACTCCCCTTTCATGTCCTTAAGACTACATTATGTCTAACACCACTACCCTTCTGCTGCTGGCTCGGGCTGGTACACTAGCCCATTACCTTCTTCCGCTTAAGTCTTCTAAATCCTTTTGAACCAGCTGTTTGCTCTTTCTTACAAGGCTCTAATGACAGATAACATGTAAGTGAAAACTGGAAAATGTATAGGTTAGTCACTCACACACACTCAAACCAAAAATCTAAGTTCAAAACTTACAGCACCTGCGGTTTTGTGTTACGGCCTGTTCCCAACCCCATGGGTTAGGACTGCAAAGACCTCCTGGCCATCCCGCACAACTCAAACCTTCAGAATTTGGATGTAAAACACTACCAAGTTGCCCCTTTCACATGTATAAGCCTTATAACATACAGATGGACCTAAGCCCCCAGTATTTGCTGGAAGCAACATTTAATATTTGAGTTTTCGTAGTGGTGCCTAAGTTCAGTTAGTGAAACAAGAGCTTGCGACAGGCAGCAAGGCTCTCCCCCTACACACCAGTGGCTCCTAACAAGAAAATAAACCACCACGGCAATCGGAAAGCAAATGCCAAACAGTTCAGTCCCAGGAACATGTGATGGCAGTCCCACAAGGGAGTCTCAAAAATAACCCATCTTCAGAAAGCCACCGTGTACAGGACAAGGAGCTAAACTGAAGCTAGCTCTTACTTCAGTCAGGCAGCATACCAGGCCTGCTGGGAGGATTTTTCAGAATTTATATATGAAAACATGTGTTAAAAACAGTGTGACCAACTACCAGACTTGCACAAGTTATTTTACTTTGCTTAGTGCAAAGAAAATACATTTGTCTCGAGTTACTGCATGTACTGTTAAAATGCCAGACTTCCGCGAGCTGATGAAGTGTCCACGCTGATGCTGAAAGATGGGCCTGCACCTTCATCACATCCCCTTCCTTCAGCAGCATCCCATCACACCTCCTATCCCGCAGCAGCGGCTTCAACAGTTTGGAAACCTGTCTTTGGCTTGCAAATATCACACAGGAGTCGTAGGAAGTCGGTAATTACATCCCTCATGGGGCCAGTCTAGAATCCTAGCGACAGGATTCCTTCTGTCCTTCTCCTATTAAGGCAAGGACACAGTCCAAAAAGGAGAATTTATATAACATTCATGAAAGCATGTGTTATGCCACTTTCTTATGTTTTGTCTACAGCACAGCACTGTGGATTTGTTAGCATTTATTTGAACGTTACACTTCCCTCAAGGTTTTACCATTCAGCGCAACAGGCTTTGAATCTGGGATCACTATTCAATATCTTATGCACATGTTTGCAGGCTGTTTGTATACATCCAAAAAGTCAAAGAGGCTGCACTTTTTTTTCCACCACACATTAGACCATAGGTGCTTGTGCTATGCATGGAGTCAACATGTTCACTTTAAGCATGATCTGGAAAGACCAACTCGATCTGCACTGCTTCAGCCCTCTCATTTCAAGAAGCCTTTTAGCAACATCACTGGCAAAAGCCAAGATACAGTGTTTGTCGGAGACCTTATAAATGCACCTTCAAGCAAGAATTGTCTTTAGTCATGAACACCATTACATTAACAATACTTCAGGTGGCTTAAATGCATAAGCTTAGCTGAAGTCACCATAACAAGTGACAGTCAAGTAATGTTTATTACTAACAATGAGAAAAATCTTACCTGAAACACCATTTCGAAATTTCACTTGGTGCTAATAATTAAGCTTGAGATACTTCTCCTCACCTGACTTTTAAACCATGCTGCTTGGATTCTAAAATTTGTCCTCCAGTACTAGAAATCAGGATAGGATTTACTATACTTCAGAAAAGTGATAGGTAAAAACAGTTATCGTCTTTTATCATCTTTTGTCCTTGCTGAAAAAAAGGTTCTCTTACGCATTTCAGCTTCCACGCTAGTCAGAGCGCTGAAGCCAAGGTGCCTCGGGAGGTTCGTTGCCTTCTGGCCTCAAGTCAGAGCTCACACTAGCTCTCAACCATGAGAGAAGTGTCAAGCACTGATGATTTCTTAACGCTGCCCAGCAGAAAACCTCGGTAGCTGCTCTGAAGTCACTGCTCAGACATGACCATCCTACCCCACCGCCTCTACTCCTGCCCTTCTGCTCAGCTCGGTCGCCCCACGCGGGACGCAGGGCTGCCGACCTACAACAGCTTGAGCACCGCTTTGTTCCTTAAGTGCTTTAACCAAGGCTTTCCTAGGCACTCCACCCGTTTTGCCGCTGGTGGATAAGGTGAACGAGAAGTGCTCCTCACCGAGTGCTGCGACGTCAGAGTTCGGGAGCGCTCTCTGAACCGGGTAGGAGACGGGTAAAAGCCGCTAGAAGTGCAACCTCACACGGCAGGCGCTCCCAGTTCTGACAGAACATGGACATAGGGTTTCTGTAAATCACCAGTCAAATTAAGTGATGTTTTATACAGAGAAATTATGTATCTCCTACTTCTCCATCCTTCTGTGTTCTCACATGAGTAGCATATAAATACCTATACTTTCCACATGTGCTGACACAAGACAATTTTCAGTCTTTCTTTCATTTCCCACTCCATCACTTGGTGTGAAACCAGTGGACAACCCTGCACCTTATGTTTCCTTTTCAGATGTACTTTCTTAAGGGAACATCAGTAGCGTAAACACAAATCCAGATGACTATGAGGCATCATTTCGGATGTGAAACTCAGTGTTTTCCTTCAACTACACAAGAACAAAGTGACCAAAATCCAGAGAAAGTTTAAGACAGCATATACAAGTATCTTGATGAAAGAAACTAGAATAATCAAGTTTCACGCAAGACACCAGTAGCTCATAAAATTCCACTGTAAAGATAAGGAGTGGGAGCCCCACAGATGACAAAACGCAGCAGGAGGTATACAAGACTTGGGGCAATCTCTCACTTCTATGTAACAGAAGAGTAAGGCAGCTGTAGTCAAGGGTCTTAGTCCAAAAATTTTTTTAATGACCGGTTCTCACCAACTGGACACCCAGCCAGCTCTAGAGCATACAGCACCTAGAGCACTATTTGGTCTCGGCATGAGAATCCATCAGCATTTACAGTTTGACAGTGCCTCACATGGTTGTTTCGTGAGTAATCCCATAGGTGTCTTCAGGACATGCAGAAGTAACTACCAAAACTGGACAGAAACAAAGACCAACCAGAATTGTATAGAACTCTCAATGCACATGAAATCCCAGCTTTGGCTATACTACCTCCATTCAGCCTCCAGCACAGCATCAATTATACATTAGCCTTCCACCATGCTTTCTCAGGCATCTTAGCCTCCAGCTTTTTAAATATCCACAAAATAAGAAGATAAAGATATGATCCTGAAAGTTAGGGCTAACTAGAGCAATCGGATTTCCACATTCAAGTAACCACGAAAGATACGGGTGAATGACTTGAACCAGGCAGTTCTTCTGGAGGATATTATTTCTCCACATTCCTTCCCCTACAGCAAAGAGGAAACCTTAATGCTCATTCTTTCCTTTCAGCACTGGAAAACATTCAGTGGTATAGAGCTCTGAAGTAGATATTAAATCAAAGATAGCTAGGAAGCTTCAGCAGCCTGAAACATCAAAAGAAAAGGCATTTGATTTACATTAGCTGCCTGCTTAAGAAAAGCATAATATTTGCAAAGAACCATGTAAATAAAAACAGTCTACTAGTGGAGTTAAGTGCTCATCCACAACTCAAAGCTTTGTCAGAGAGATGCCACTTCATCGCAAAATTTCCATTTCCATACCAAAAAGCTGAAAGCCTCCAGCTCCAGTGAGGTATGGTACTCCCCTGCTCACAGTTTCAGCATAAGGACAGTGTGGAAAACCATTTTGGAAACATCTCTTCAGAGGTGCTCCAAGATTGAAGACAGCTGTCGATAACACAGCGGTGTTGTAAAAGCATCTTCTCCCATAGCTTTCAGGCTGTTCGTTAACTGTATATCTTGAAGAAAGAAGAGCCAAATGCAAAGTTTCTTTTTTTAAAATGCTTCAGCTAGTTTTCCAAAACATGTTTGTTTAGTGAAAGCAAATATACCCAAGTTCAAGCATGAATAAGATCTTCCCAGTCAAGGATAAACCCATTAGTGCAATTCTGACATGAGCCACTCTTGTTATTTCCTCAGCAAATCTGGTGTCCAGCCTTCCAACAAGAGCCTCAGTTTGCAAGTTCAGAGGGAAACAACTCCCTGAATGCTCTGCTAGGAGCTGAGCAAATAGATCCTGGAGACCTGCAGCTGCCTCCAAGTTTTACACCAAAGAGACTTTACAAGTGCTTGTACGTGAATACTTCAAAACAGAGATTATCTAGCTCAGTGAGGCTTTAATCTTAGTTGAAACTTTAAACCATGCTGTTCTAAATGAAAGCAGCAGTTTTCCACATAACCTGCACCTAAACATTTTCACGTTTTCCTGTATATTAACCATTGAAAGGTAAGTCAAGTGAAGTTATGGTAGTACCACAAAAGAAACACTGACTTGTTCATGACAGTAAGAGGAGGATCAAATCTTCAACTGGGGGGCTGAGATGAGAATTGAATTAATTTCAGCTGAGACACTGAAGGGAAAAAACTTAAAATGGCACAATCTGTCCCTTCCTATTTCTGTGACAAACCGCATAAGAATATTTGCTTACCCTCTGCCACCACAAAAGCAATAGCCACATCACATAAAGATAAAATAAGCTTCAATTTCAGTATTTCCAGAAGTAAACTGTTCTTTAATAAGCAAGTTCACAAGAAAGCAGAACTCCATCTATTACTGCAAATACCTTTAAAGGAGGAAGGACTGCTACAGGTACTCCCTGCAACAGCACAGTCTTACAGTGGATTTTTAAGAAAGAAATGCTGAAGATGGATGCAAATTAAATATTGATAATCAAAATGGGCATAATACATATTGCAGCGCCTTTCAACATACCCGTACCATGCACTAAGTACTTGACTGGAGCCGACTCTCGGAGAATCCCACTTAAAAGCCTGTGGGCTCTCAAGATGAGAAGGGTTTGCCATTTTCAACCCTTTATCTTGCTCTATAAGTCATTTTTGAAGTAGTTACTGAAAGCATTAGAAGTTGCAAGATGGATTTGTGGCAGTGTCCCAATCCGGCTGGGCTGGCCACGACTGGCATTCCAGGTGACAACGGAGCACGTTGCAGTAACCGGCTGTCAGACACGAGGGGACACCTGTACCTTGGAACAGACACCAACAGGAACGGGCCGGACGTTCAGCTCATCGCCCCAACCAGAACACGTACACGTGCCATCGTCCTGAAGCGTTCGCTGCCTGCCAGCTTTGCTAACGAGGGACAACACTTAAGAGTGGCTTCATGCTTACAACATTCTTGTTCAGTCAACAAGTGACAGGCCACTACTTTGTTTTCAATACGACTCTGCTGAAGCATCCACTCCGTGTCACTCGAAACTGCAAGAGCCCCAGCTGCCAAGAGTACTAGCCTCCCGGAGCTTTTGAGCAGCCACAAATCTCAAAAATGCTCAGTTTGTGCGTCATGTGCCAGCAAACACAAAAAAAGAGAGAGCAGATGAGTTCTGTTGATCCCAAGGGATGACAGCGTGGGACAGAGCATAGATGGAGCTCGAAAAAGCTTGTGAAGAGCAAAACTGCAAGCCATAAGAGGTAAAGTTTATCACTGCGTCTTATGAGAGGCTTAAGAGACAGCTCAAGTCTCCCCACATGGGAAATGGGGGGGTGGCACCTTTTCCAAGCAGAATGCCAGCTGCAGGACTTGTCAGAAAAAGAGTAGGGAAATAAAGAAGAGATCTTATCCCATGAAGTTTGTATTCAGAATCCTGCAAGACATTAAGTAAGTTCACTCAAGCTCCAGTATAGCCAGCACAGTTATTGAAGGAAAGATAGCATCCAACATGTATAACACCATTAACGACAGTTTTAGGACAGTGTGTAGTTACCAGCAACAGCATTAAACTATTTCATGCTCTTGAAAATAAAGTTTTATTCTGGAAATTCAGCTCCTGCGGAACAAAAGTTGCATCATGGAAATGGATGCTGTAGGACTCCTGGGTTGGAGCTTGCCAATGGTCTTATCAGCTTGTCCTAAAGTGAACAAAACCACCATTTAAGTGAGGATTCCTTTGGATGTTCCTACACAGAACTACCGTAGAATTACATAAAACCAGAATACAGTCCATCCGCGAGGCAAAGGTTATGCTTACTTCATAGCGTTACATATGGCAGGTACAGCTGCTGCACTTGAGCTCTCTCAGACTCTCCGGTTCTTTCAGTTAAACTTCAACTGAAGATAAAAGCATACTGCAACCACCAGAGAGCTGGCAAACAGATCTTAATCCTGTTGCCTCTCAACTGTGTGACAGCTTTTATACATGCCATTACATAAATGCCAGACACAAAATTCTCATTTAAGCAGGTAAGCATTTATACAAGCCAAAGGTCAGATAACCTACCTGTCTGAATAATTTCCTACGCTTATTTTTGAGGCTGCAGAGTTTACAGGTATATACATGGTTTTAGCTAGGCAAATAAGAAATTCCGACTAATGTGAGAAGGATCTGGAAGTCAACATGCAGGTTTGAAATCGCACCATCCACTAAAGAGCTAAACACCTAACTGGCATAAAATTAGATTTTATTTCAGTATCAAAATACACCCAGGTCCTAAACAATTGCCTTAAGAGAGCTGTCATGTCCCCTAACAGGGCAATGTGATGAGATGGCAGTCATATTACTACATTCAAACGCATTATACCATGGCTACCATATACAACACTTGGAAATACTTCTGCACGAGAACAGCAATCCAAAACACATTTAGTAACACAAAACATGATTTGCTCTAAAAGTAAAGTAAGAATTAAACTGTCTGTAGGTGGTTAAGTCTTACCTGCAGTCACCAAATCCTAAATTATTTATATATTAGAATTCTAAGCATTAAAATACAGACCTTCAGTACACATCTGAAACCCGAAGTACCACCAGAAAACAGGATTAAAATCTCATTTATATTGACCACTCCCCCTCGTTTGGTATCATCCATGAACTTGCTGACTGCATATACTGTGTCACTGTCCAAGTAATTAATAAAGGTGTTAAACAATATCAGCCTCAATCTCCAAACCTGAGGAACGCAGCTGCCAGTTGAATTTTGTGTAGCTGATCATAACCATTTGTGCCTGGCTGTCCAGCTATTTTTTCCATCAACCTTATAGCTTGCTCATCTAGTTGATATCTCACCAATTTGGTTATACGGATACTACAGCAAATCATGCCAAAAGCCTGGCTAAAGTCAAGGTAAACAACATCCACTTTTCTCTCCTCATCCACAGAACCAGTCAGCTCATCAGGTTGTTCAGTTTAGGCACAGTTTGCTTTTGGTGAATCCATACTGGCTGATCCCAGTTACATTTTTCTCCTTCACATGGCTAGAAGCAGCTTCAAGGAGCACTTGCTCCATAAGCTTCCCAGGGACTGAGGTAAGGATGACCAGCCTCTGTGTCCCCAGATCCTCCTTCTTGCCCTTCCTGAAGATAAGCAGGAAGTTTTCCCTCTTTCAGCCATCAGGGACTTTCTCCACTCACCTCAGCCTTTAAGGACAGTAAAGGATCACCTTGCAATGAGGTTGGCCAGGAGGTCCCTCAGCACTCCAAGAAAGTCTTCTGTGCACAGAGGGGAAAGTAAGAAACATCTCTAGTGGCTTGAAATTGGCCTAAATACGTAGCACTAATCTGTATATAACAGGGCCATTCTGGGGTTGGATCGATCCTCTCCGGTTATCCAGCATCCTGCCTTCAACACTGAAGAAAAGCGGATTCCAAGGTGAGAATACAGGAGCAGAACAAGCACAAAATTATACTTTCCAGGATGCTCTCCTATTCTGCAATAGTATGCTGTTAGGGACTTCGGGAAAGAGGTGGAGTTTCCAGATATTCAGTCACCTGAAAAAGATTTCCACAAGCCTTTAGCATCCGCAACACCCTGTAGAAGGAAGTTCCACAGTTTACACCTCCTCCTGTGTTGTTTAAACACGAAGCTAGCAGGTGGTATGTGACACTCCTTGGCTTTTGCACTGGAATACTGTAAGTTTTTTTTTAAACTTGATCTTATTGCCACAGGGATCAAGAGACAAGCTCACATTTAGCCCTCTGAATTTTCTTATCCACTCAACTCTACCCACACCGGTCGGGTTTCTCTTCTTGTGTATAAAGAGCAAGGAGTTTCATGGTATCAGGAGAAGGTAAAAGCAGTAAGCATAACGACTTATTCAATTTCTCACATTTGAAAGGCCCTCACTAACAACACTGAAAGTTTATTTGCAATATATTCCAATAAAGCTGCCTCATTTTGGAGGAAGTGAATTCAGATTAGACCTTTTAAGGTGGCTCCACAGGTGGTAGCAGCACTGACAGTTTAGAAAGACAGGCAGAATGACACAAATTGGCTCGACTGTTCCTGGCTCTCTAAACCTCTCCTCCTCAAACAGTCCACTCAGACTAACTGCATACTTGCAGAACCTGACAACCCTATAAAAAAAGACAGATAGGTCAAGCATCAGTGTCTTTTTACTAATATGGTGTGCTTTAACATGCATTGTAAGCAACAGATGCACATGCAGAATTGACTCTAAAAGTCACAGTATAACCTTAAGTACTGGCATACTTGGGCAGTAACATTATTTTAGCTTGGATCAAGAGAGAGCTCATGATGTGAATCTCCCAAATTTCTCCACTTACTCTGCTTGAGCTCACTTTCCACAGGAGCAAGTATAAAAAGCAGATTCCATTTGGATGAAATTAGAAGCGCACCTTTCAGTTTAAAGTGCATCTAATATGTGAGTCATTAGTAAAAGTTCACCTCCCCGCCCCTCCCCAGACCAGACCTCAGGAAGCCTCACTAATGACATCTCCAGGAAAATATGCTGCTTCTTGAAGCTGAGGGGAAAGAAAAAGAAAAAAAAAGGCTTGCAGGACTGTAAGGCATTTTTGAGGGAATTTGCCACTGGTTCCATCACCCCAGACAAACCTCCCGCTATTTTAGTAGCGTTACTTGACTTTGATTTTGCACAGAAGTGTTTAGAGCTCCCGTATTTGCTACCTCAGGACAGAGGGTCCCAGGCAGAAAAGCGACAAGGACACAGCACTTATTCTACCGACACACAAAACAAGGCGGACACTTTCCCGAACTTCTGATTCCGACTTTTCCATCCCAGGTACCAGGTGTATCAGCCCTCACACCTGCCAGCTGGTGGGGACTGCCCTGCAGGGACGGGCATCCTGCACTGCCTCTGCCTCGTGCCAGCCACGACTGCACTCTCCAGCAGTTGGTACGCGTTTCCCTATGAACTCGCAGGGATTTTGAAGCCTTAAGTCATTAAAGGCCCGAGCAGGAACACACACTTTGATCTGGAAATTAATTTTTAAGATGACAGACACAGATTTGCATTACCTTGATGGGAAGAATGACAGATTCTGCAGTCTCCTAGCTCCACTAGAGCGATTAAAGTGCGTTGTTCTTCCATCTCAACCTTTCCAAATTCTATTGCCATATATTTTCTTTTAATCTCCATTTGGGAAAAATTTTTGATTCCCAAGAGGTGTTTAGAGTAGCTTTCAGTTCACTAAGAGCTTTAGCGTCCAAAAGACTTCATAGCAGAGGATACGAGCCACATTGGATCAAAACAGAGTTTGTATTTGTAGAGCAATTGCTGACTGTGCAGGAAGGTCCTTAAAAAAAAATAAAAGGCTTGAAAAAATTCAGGAAGAATACAACCAAGTGCTATGGTCCACAAGGGATAAACATGACTAAGTAGTGAAGAAAACTGCAATTCTCGGTTAGCCTCTGACAAAGCGAACAGGCTCTTGTTCTGCCTTGTGCAGACACGAGTCTAGGTCTATAGAAATATTGCCCTGGCATTTCCCTAGCCAGCAGAGTCATGAATGAAGCATGTGGCAGAATGATGCAACGTAGATGGCTTGGTCACCGGGCCAGTGGCTTTCAGCTGCTCTGTACCCCCGCAGAAGCCTCTGCGAAAACTTGTGACAGATGTAACTGAATTAAGCCCCAGCTTCTGGTCCTCAGTCTTCTGTGAAACACATCTTGTACCCAGACATAGATTTAAGATGTGGAAGTAAGCTATGATTACTCATAGGGGATTCTAAAATATATATATATATATAATGTTAAAAAAGAAACCTTAACTGCTTCAACTATCAGCTCAATTTGCAAGATTTGTTTAGCCATTTAACCATCTTCTAGCTCTCGAATTGAACAGGAAGGGCCCTGTGTTCCCAAGCATCCCCCAGATTCGTTCCAATTGATTTCTTCATTTCACCAGGCCTTCGGAGATTTGATCACTCCACTTCAAGCATCATTTGCATTTTGCACCCAACTAAGCCAAGCACTACTTTTGTCTGAAAATAGCACAATTCTGCAAGCACAATTCAGCTCTGTTGACACATAAATTGAAAAGCTGTAGCTGGACACTTGAAATAACTAGCAGCAGAAAATAACTGCACTGGCTACTAGGCTGATCACTCCCTTCCAGCCAGCCTCTAATTATTCCCAACACACTGCCATTAATGTTTTACAGAATCCTCTGAGCTTATGTATATTTTTGCAGTAGTCTTTGAACCTTTGTAGATTTTCAATTTTGGGTAAAAGAGTGAGCAAACAGCTCATGTAGTTGTATGCAAGTGGGCAACTTCCTACAGTCCAGGCTCTTCCATCCTCTCTTCTGCATGTGCCTTTTAACAGAAAGCAGGGAAGAACAGCATTCCTCAATCCCGTACTCTATTCTTTTTCTCTATCACTTTCCAGAAGATTGTACCTTAATAAAAAGCCAGTCTTAATAAAGTCAACTTGTAAAACATGCCATTTGCTTCTCTAGTGAATAAGCTTTCTACTTGATTTTGCCTTTACCTGACCACATTATCTTGTTTGACATAGCAGTTGAACAGCAAATTGGATCATACGTGCTGCAGTATCAGCTTCAGGGATGGCATGCCTTTTCCTTTTATTTAAGTGGATAGAAATGATCCATACAGACCTCTGCAGCAAGAGAGGAGAAGGCTTCATATCACAAGAGCTGCCACAAGAAGCAGCACAGCAACTTACAGTACAGCGATAGCGTTCAGACTCAATGGATAGCTGTATCTTCAAGAAATTCATTGCGATATGCTTATGATCTATTTGCTCACCCAAGAGCGCTCTCTCACTAGAATTCTTCACCTTCCACAGGCAACAAAAGTGCCAGTTTGACTCAACAGAAAATCAGCACAAATGGAAAAAAAAAAAAAATGTGGTGGCAGCATCCTGATCTCACAAACAGATAGCATGAAATGTTGCATTTTGCACTTCTATAACATCCTGGCCGAAAAGCATTTTTAAAGAGACAGTCTTCTGCAACAGCACTCTGTCCATATTCAGACAGCTCCTCGGCCTCGGCATTTTGAAGCTGCACAGTAGAAAAGTATTTTGTCAAGTTGCACTTGGGGACTTCCCATGAAAAACAAATACCAAATTTCTTCAAACTTGGCACATGACAGTGTACGCTCTCTCCCCACACATGGAGCACAAAGACAGCTTGTTTGTGGCTTATGTCCAGCAACAGGATTTCTTGTCCTGATTTAAGCAGGCCACTAACACACCACAACAGCCTGCAAGTCACAGTGCACTACCACGTAACAGACCAGAAGGCAGAAAGGTGGACGGGGCATGCTGCCGTTCTAGCGATCCCTTCCTGCTTTAGGAGGCTGTACTGAATATAAGTAAGAGAAATAGCAACAACTCAGATCCCTCAGTAGCCAAAAAGAAAGGGCAGAGCTTCCCTGCTGCGTAACACAAGTCTTGTCACCACATTCATGAGCGCAGACATAACATTACATACCAGCCCCTTCAACCACAAGCACTGTATCAGTTCACGTATGATAATAACGCATATCCAAACCGGACCAAAGCAAGTACTACTGCGTATTTGTTCTCATCTGCCCACACCAGCGGTGACAAGCATCAGCTACAGCCTTCTAAGAACCACTACAGCCCCACAGCTACAGCTACACCAGTTGCTAAGTGATACTAGGGCACAGCCCAGGCACTAAACCGCCGTCCACACCACTAAGTTAGCAGCAAGGTCCCTGCCACAGACTTGTCTGTGAGATTACAAGCTGAGCCCAGACCAAGGTCCCAGTACAGTCCAAAAATTAGCACAGGCCTGTGCTACCAAATACAGTCATTGTGTTATGAACGCTACAAGTTTAGTGGTATGGATATGCATAAACTGTGGGAGGTTGCCTCAGGGCAAGAAAACAAGCCCTGAAGCTGTTAAGTTTACCAATATAGACATAATTTATGTATTCTAGTCTTCAGCAGAATATATAGTTCAATATATAGCTGAGCATAGATCCAAGTTAATCTTGATATATCCTCTCTTCTCTAGACACTGTCCCATTGGTGTAGCTAAGCAACCAAACTGCAGAAAGACAAGACTGTTTCTGAAGAGTGTAGTTCAGTGCATTTATCTCAAACTTGAGTACTACATAGCACCAGCTTCTTACCTTTGTGAAGCTTTTTATTTTAACTGCAGGGATACTCAGCCATTGTCCCAAGAAAAGTCACAAGTTAATAGCCATCTGCAGCTGCGCATTTGCTGAATGAGCCAGGAAATAAGAAAAAAGGTTGTTTATCAACAGTAACTTCCTCCCTGAATGCACTACCCTCACCAGGCACTCTTTCCTTATTTTACACTACAATTCTGCTCCAACTAATATTCCTAGACATATAAGAACAAGAAAAGTTTGAGTCCTACTGAGTCAATCTCATCCATATGCCTACCACCTACCCTAGTTTGTTTGTTTGTTTTTTTAAAATCAAATAGATGGCCCACACTTGTGTTGCTTAACACCTGGTTTAAGACTAACACTGCAGTTTCACAACAGTTGAATTCAAGGTGAAACTACCTTGGCAGTTCCTGTCCTCTCCTCCCCCCCCCCAATCCCACCACCTCTTGCACTGGCAAATACCTGATTCCAAACAGCTGGTTATAAGAACTAAACTGGCATAAAGCCAAACCAGAACCATAATAATAGTTTTCTGCTGTTTTAGCTCCCTGAGCTACCTACAAGCACCAGTGGTGACGCGAGAGACACAGCGAGGAGGCAGACACAGGGCAGAATCGCCACAGAAACATCAACTTTGATGACCTTGAGCTGCTGTTCAGTAACCACTACAGTGCAGCACGACAGGACAGCTACCTTTACGGCTTGCCAGCAGCAAAAAATGTGGCCCCCCAAGGCCCCTAACCCTCCAGCTGTCATGATTATTTTTGACTATTAGGGCTCACTCCAGCCCATAGTGAGCTAGCAGAGAGAGCTAAACTAGCAAAGAATTAACTCCACAAAAAAGTGCAGAGATGCAACACTACACTGAATATAAACGGGAAGACTTTCAGAGTTTGAACAAGTTTTATATTACCTCTCATGAGCAGAACAGAATGCCCGAGAGCTGCCACATTTCTTAATGCAGTTGTATAACAAACCCTATGAACTCCGAGCACTGGCAGCTGAAATGCCAATACAAGTACACAAGCTAGGACAAGAACCAAAAGACATTATTTCCAAAAAATGCAAGGGAACTTTCTGAAGAGAGAAAATGGAATTGGAGTTTGACCAGAATATTTTAACATTCCCACTGAAGACACAAATAGCAATATTTGCCAAAACAGAAGTTTTGGCAAGCATTTAGTCATCTCTTCTTATTTTCTGGCTACCCTTGCCATGAAGCTAGGTATGCTACCTAGGATACCAAATAACCTTCTGTTTTGATACTTTCCAGTGCAGCTTTTCTAAACATGTGTTTTAGCACTGAAGTGGATTTTAAAAGAGATCAATGGATACAGCATGAACAGCGATGCATGTTGGCAGATAAAAAGATCTGGTCACATGGACACCCTACACATGAAACTCTTCCATTCTACTTTGGAAACAAGTTTTAAAAGATACACAAAAACATATGCAGAGAGACCAAGTGCCCACTTGCGGAATGCATCCTATATTCTTAAAATAGTTAACTGCACCATATCCCTTGAATGAAGTGCAACTATTTTGATGCCTTTCAAACTGTAAATACAAGGTCCAAATAAATTACTATTTATGAAAAGAGTTAGAGCTTGCAAGTATCAACCGCAGATGCCTATTTACATTTGCTTTCTAGGCAGACTTCAAGTCTTGTTTTAACAGATACCTCTTCCAGAATGCTTATGCTATAACCAGAACCCCTCCTCCACCTCTCTATTAAGTAGATTTGAATCTCCACTGCAAATGCAGATATTTTTCAAGCGCATGGTGTACTTCCACAATTCACTGCTTCTGTTCCACTCCTCCTGCAGCGTGCACTTGTTCAGGTTCCTCTCTCACACTTCTCCTCCTACTTAAGTTCCCTTTTCATTTATCCCTTCTCTAACATGCATGCTCCGAGCAGAGAGTATATGCAAGTCTGTCTTGAAAATAGCATAGTAACAAAGACTCTTAGACTTGGGAATCAGAAGATAAAAGTCCTCCTTCTAGGGTGAATCTTTGTATGACATGAGGCAATTCACCTGCCCTACTGCAACAAGTTCTCCTGTGTGACAGACATTAATACACTGAGAATACTGAAAATCATAGTACATGTCACTTGTTTTGTAATATTATTTAAAAGTCTTACTACTCACAGCATTTTGCAAACATGAAGAGGAAATCCCTCCCTAAAAGAGTTCCCTATCCAGATTTGCGTCTAGAAACACTAAGCAACTGGAGAACAGGTCAAAATTAAAGAAAAAGCTATTCAAATAAGAAGCACTAGGACAAAGTTGTGGGCAGAGACAGATTAAGAGCCCCTGCAGACTCTGCAGTATTGCATTTCTATGTGAAAAGCTTCACATTTCACCAGGCTCTCTCTCCAAACCCACCTGCTGCCAGACACCGAGGCTCTGCTGACCCTCCCGCTGAGGCCAGGGCTGCCCCGGCGGGTGACACGGGGCCTCGGGTGGGACTAGGGACAGAGCCCGGCCCGTGGCAAAGCCACCGGCCCTGCAGCTGATGCCTTGACAGCGTCGGAAACAAGAATAAGCGCTCCTGGATCGGCCTATAACAGCTCCGGTTCACCATAACGCACTAATTTAAAAGTTGGCTCAAACCCACGAGCGTGTCGCTCCAGCCCAGACCGCCCAGGTCTCGCCGGAGCCTCCCCGCCGAGCCCCGGCACGCCGAAGCCCCGCGGGAGGCGGCCTCGCCCCCCGCCGACCCCGCGGCCCCAGCCGGGGACGCCGGGCAGCGCCAGGGCCACCTCGGCGGCGCCGGCTCCTTCCCCGCCGGGCACCGGACGCCACGGCGGCAGGCAGCGACAGGAGCGGCCGCCCCCCGCAGGAGGGAGCCCGCATGACCCGGCGCAGCCGGGAGGCCTCTGACCCGCCCCAGCGGCCTCCGGGCCCCGCCGGACACCCTCCCCTGGCGGCGGCCCGGCCCCCGCCGCCCCCCCCGCGCCGCCCCCGCGTACCGTCCGGGCGGCCTCTGCCCAGGTCCTGCCCTTCTTCCTGCGGCCCTTCTCCCTCATGTCGGACGCGGCGGGGCGTAGCTGGCTCCGAGGTTCCCGGGCGCTCCTTCCGCTCGCGGCGGGGAGGGCGGAGGGGGGCGGAGGCGCGCGGCGCCGCGCTGCCGGGGGAGCAGGGGAGGGCGGCGGGGGGCGGGCGGGCGGCCCTAGGTCCGAGCGCTCCCAGCGCCGACTCCCCCCGCGGCCGCCGCCGCTGCCATGTTGGGATCCTACTGTAAAGGGCCGCGGTCATGTGACCCCCCGCCCGCGTGACTCCTCCTACTGTACCGGCCGCGGCGAGGGGCGGGGCCGGCCGCCGTCGGGCCCCGCCCCGCCCCGCGCCTGCGCCCTCGCCCCGCCGCCGCTGCCAAAGGGCGCTGCCCGCCCCCCCCACCCCCCGCCCGCGCCAGGGCGGCCGCCAGGGCGCGGGCCCCGCCCCGCCCCCTCCCCCCTTCCCGCCGCGCGCGCGCAGGCGCCGTCGAGGCGAGCGCTTCCCAGAGGGGGCCGCGCCGCGTGTGGCAGCCGGTCCCCTCGCCGCCGGCCCCGCTGCTCTCCCGGGCGCCAGCGAACCCCGCGCCCTTCTCCCCGCGGCCGCCAGCGACCCCCAGCTCCGCTCCCCCACGGCGGCCAGCGTCCCGCAGCTGCGCTTCCCCCACGGCCGCCGACCACCCCCAGCGACCCCCCCCCCAGCACCCCTCCCCCACGGCCGCCAACCGCCACCAACGGCTCCCCTCCCCCCCCCCACACCAACTGCCACCAACGACCTCCAGCTCACCTCCCCCACGGCCACGAACCGCCACCAACGACCCCCCCGGCTCCCCTCCCCCATAGCCACCAACGACCTCCGGCTCCCCTCCCCCACGGCCACCAACCGCCACCAACAACCCCCCCCCGGTTTCCCTCCTCCACGGCCACCAACCGCCATCAGCTCCCCTCCCCCCGCAGCCACCAACTGCCATCGGCCACAGTCACCAACCCCCACCTTGCACCCACCCTTTGCCCCCACAGTCGTCTGCTGTCACCCTCCAGCCCCTGCTCCCCCACGCTTGCACACTTAGCGACTGTGGCACCGTGACCACCAGCTTCCCCCCTCCATGCCCCGTCACCAACCTCCACCCACTTCCCACCGCCACCAACAGCCACCGAGTGGCAACCTGCTCCCTTCCTCCCCTCAACCACTGCCCAACGCCCACCTCCACCTTCCTGCTTAGAGTCAGCAAGCACCAACACTGAGACCATCCCTTCTTCCAGCAGCCAGCACCCAGCGATTGCCTGCGCTGGTCCCTGCCAACTGCCACCTTCTCCCCTCTTCATGGCCACTGAATGCTGATAAGGGCCACCCACTACTCCCTTGCCACTCACTGACCACTTGGTCCCTCTCCCTTTGTGCCCCTGACAGCTGGCCATCATCTCCCCACAGCTGCTGCCGCGGGGCTATGGACAGCTCTCCTTAAGTGCTGCCAACCACGTCCTGACTCCTGCCCGTTTCCCTTCTAGCTGCCACCGAGGGTCACCTCTCCACCTGTTGATGCTAATGACCTGCCAATGCTTTATCACTGTTTTTCCTTCTCTGTTGCACACTGCTACTCATTTCCCTTCCCCCTGCTGCTGCTAACCGCTACCTAACCATGCGCTTCCTTTCCCTCCGGTGCTACCAAGCGTCTCCCCACAACTAACCACGTGCCTCCCACTCAGTGCAGGCAGCCACCGCTTAATTACCATCTGTGTCTTTCCCCAGTGCCACTAACTACAGTCTGAACAACCTTCCCTCTGCTCTGGTATCAGCCTCCCCCCACACCTCTCCACTCCCATGGCAATTAAGCAGCAGCCGAGGTACCATCTTCCTCTCACTGTCAGCTCTACCAACAAGGCCATACACAATTCCATGCACGTGGCTACTATTCCTGCTATCTACTACAGAGGAGTAGCTCCCTTTGCTCTCTCCTGCAGCCTCCGCCTGTAATGCAGCCAGCTGCCATCCCAACTAACCTCCTACCACCATCACTATTACCCACACCTTCCACATACTGCCACAAGAGGCTGTCACAGACGTTGCTTTTCCCCTCCTTCAGCACTGCTCCATGCGTTGGCTATTCTCTTCTCAGCACAACTGTTCCCCCAGCCCACCTCTTCCTCCAAAGTGGCAATCCACTGCCATCTTCTCCCAACTGGAGAAGGCCATTTCTGCCCTTAGAAGTCCTAGGGCCTCCAAGGTGACCCTCCCAGCCCACACAGGCCTCTGATTTTATCTCTGTCTTCTTTCCTGTTAAGGAAGATATCACTCAATCCACTCTCTTTCTTGTAAGACTGGACAGAAAAACTAATTATCATGATATCTGAAAGCCAGCCCTTGTTACATATGTGCAAAGTACTTACCTCTGTGCAGCATCTCAAATGGTTGTTCTTTCGGTATCGCAGTTTCATAGAGAAATGAGCAGCTTCTTGCAATATGCAGCATCATATGTTCCTGTTTCTGTGAGAAGAGAATGTGGAAAATTGTAATATGTGTCTGTGTGAAAAAGCCTCTCATGCCAGGACAAAAAGATACATAACATTTGTAACATCCTAAGAAGTTTTAAGCTTGTATACAAAGGTTATACAATGAAACCAAAGCAGAGTAACAGGTATAAACGTACAGGCATAAACAATCATTTAAGGCGATGATGAATTGAGGGTCAACTAAAATGAGTAAGTTTTGATTATAAACTAGAACAGTCCTTGAAGAAAGTCACTGGTGATAGGGGCTGTGAAAGAGGTAAGCGAATCCAGGATCCAAGATTAAATACCATTTTTTTCCCCTAAGCACATCTCAGACTGACTCCCAGAATTATAGCTTGCTTATTTTCCTGAAGTGTAACGTGATATATGCTCCAAACTTAGAGCAGGATGTATTTTATGCATTATAAAGTCAAAGAAGTTACAGAGAACAGACAGTCATCTTTGTAACTGTCCTTCGTATGTTGTAGGCTGCTCTTAGATGACCCTTTTAGCCTACTTTCCACCAAGTTAAACAAGCTCTGCTCCCTCAGCCTCTCCTTGTGGGTCACATGCCCCAGGCCCCTGAGCATCTTGGTGGCCCTGTGCTGCCTCTCTACTTTTTCCACATCCCTCTTGAACTGAGCGGAACCCAAACGGAAACGTTATTCCAAGAGTGCAAAACACAGGGGAATAATAATTTCCCTCCATCTGTTGCCAATGCTTCTCCTAACATAGACCAGCATGAAACTTGTCTGATCTGTGATGAGGTCCTACTGTTGACTCAGATTCAACCTAGCGCCCTTTTTATCTGGGCTGTATATTCCCCCATGTACCTAGTGAGCTTACCTTAGTTGTCTCTCATGGCTAAGAGGCAAACCATCGTGTTATTCCATTTGGGATTTACGTAAAGCTTGGAGTTCTGAATCTTAAGTGAAGACCATTTAATTTCCAAACTGGAGATCAGACAACCTGGAAGATATTAATCACTGGATTTTTTGATTGATAAATAACATAGCAGCAACAGCAAGCAACTGTATATAATAGCAACTAACTGCAGGAAAAGATAGAGTAGGAATATAAACCTTTTTACAGAAAATTTCACACAAACTGATTTTTTTAAGAGGACAAGTGGGAAGGGCACTTACCTCCAAATATGTAAACAGAACTTAAAAATCTTAAAAATCTAAGATTTTATATCATGGCCATTATACTCTTTCCACAAATCAGTAACTGGGAATTGTTGGGAAAAAGCAAAAATTATCTTTGTCATTGCACACAGCTGCTCTGAAACAGTTTTAAATGTTCTCTTTTGCTGTGGATTAATGACAAAAATTCCTTCAAATCCCTAAATTCTACAGCAAACCTTCTGTCAATTAGGGCATGCAAGTGAGTTTCAGTACCAAAATACTAAGGTACCAAAATACCTTTTAAAAAAGTGAGAACTAAATCACAGGCAGATTTAGAGCTTTCTTTGCTTTGACAAAGAGGTCAGATTTAACTAACAGGTGTATGTTAACTCTAGGCTCAGCTCCATGTTACCTTAACTTAGACATTCTGGTCCAATGTCTATTATAAGACAGCCTGCTGTCATGGAAGATTTTCTGAAAATAAAAAAAAAGACAGAAAATGAGAGCTGTTGTCAGTGCATGGAAACAAGTATTAAGTTCAAATTATATAAATATTTACTCTTTACAAACAAATCAGACAAATGGCAATCCGCTTCCTTAGGTGTAGTTGCCCTAAGTCATCAGTTTTACGCATTACTTTTATCAACTTAACAACCAGCCCATCAAATAAATACAAAAAATATCACAACATGTGCATGCTTTCAAAGCACAACACAGCCATTAATTATAATTGTACCAGTCTTTTGAAAGTATCCCTAAGGTTTTTAGTCTACAGCAAGGTTTATGTTAGACTCTGTTCAAATGTAGCCATTCAGCAGACTTGGGCAAGAATCCTGTATCCAGGTAAAAATGCTGAAGGAATTAGGTATCTAGCAACGAAGTGTCCTTCAAACTTACTGTGATATCGAATTCAATATTTCTTAGGAACTGATCCCCCTACACTATCAAATTCTTCATCTATAGTACATCAGTCAGTACCGCCATCCTCTGAACAGGTTGAATCTATACTTCATACTAGGACATGGAGAACTTGGCCTTTATTTTCCTCTCCTCATTTGGGCTCTGCTCAGGGTAAAAATGGTGATCGTGTATTTCCTCTCCTCAACTAGATTTCTCGATCATTGCAGTTAAACTCCTTAGGCATCACAAATATGCAGACTGTGCCACAAAATCTGGTCCTAGCTCAGGCCTCAGTTGAAGTCTTGCATCTCCTCACAGACTGCTAGCCAACAATCAAGCTCGATGCAACTAAAACACACTTTCTGGCCACCTCCGTCGTGTTATTTTTCAGTTGCTGTGGATATCACCAGTGTCTTGACCGTAAACTCAGGAAAGTCTTCAGCCAGGCTTTTTACTGGGGTCTACACATCCAGGCAACATCTAAAGCTTATCGATTCTTACTGTGTAAAATATCTAGTATCACAGCTTTCCTCTCAATCGACTGAAAATCTTAATGAGGCTGTCACCATACCTTACCTCAGTTACTGCAAAATCCTTCTCTGCAGCCTTGACAAATTCAGTTATGGCCTGATTATATCCATCAATTTTATTTTCATCACCTTCTAGCTCATGATTACTATTGCCATGTAGCTCTTATTGGCTCTTATGTTAAAAATGAGATCCTTCCCTTCATTTTCAAAAGCCTTCACATCCTCATTTATCACCTAACATTCAAATGCATTCCCAAATCTAGTCAGCTCGTAATGCCAGCCTCCACTGTCCACTTGTTTACTTTTCAAACCAGCCTATTTCTGTCTTAAAACTTTACCTTTATTTCCTATACTTAACTGTTTTGTCTTCTTTTATGCTTAGACAGTCTTTGCCCCCAAGCATATGCTATCTTCCTGAGGTCACAGTGTAATTCTGTTCCATGACTAGGAGATCTAAATTCTACAGTAGCATGAGTAATAGCAAATCTCAAATAATAAGTATTTGTTTATTAGAAAGCCAGCCATTAGCTCATGTTTCTTATAGCACTGAGTTTTCATATCCAGCATAATCATTTCCCAATTTTCAGTCAGCTGGAATCTCGACACTGCTAGGCCAAGACCTCAGCAATTTTCTCTTGTGTTTCTGGTTCAAAAGCAGGTCCATGAAATTCACACAATCTTCCTTTGTCTGAATTGGTGGCTGAGACTGAACAAATCTTCATTTTTTCAAACACTTGAACAGCCTGGATTAGGCACCAACATTCCTTTCAGAAGACTCTCTTGCTGCTCATAAACCACAAAAGCACAACTCCTACAGCTGTTGTCCACCGCGTTCCCCATATTACTCTTTTTAAAGTCTAAAATTAAGGATAAGCTTGTATATTGTTCTGTTTACCATCCATCCAAATAGAGACCTAGTCATACAAAATGAAGCAAAGATACTATTTAACATACTTCTTTAGCCTTGTATCTGAGTTGCTTTTAGGAAACGTGCCTCCAGGAAGATAAGCCATTGTAAAACGCAATAGCCATGGTCTATTTTGCACACTGGAGCTCAAGAGCTCATCTTTCAAAATTAAAATGAATGTAAATAGGCTTTTATTATTATTATTACTACATCTATTGTGCCACAGTTTCCTTTTCAGAGGAGCACATAAGGCTAGTTCTAGAACTTAAACCAGTAACTGTTACAAGGAGATAGAGTGAAAAAACCTCCTGGTCATCAGCAGCCAAAGACAGAAGTTGCCGCCCAGGAAGCTGCAGTGCTGTCGTCGCAACAGCGGAGCTCTGCGCTCCCTGGAGAGAGCAGGCAGCTGCGCGCAGGAACCGAGTGCTCCTCTGCGTATGCATAAGTATCTGTTCACAGCTGATGTCAAATGCTGTCAGCAGCAAAATTGGCCTCCTTTTCAAATGTTTCCATTGAGTATTAAATAAAATGACCTAAGCCTTTCCCTTAAAGCTTGGGGAAAATAATTTGCTCCCCAGGTATTCTTAACAGGCAAGACTTCCCTTGTCCTTTTCCCACTCAGAAGAAATTACAGAAAAAGAATCAGGCTAAAAGCAATGATGCACTGCTTCAACCTGAAAACCAAGCAAGTAAAGACTCAACAGCACCTGTTAGAAAATTCTGTCCCCCAAGGTCTCTTCTAAGTTGCCTTAATTTTCTGCCATCCTGAGTAGTCAACAGGGCAACACGTTCTAGCATTCATGACTCCTCTTCTCTCTTGAAACTTGCTACAGGCATATGGTGAAGTCCACCATTTCCATTTCTTGCAAGAAAAGCTGCTTCAGCCGTGAACTTAACTAAATAGGTAAAATATTGACAGTCCTTGGGGCACTCAGAACCACTGCCTTCCACAGCTGCAGTCTGAGTGAGATCATGACTTTCAGCCAGCTGCAAACTGCCTTAGCTTTCTTCTAGCATTGAAGACTTGCATGCTTCTTGCTTAGAAACTCCCAGTCTACCAGTATTACAATTTCTATTCCCAATAATTTTTCTCTCTTTGTTTCTACTCAAAAATCAGAAACATATTTCCCTGATAGTTTATTTCCTGAGAAGATTGGTATAAACTCAAAACAGCTTTGCCAGCACAGCTGTATTATAGCATTAGGCAATGCACATAGTTTTACAGGAAGCTTAATTTGATATTACATTTCAGATAATTGATACAAGTTATTTTGGCTTTTTTTACCTGGCATGTCTCCACCCTACAGGTTTGCTAGTATAACTTCAGCAGCATAGCTGTACCTACAAACATTTCCAGGAACAGCCAAGCCGTTCACACAGGTTGCAGTTGCCTTTCTTCTGACAGGTGTTTCTGCTTCCACCTGTCTTTAATAACACATACAGGTGTGTTAGTTCTACTAGTTACAATAGCCTACTCTGGTAGCAACCATTAATAACTTCCCACATGATGTTATCATCCCAAGGTTTGACTTGCCCTGAATTTGCAGCTGTGCTGCAAAAAGCTCAGTATAAAATACTGCCAGATTAAATTTTTGCCTTTTTAGAGATGGATAATGTTATACCAGCATGGTTATCTGCAAGAATCAGCAGCCTGCAAAAAAATGAAACAAGCCTAAAGTTAATTGTTTGTGAAGTTCTGGATGTACTTAGAGCCTTTTTCAAGTTCATTTCCACAATTTCAAGGATTACAAAATTTTTTTGTTTAAAAAATTAAAGCTCAGGTTCTTATCCAATCATATTCTTCATGATCATGGGCTTTTAGAGTATATCTGAATGCTGTAAGACTTAGAATCAAGCAGTGAGATTAGCAATTTAGCATTAATTTTTAAGAGGCACTTGTTCACAGATGCTAACAGAAGTTAGTGGGAAAAAAAGGTTCTTTTCCCCCTTATCCATTTTTTCTTCCTTTTGCTTATTTATTAGAGAGCCGAGAGAGAGACTAATTAGCTAGTATACTACCCTTACTTCCCTCCGGTGTGATTATTATGTATTTGTGCCTGCTGAAACAACAATGAAGTGCTGATGATTTTCAAGTACAGAAAACATTGTGTATGTTCATGAAACATATTTGCTTACTCTCCTCCGTAGGGACAAAATTGCTTTGACAATAAAGACGTCCAGCACAAGACAGCCCTGTGCTGTGTTTTCCCGAAGGGGCTGTGCACTTAGCAGAACCCTCATATAAAATACCTGCACCTACAGCGATGTTAGCCCAGGTGCAGTGCTTTGCTGACAAGGCTCTCCAGTTCCAATCCTAATACCATAACTACGAGCACAGGGAACTCTGCATCCTCCTTCTTTCCACACTATAGAAATACCCGAAAGCATCTGGGAGACCCAAGGAGATTCCAGAGAAAAGCATGTTTCTTTGTGTCGTTTCCAATATTATCTCTCACTATTCTGCCTGCACCTGTGGAGGCCTACACAGAGAGTAAGTCCCTTTATGGCAGATAGTGCTCAATCCTCCACCCAAGAGCCTTTCCACAGTCCTGGGATATAAGGAAAAGGCTCAAAGCCCTAAAAGTCACAGAGAAGGAATTACACTCAACTGAAAGGCTCTTTCTGGAGAGGACATGTTGCTCTGCAAGCCAAGAGCCTGTGCTCTAGACAGGTCTGTCTTCCAAAAGCAGCTGCACAAGCCACAGAATGGGACTGTTGGTAGTTATTTCAAAACTATTCCTTAATCTGCTTTTAATTCAGTATTTATCTAGCTCCTACTGTGGCACAAACCGTCTCGGCTGAAGTACAAATTACAGCTTTTTTGATACAAGTGGTTTGGTTGACCAGCTGCTCTCAGAGGTCATTTTCCTCAGATCTAATTTTATCTCTTGAAGCTGTATAGGAGGAAGTGAAGCACGGTTCATTAAAAGTGGATCGATTCATCACTGATGGTATAAAAGAAAGATTGACCTTATTATATATGAACCCAGCACTATCCAGCATTATCCCACTTTGTAAAAATTAGAAGCAAGGTTATTATGATAGTTTGCCTTTAAGCTCAGATAATTCATATTTATTGAACAGGAATTATTGTTAAAGCAGAATTATAAGACTATTTAAATCCTATTTTTAAAGTCAGATTCAAAGCAGGCAGTGAGCTGGTTTCAGGTTGGTACTTCCAGCCAGGAAAATGAACATGCAAATGTCAGATTGCTAAAGTAAAACAATGAGCAGATGGCCTTTTACTGGGGGAGGGTTATGTGGGTATCGCTTTAAAATAATTATTTTAAGTTCTGAAAGTGATACAAAAAACAGGAACCCAATTTTTTTGTGCAAAGCAATGCATACAACCTTGTATGAGAATGAGAAATATAAAATGGACTGTAGACTGGTGTTTTGTCTCCCATTGGCAGGATGTCTGTATTGCCGTGAATGCAGATACTTGAGCTGTTGTTGTGCAGAGCAGCTCAGCTCCAGCAGGACTTCTTTGGTCGGGCGAAGCATTATCCTTATGGAATCGAAGCAGGCATGCTGCGAATCAGCTCGGAAATCTCTGCGCTCTCCTCAACAGCCATGTTTTCAGCAAGGCTTATTAGGTCTGGTATAATGTCGAATGAAGCATACCGCTTCAAGTCACGTACTGCTTCCGGAATTGAGGTAATACTTGGTATATGACTTTTATTTTCTGCAACCAGAAACAACAGAGAATGTGGTGCAGTGACAACCAAGCTGAATATTTAGGAACCGGTTCAGCTGCAGGAGCAGTAATATCTGGAATTTTTCACTGTTCATATCTCTACCTTCCATTACTTCTGATAATGGACAACTGATTTTTTATCTCTGTCTTGATCACAGACTTTTGGCAGCAGTTCTATATTGGTCAATAATATGAGGGAGAATGACTTCATGCAAGGTGTGTCTGCAGAACTCCCGTCACAGACGCAGCTGTATCTGCAAAACTGTACTTCTACTTGAGGAAGACAAAATTCCTGTATCAGTGCAAAATCTGGTTTTATTCAGCTAGCTGAGTTCACAGTAGAAGCGCTCTGCTGCTATAGAGTTTTGGTATTTCTACTGTTTAAAATTTTGCTAGCAAAATTTTGTACTTCATCCACAGTTAACATAATTTTGCTGGCAAAACTCATTGCATAGATTTTAATTTTGCTGACAGTGTATTTCTGTTGGCTAACATATGATAGGACTCACCTTGCCTAACTTCAGACATATACAATATAGATGTCTTTATTTTAATTGTCACCCTACTTTTCCTATGGCATAGAGACATAGGCACCTGAAGTATACAGTTCATCCGACCCATTTTAGATATCTCATTAGAATGAGATGAATTATACCTCAGAAGTGACTATTCCTCTCCTTTAATTATAAAGAGAGCCTAATTCATATATACGAACCTACATTTAGCCCCGTAGGATGCTATTCATCTGACCAAATTGAGTATGCTCTTCATCTGAGCAGAGGAAAAGGATGCAATGTAGGCATCTCTGCCAAAGCTAGTCTACTCAAACTGCCTTACAGTCCAGGAAAAGTCAGTATAATCAGTCTAGGGAAATGATTCAACTAATCTCGGAGTAGCTGGGATCTCAGACTGTGACTGCAAAAAGTCTGCTTGGAAGCCCTGAGTCATTCATCTGCCTGTCACCATGATTCCTCATGAGAAGCTTTATCTAAAATCTCTGCAAGTTTGACTCTGTTTGGTAGGATTGTCTAAATATCATTCAGCAGCCTCGAAGCAGCTGTTATTCAGGACAATCACAACTGTCTTTGCTGAGTGCAAGTCTAGAACAAGATGCACAATGGAATGACTTGCAATGTACTTCCACTATCGAGAATGACTGTGAAATATGCTTTATCACTGGAGTGTGAGTTCATTTCCAATAACATAAAAGCTCAGAGTTGGGGATCTCACGTGTAATACAAGTTGCATCAGCATCCTAGAAACCAGGGAGTGATGAAAGCAGGTCTAGCATTTCATTCATGCATACAAGATTGTCATAAAAGATAACAGTGGTCAATAAGACCTCTTTGTTCTATATCCACAAAAACGATGCGAAATCCATTTCCCTTTTCTTGGGAAGTGATACACTAAGCACCAAGTGCACCTTTCTACACTCCACTCGTCTGGAGTCTGAAACAGGCAGACGATTTATAGTGGATAGGTCATTTCGTGCAGCTGAATTATGGGACTTGTTTTCTGCAGCTGGAGTTCTCTGCTGTCAGCTTTTGCTGTGGACAGAAAATGAAGAGCCAGGCCCTAGAGCTAGGCTCTCACCAAGGGCCTTCACAGGGGTAATATTTCTCCTTCTGCAGGGGAGGCTGATATACTTCTTTTCTCTTCAGTTCCAAACTCAGCTGAAAGATAAGACAGGGGGCAACATGAGTAATCCTTTTCTTCTCTCCTCGACTGGAATAGCTGCTGCACCATGACCTATGCTGGCTTTTGTTGGAGAGCTCTAAGTTCCTGCTCAGCTCAGCTCATCACCCTCAGCTCAGCTATATCATCCATGCTTCATCTTCTGACAGCTCACAGCAGGATGCCACATGGCTTCTGGTATTAAAATATGCCTGCTCCTTCCTGCATAGGAATATTACATTTACTAGCACAAAATATCCAGTGGAAATAGAACCAAGGGGGCTAGATTTATTTCCTGATGAACATCAACACCAATGGCTTCCCTTCCATTTGTTCCACCTAACGTTTTAGATTACTGCTGGGCTGAAGTAGTAGATCTTCAGAGATCTTCATTAGCTTCTTGTAGTGCATTTGGTGGCCGTATCTGCTGTCCACCCCAAAGAGGAAGGCCCTCCATTTTTTCCATGCTTATAGCTTAGAGATTGCTTCAATGATTTCCCCTCATTACACACAAAATTCGTTGATGGTATTTGAGCCTAGTCTCATTTGCTCAGAGGAGGAAGTGTTTCCTCAGTGTCATTCAAGCCTTTGGCTATCAACCGTCTTCATCTTTCAATAAAGACAAACTTTTTGGTGGCTATTGCCACTGACAAGCTGAAGGGGGTGATGCAAATCCATAAGACCGATCCTTCTTCTGTTGCTTTCAATTGGGACAATATTACTATTAAAATAAAACCCAGGTTTTCAGAGAAGGTTTTGTCTGAATCTTGCCTTGTCAGAACATGGTCTATGTTTTTCTCCTGTAGACTAGATACATCTGAGGCGTCATTACATTACCTGAATGTTATCCAGACACTGTCTCTATTCTGTAGTGTGGCCACCTGGAACCCCATCCACTTGTTCACTAGACCTGATGCCATATGATGCTGTTGTTGGAAGAATAGTCCTAATGTTCTGCCATTGAGAACTCCAAAGCTCTCTTTCAGCTTTTTGGTGGTTTGGGGTGGTTCTGCTTTCATTCACAGTGTGAATTCAAATCGAGACAAGCACTCAAAGCACTCAAAGGAGAAAGAAAATTTAGTTCCTACATCTTTCTTTCCTTAAATGTTCCTAAAATTTCTTCTGAAACTGAAGGAAACTGAGAGGGAAGGTGCTTCCCGTTTGCACATGAGTGTTTGAGCTGTGGAATGGCATGGGATGTTGGTGGTGGGTATGTGCCGCCACTAATAACACTGAAATAAAGTTCTTCAAGAATCAGAGCTGGATTATGAGTATTCTCAACATGTGAATGAGCATATAAACAACACATTTTAAGAGAGAACAATCAGAAATAATTAGTATATCCTTCTACTGGCATAGGAGTTGGGGGTGAAGGGATGAGGGGGAAGTATATTCTGCCGGACATAGTCTAAATCTGGGGAAATGTCACTGTGGAGGAGGTCACAAATTGCCACAGTTCCAGTGGAAACATCACTTGGATCATCCGAAACCCACCGCTGGATGTCAAGATGTGCCACGGAGCGTGTGTGCTCATGCAGAGGTCCGTCACTCCACCATCTAAGTCCAAAGCAACAAACGTTAGCATGAAAGCAATGGACAGGAACAGGATATACCAACTAATGTTAGTAGGTGACATGACTCCCTGGCTAAAGGCCGTAGAAGATGGAGATAAGAGCCTGAAGGGAAAAATCGCTAGGGAAAAAAGTGAGGAAACAGAGTAGAAGAGTGATTGGGGAGAAAAAGGACGGAATTTTTGGGTCTTTGCACAGCTACAGCAGTACAGGGAAAAGCCCACAGGGTGTCATCAGAGCATCAAGGAAAGGAAAATGATGTGGAACAGCAAAAAAAAAAAAAAAAAAAAAAAAAAAAAAAAAAAAGAAGAGAGAGAGAAGGAAAAAAAGAAAGAAAAAGCCAACACCCAGCCCCCTGTGGAATAAAAGCTTCTCGCACAGCTTTTTTCTTGCAATGACTGTGCGCCACGTTTATAGTGGCTGGGGTCACCTCTGCAGAAATACCTTGCAGTCTACTAAAAAGTAAAAATATTTGTCTCATTTGCAACTTTTCATAGGAAAATCTCAAAGTGCCCTACAAAGATGTTAATAAGCGTTAGCAGTATTTTGGCAATGGGAAAATGGAGACACAGAGAGTAGCTTGCTCATGATGACTCAGTAGTAGAGTCAGGGAGGGAAATGTCCTCTCGAGAGCCGGGCCAGCGCGCTAGCTCAGCAGGTCTGGTGTCTCTGCGTGTGCTCCTGGGGCAGGTGGGAGACGCAGCAGAGGCTCCACCACCAGCATCGGGAATGGCAGGAGTGAAAAGTGGTAGCAGTGAAAGAGAAGCAAGGTTCAGTGACATTCAGCCTTACCAGCTTTCTTGTATGAAGCTGAGATACGAAACATTTGGTAACCCTTTGAGCTACCCTCATGTATCTGACCACACCTCCAAATATTTCAGGCCCAGAGACAAGTCACTGTCTGGGTGGCTCATTTTTCACACATAAGAGGAGAGCAAGAAGGTGAGGAACCAGTGGCTGTACAAATTTTGCCTGAACTCATCCGTCTGTCCTTGGCATGGGAGACGGAAGGGTGGACATGTCACTCCTCTGCGTCCTCCACAGCGCAGATGTGATCCTGGTTCTAACACCTGGTTCTGTTCCACACACAGAGGTCTAGATACACAACACTGACCGCATTAATATCGCTGCTCTAACAGTGAATCTGCTCCAGAGTCTAAATCCACTAGAAACGAGACTGCAGCTCTTCAGGGACAGCAGTCCCTGGCCCTGGAACAACCCAGTGCGCAGAGGACCTACCCCAAACCTCGCGCCCATGTGTTCCACCAGCCTGGGCAGCAGTGGCTCTGCAATGAATTACACCTGTCCAGTGGTGCACACAGAAATATCTGATGGGTTTTGACCCTAGTCAAGGGTCTGGGCCAGGACACTGGAGTCATCTTCTCGCAGTTTAATACCAGTGGACCACAAACGAATATGTATTTTTTTTATCTTAGGAATGCTGCCTCCTCTTCCCAGCGTGAGCTGAGAGACAGCTACCGAGCTGCATGCTCCTCAGGGAGCCGCAAGTACTTACAGTTGCTAAGGGATGCAGACCTCGTCTTGGTAGCCATCTGCCTTCATCACATCACACTCACCCTCTGCTCTGCCTTTAAAGACACACAGCTTCCTACCGACGCTTCTGCAACGTTTTCAGTCCTTATCTTTGCAGGTATTTCTGTCTATTGTATAGTCTGAACACTGGGGGCTGTGTCAGGATTTATTTAAGTTATAAGTAGCTACTCCACTTCTGTGGGTCCCAGATCTTCACAACAACAAACTGGCCATCCAATAAGTATATGTCTAATATATACTTGGTTACTTCTGCTTATACCTCCCTTGACCCTTTAGGCTGTGGCCGTTTGGTCCCTCACACATGTATTTCTACATTATGCCTGGACACTATAGTCACAGAGGGATAATTAGCCTCTGTGGACATTTTTCTTCAAAGGTGAGTTGTGGATGTTTGGCCACTTTAAAATTCTTCCTTATTGAAAAGGTAAATGCCTCCGTTTAATCTGTTTAAAGCCATAGTAATCTTAGGATAAATTTTAGATTTACCACAAAGGAAGTCCTATAAAATGTAATAAGAAAAGAAAACAAAATTGTTCCAATGAATTTACCCTAAATTTTATAAATTTCAGTAAAGAAAAAAAAAAATCTCTTCTGAACTGTCCGTAGCTGGGATATAGGTCTTTAAAATGATGTTTATATAACCTGTTTCAGTATTCTGGTAAAAACATTACTGTTTCCATGTATTCCTAAAGGAGAGTAAAGGGTGGTTATTCCGAGGAAATAATGTTATTTAGTGTTTGAGAAAAGATTCTATTTGCTGCTAAATCCACTGAATCTCTTCATCAAAGAAATTGCAGTAGACATTTGTAAAAAAACCCAAACAAATCCCAAACAGCAACCAAACAGCAAAACAAAATCACATTAAGCTGGAAATCATATTCTTGGGTGTTTTCTGCATTGCAAATATTTTGAACTAGCGTCATCAATATCCATGGGGTGCAATAGCGGAGGGCAGCCAAGTGCTGCACAAAACTTTGTGCCCGTTCTCCAGGTGATCGAGTCCTGTTGCCATCACGTGTTGGGGGGGAAGCGTGAGACAGGAGAGGAACAAGCACGGAGGAAATGTTCGTGTTTATTAAGCCAAAGTAGCAGCTGCTCTTATGACTGATGCTCTGCCGTTGGCGTAGAGAAAATCAAATGGCCCTGGGACTTTAATATCATAACACAGACAGTGCAGAATTTGCAGGAAAAGAGTATTGTTGGTGACTGGAGCATTTTTTCCTGCCTGAAGTCACTTTTTGTCCTGTGGCATAAACCATGCGCGTTGCCCAAGCTGACATTTCAGATTTTTTTTGGCAGTTATAGTTGGCATGAAACAGTCCTTTGACCTTCCCCGCACCTTTCATGCATGATTTCTGAAGCCCGCTGGTGTAAATAAACCGCCAGACTGGGTGGTAGTGCTTATAATTTATCATTTTTCCCCTTTTGTTTTCTCCATGCTACCTAGGTACATCGCTCTTCAGATCTGCTCACAATCTGTCTTGGGTGGGAGGGGAGGGATAAATTAAACATAGCAAAAGCAGACTTTCCATCTTTCTTCCTAATCTCAGCTTTTCTTCATTTCCTCCAGCACTGCCCGGGATTCTGTTATCCTCCTCGAGACTCACACTGTAGCCTTGCCATAATTTCCAATCACAGAATCATAGAAAATAGGATTGGAAAAGCTGGTCAGAGGTTATTCAGTCATCCTTTGCCCTAAAGCATGATTAACTACCTCGTAAACTGTTCTAGACTGTTGTTAGTTTAATCTGATCTTAAAAATCTCTAGTGGAAGCAATTCTATATCATACATGTTTAAGCTACTCTAGTGCGTTATTATCCTTGCAGTCTCACAAAGGTTTTCCTAAACTCTAATCTAAATCTTTATCTCTGTGTTTTAAGACCAGAAATTTTTGCCCTATGTCCTGTTGGCATATGAAACAGGATAATCTCTTTCTTTTGTGGCAGCCTTTTTTCATATTTGAAGATCATTACTGCCTTTCTCCACAGTTTTATAACCCTGGATGGACACCGCCTTATTTCTTTCAATATTTCATGTTTTCATATCATCCCCATTGATTTCTTTTGATCTATTTCCAAATGGTCCCATTCTTGCTTGAAAAGCAGCATTACTCACACGTCTGACCTAAGGCCTCGTGAGTGCTGCAATGAAGGGCTACAAATGACATTTCTGTCTCTGCATCCGTGTGATTTGTTTCTTTTGGAAAAAGACAACACTGTTAACTCAGCGCCAGCGATCTGTTATAACCTCCAGATCCTTTTCTGTAGGATCCCTTCTTCTGTCAGTGCAGTGCTTTGCACTGAGCGGGGATGGCTTTAGTTGTGGGGACAGTGAAACCCACCTCGAGCTTTTTAACCCTTGCTAGGACCTTTCTGAATCTTATTTCCCTCTTGTGCTAGGCACCAAGCTGAGCACCACAACCTCCTGGAGATGGAAGCATGATGCACCTGGGACACCCACCAGCCGAAAAGCTTTAGAGCTGCCACTGGTACTGGCACTTACTGAATTTCAGTTATTTATTTCAGACCAGTCCTCCCATTTTTCAGGAATTCACCTCCCTTTTTTTTCCCCCCAAAGCATTTTAAGTCTTATTGTGGAGAGTTTTCTGCAGATTTAATAAACATGCCTTCTATTCCCTTATTCGAATTACCAGTGAAAATACTAAGCTGTACCAAATCTAGACTCCCTGCAGAAACCACATTCTTCCAGTTTGATGATGAATCATCTTATAACTGCTTTCAGAGAGGCAGTGTTTCTCCACATTGCCTATGAAAGTGTCATACTAACCTAGGTCAACAAGTTTTATCAAAGCCTCTCAATATATCATAGCTCTTGCCACCTCCTCCATATCTGCAAAGCCTCTTAGTGTGTCTTAGAAGAAAATTAAGTTGGTTTGACGTGATTTGCTTTGGACAGAACCGTGTTGGCTGTTATTTTTCACCTGGGTTATCCTGTAGAGCTTACAAATATATTTTATTGCCTTCACAGAACCGCAGAATCACAGAAGGGTTGAGGTCGGAAAGGACCTCTGGAAGTAATCTGGTCCAATGTCTCTGCTCAAGCAGGATCACCTAGAGCACACTGCCCAGGACCCTGTCCAGATAACTTTTGAATATCTCCAAGGATGGACTCCACAACCTCTCTGGACAACCTGTTCCAGTGCTCTGTCACCCTCACAGTAGAGAAGTTTTTCCTCATGTTCAGATGGACCTTCCTGTGTTTCCGTTTGTGCCCGTTGCCTCTTGTCCTGTCACTGGGCACCAGTGAGAAGAGTCTGGCCCCATCCTCTTTACACTCTTCCTTCAGATACTTATACACATTGATAAGATCCCCCCTCAGCCTTCTCTTCTCCAGGCTAAACAGGCCCAGCTCTCTCAAAGTCTCCTTGTAGGAGAGATGCTCCAGTCCCTTCATCATCTTAGTGCCCCTTCACTGGACTCGATCCAGTATGTCCATGTCTCTCTTGTACTGGGGAGCCCAGCACTGGACACAGGACTGCAGATGTGGCCTCAGCAGGGCTGAGAAGAGGGGCAGGATCACCTCCCTCGACCTGCTGGCAGTGTTCTTCCTAATGCAAACCAGGGTACCATTGGTCTTCTTGGCCACAAGGGCACATTGGTGGCTCATGGTCAACTTGTTGTCCACCTTCCAGCTGACCTCCCAGGTCCTTCTCCACAGAGCTGCTTCCCAGCAGGTCAGCCCCCAGCCCATCCTGGTGCCTGGGGTTATTCCTCCCCAGGTGCAGGACTCTGCAGTTCCCTTTGCTGAACTTCCTGAGGTTCCTCTCTGCCCATCTCTCCAGCCTGTTGAGGTCCCTCTGAATGGCAGCACAGCCCTTGTTCAGTATCTTTTCAGGAGTTGAAGTTAGGCTGTGTAGATAATTACCCGAGTCCTTCTTTCCTCCTTTTTAGAGATAATCTTCATGTTTGTGCTGTCTCTATGTTCTGGACCCCTTACCTGTTCTTTACAAATTCTCAAAAGTACTCCCTAGCCGCTCTGAGATTTCTTTACCAACCACTCCATGTACTTCAGTACGAATTTAACCAGACCAGCTGATATGAAAACATCCAGCTTGTAGAAGTTATCTGTAATTTCCTATTTTCTTGTTTTAGCCTGAGTTCCCAGCTCTTTTTCACTGACATTTGTTGTTAGCCATCTGATCGGAGCTGATCTTTGAAGCGAAGACTGAAGCAAAAAGTGCATTAAATGCTTAGGTGTTTTTTCTTTGGTATTATCATTCATTCCCTGGTGTATAGTGAATCTTCTTTCTTTCATCTTCCTCGTACTATTAATGCACCTACAGAATGCCTCCTTGCTTCCCATTTTTTTCCCTCTCATTGGGTGCCTTGTCCCTAATTTTGTCCACATCCCTGTCCTTATGCCCAGGGGCACCCAGGCTGCATTGAACAGGGCTCACAGGGGTTGTTTCCCCAGAAGGGCTGTGGCTGAACAAGCTGGGAGTGCGAGGAAGTTGTGGCTGGAGTAATAAACTACCCTCAGCATCAGGTGGCTACTACTTCTGAAGGGTTTTGTAAACACCGTGACAGGAAGGACTTCTAAGGACGACCTTGAATCATGGTAATTTAATGGCCTTGCAGGGTTTTTTTTTTAATAATAGCTTCCCTCATGTATAAGAAGTGGCATGGGAAAAATCCAGTGGCACTTAGGAGTAAAGATGACCAGCCTCTTCCATGCTTTCAGTATTCATCTTCCCTGTTCAGCTGTCAAAACTCCTGTTTGCACCAGTGGTTCTGATATGTTTGGAAGCCTGTGGGTTCCTCCTTGCTCTCCCTGTGTGCTCTAAGTGTCTTCCTTCATCCTTGCAGAAACTCGCTTCCCTTCTTTTGCTTTTACTCCCGGTCTGTTTGCTCCTTCCTCCTGCCTCCCTCCACAAGAACCACTCCCAGCACTGCGCAGGACCTGCATATGTGTCCGGCCATCCCTCCTCCTGTGCCTGACCTCTGTCTGCCTGCACGTGCTTTGCCCCGAGCAGGGTGTAGACCATTCGCTTCAATCTATGCTGGGAAACCAAGTGCTGGGCCTGTTCCTGATGCTGTTACCAAGTTGGAAGGAAGTGGGCAAGCATGTAAAATGAAATCCTCTCTAAATCAACTTACCAGTTTCACGTGGGCCTCTCCATACCCTTCAAGCTCTTGCAGCCGCGCTGGTTAGATGTATCCAGACTGCCTATTCAGAATGATCTCTGGCCCGTGCTAATTGCTGAACCCTGTCTGGAGGTGGTCTGGGAGAGTGCAGGTGGCCCAGGCCACGTTGTGCCAGGAACAGGCTAACTTGGGGTCATAAATGATTCAGTTGCAGTGCTCATGCCCTGGCATGATTTTGTTAGCAGCATAAAAATAGCTTCTGTGGCTTAGATGTTGTCTCACTGAAGCTTCCTGCAAATTACAGTTGCTTTAGTGCAAATGCTGTATCATATATGAAAGAGGAGGAATATATGGAGAAATCAAGCCAGCCAGGCAACGTCACCCCAGCTCATGCAGAAACAAGAATCCTAATCCCAAATCTTTGCCCTAAATGCTTAGACAAAGGATCTGGGATTCCTCTGAGCAAGCCACCTGCTACGTGATGTGGAACTATGCTTAGTCAGGCTGATTTATCAGTGATTGCATCACGATTCCAGCGGGTTCCCGCTGAAAAGAGCCGCGGGTGAATGAGGCGAAAAGCACTCTTTGCAATGATGCTCATTCCTTTATTGTTGTCATTGCCGGTTTTTCGAAAGGTGCTGGCGCTTTCTGTTCGTTTCCAGCACGGAGTCAAAGCTACATTACAGAATATTGAAGAGGTGTCCATCCAAAGCCAGCGGGGGTGTGAGATTAATGACCTCTCTCCGTACAGTATGTATAATATATATATATTTATAATATGTCCTGTATATTCATATGTATAGAGTGACAAGGATGGGCCACCATACAGTAAACTTTTGATTTCTAAATAAATCACCATAGCAACAGGCACAAAAATTTGGTCCTAATCAAGGCCCTCACCTTGTCAATCAATCCAAAACACACCCAGAACCCACCCCCTGCAAAAAAATCCAAATCTGAAACAAAAAAACCTAAATAAACAATGAAACAAAAAAGCCCAAACCCAGCCCACTAACCCCCTCTGGAATTTGCCCCCCTGTACAGTCACTCACATTGAAGGTAAATAGATCCCTTGGCTACACACCCGCGCACACACCCGCACACACCTACACACATTCATATGTAAATACACACACGCCAACATACAAAGAACAAAGAACATTACAAATATACATCTGAGGTTGCTGCAGCGATGCAGGGAGGCTGTGGAGCGACCCAGCCTGTTGTACCAAGGCAGAGGGAAGACACCGCTGCTAGCTCGTTGGTTCTCGTTTTAAATAGTCACTATATATCTACAACCTTCCTTGGGTTTTGTGCTAAGAAGATTGTGAGGTTATTGGCAGCAGTGGATAGAAGGAGAGTGCACATGAGATTTTCAGACCCACACGCACAGCAGATGTGTCAAAGCAGCACTTGGACATCGAAAGCAACTCACCCCTGTTCCCTGCACACGGATACCCCCACGTGCATGCATACAGCCGCATACGCCTGTCTTCACACCATCAAGAGGGGACATCTAGCTGTGGGGCCTTCCTAGACCATAAAAGCCCCCAAAGCCAAACTCGGAGCAGGGCAAGTGATGCATCCTAACACCCACAGGCTGTGTCAGATCTCCGATGCCTGTCGCCAGCCAGGAGGGGTGTCCGGTGGGCCGACTGTTGCAGCTGGGAGGGTTTCCATGTGGATCCCATTGTGGTCACAGTCGGTCAGAACAGTGTCCTTTGCCATGGCACAGGAAAGTCCCTTTGGAGACTGGGTGCTGTGGGAGACTCCGATGTGGAGAATGATTTAACAGATTTGCAGCCCTACCAGAGAAGGTGTCACCACGTCAGGCCTCAGCTAGCTCTCTATCTGGCTGAAGGTGAACTTCAAAAACAAGGAAGAAGGGAAGAATATTTCTACTGGCTGCCCTGTAGACAGTTTCTTCTCTCCCTTAGGTCTATACTTTCCGACCCTTACTCCCAGAGGATAGCCTGAAAGTGAAAGAGAGGAAGAACCGGGTCTCTTTGGTCCAATGGGTTTTGTAAGTTCTAGAGCAAAATGCCTCATGTGATGTATATCAACATTACAGTGGGTATTGGTGGCATTTGTGGACATAACTCACCACAAGCCATGAAAGACAACAGTCTTTCACGCCTAAAACTCTCTTCCTCGTGCATCCTTCTGCTCCAGCTGTGAAAGGGGACATGCAGTGGGACAGGCCAGTTCCCTGGCCATGCCCCATGCCGAGGAGCGCTGGGTGCTCTTCTTCCACAGCGACTCCCTTCCCTACACAACCGTGCAGCCTCGCTCCTGCAGGACCTGCATTCGCTATGCAGTTCCTTGTCCGCATGCAGGCTTTCAGGGCAAGCTTGTATTCGGATGGAAACCCATGAGACAATTCAACACCCTACCAGACTGTGGGTTCTTTTAAATAGCAGGGGGCTTTGCAAGGACAGGCCTTTGCTCTCCAAAGCTCCAGTGCCTGGGACTCGGCTGCTCTGTCTAAACTGAACAGGCCTCGTGGATGGAGGAAACAGAACGAGCTGCTGCTTGAGAGAATAAGTTCAGTCCTGGGAGGAGGGAGCAGCCTACGGCCTCTCAAAATAACCTGCAACTCAGTTACCTCCCTCTGGAACAGGAGAGAAGAAGGACAAAGATTTCAAAGAGGCAGAAGGTGTTATGGGATACAGGCAGGGAAGGGAAGATGGTGGCACAGGGCAAAGATCAGGAATGCAAGGCAGGATGATGTTACAGCAGGAAGGGGAACAGATTCTGAGGAAGGAGAAGAGATCCCACAGCAGAGCAGAGAAGGTGTCAGAACAGCTTGAAGGCCTGTTCACCGCACAGCTCAGCCACATGGACAGTGCTGCTGGGACGTTCTTTTAGGTGTGATTCACACTGGTCTAAAGTAGATGCAATCGATGTCTTCTGTCCGCCTCACTGCCTCACACCCCTCCCTTCCTCCCGCAGGGCCTGAAGAGGTCCTAGGTGCAGGAGGCACCGGTCTGAGTTATGAACAGTCCTCAGAGGGAAATTCTCTTGGTCTCCAGAAAACACAGTCCCTACCTGTACTCTTTTCAGATTTGCCTCCCCAGTGACTCGTTTCAGAATACATCCATTTCAAGACCCATATCTTCCCACATGAACCAGGTGAGTCATTCCCTTATTCACCGGGATCTTGTAAAACAACTTGATCTCCCCCATCTCCACACACCTGAAAACCATCCCAGGTAGATTGCTGCTTTCTATGCCCAATTTGCTGGCCTGGCACTTCCAGAGGTGGTTTTGAGCAAGGACCCACCTCCCATGAGTTGAATTTTTGAAAGCTGAATCACTCAAGAGCACTGAATGATGCCCTGGCAACCATTTACGCTGTTGCCTGGGATGGGTTTTAATTTTCTCTGCTTTGTGCCAGACAGTTTCCTTATTGTTTGCCCCTCTCTCATCCATCTCTTCCTTGTCCCTCTCTTATCCATTACCCATTTCATATCCACTACCTCCCCCTCCGCAGCCCACGCAGTGGCCGGAGAAGTTCTCCAGGCTGTCAGGGGAATGCTGTGTAATATTACCCAGCCCAGAGGAGAGCCACTTGTCCTGGCCTCACCATTTTGTCCTGCATTTCTTCATTGCCTTTAGTTGCCAGGATGGTGGACCACATCATCTCTGGTCTTACTTAGTTAGATAATGTTGCTCCCCAAACTATGTGTTGCTTTGGGAGGGGTTGGTGGAAAGGGATGGAGATTTCCATCCACTGTTCTTGCTCTAAGGAGCTATACCCCCACTTAGTCAGGGACTGAAGCAAGCTGCATGTCAGGCTACCTAACAGGGCCGGGCCAGCCATCTCCAGAGGGTGGCACAGATGAGCAACGTCCCAGGAGCACTGGGACTGACCTCGTTTGGTTAATTTGCAACACCTCTTGGTGGATTGAGCTGGCATTCACAGAGTGACAGTCCTGCCCAGAAGTCAGTGAGATGTCACTGCTGCCACCGCTGTGGATGCAGCATGGAGAGTCTCTCTCGGTCTTTAACAAGCCCAGCTTAAGGTTCTACAACCAGGAAGTCTCCAAATTCCTGTAGAAGTTGCCACGACCTGATGCGTAATCCATATGGGAAATCCGGTGGGATCCAGCAAAGCAAACGGTAGCGTGGAGAGTTCTGAGTTGTCTCATCTCGTGCCAAAGCCATCAGAGCGAGGGAGCTCGCTCTCGTCTGCTCTGAGGAAAACAGCGGTACATCAGAGGTGAGCAGTACGTCGGTGGCACAGAGGAAACGCAGCTTGCACTCACACCCCCTCCAGCTGTGTTCCCGGTACCGGTGCCGGTGCTGCACGGTTGTTTCCAGTGTCGTAGGGAGGGGGTAGGAGCTGAGACTACCAGGGAAATCGTCTGCATGGTGCCCACCGCTAGCCTTGGATGTCCTGCAGTCTGAATGCGCCTCCTGACTCTGCATCATCAACCACTCCATAAATAAATACATTAAATAAATAAAGTGACAAATCCAGACGGAGGTGGGGGGTGAGGAGGAAGGAGGAGGCAGCTCTCGTCCCCCGGGAGCTGTTTACGAGTGTCTCACACAAACACACGCGCACACAAAGTAGCTGAAGACAAAGACGAACGGGGACTGGTGGAGATGTGGCCAGCTGGGGCCCCTTCCTTGGCCTCTCGCTCTGGAAGGCGGCCACCAACGGGGCGTAGTCCTTGCTGTGTGAAGGTGCGGGGGACGAAGGGGTCCCGGATGTCACTCCTGAGCTGGCATCGCGGAGGCGCGCGGGGAGCTGGAGGTGAGGGAAACATGCGTGGTTGAGGACGGCAGTGACCGGGGGGTCTGGCACCTGGAAGGGGAGGAGAAAAAGAGAAAACTTGTTTTCCTTGTCCTTCCTCCGTCTCTTATTCTCCCCTTCTGCCAAAAGTCCAGCCGTTTTCTCGGTGATTTGCTATACAAGCAGCATCAGGGGAAATCCACAGCACAATCCTTTGCATTTCTTATATCGGTGTCCTGCTCCTAATACTCATTTAACAACCATTACAAAAGTAATGCTAACCGTGTTTTAAATGTAATTACACACGAACAGCTCAAGGCTGCAGGAATTAGGGGAATAGGTGATCCTGCTGAACAGTAATTTAAACGGATGAATGCAAATTAGCTGTGAGCATTCACGTTCCCAGATTTGAAAATTCTGGCCCAGGCCTTGCACTGCTGAGTCTGCCTCAAAATAGCAACGGGAAATGGTTTCCTGTAGCACGGTGCTAGCACAAACGCTGTCGTCTGGCAGCTCTGGGGAGACATCCTGACTTTGGCGAGCGTGCCAGATGAGAAACTAATTAATTAGAGCCTGACTCACAGGTCCCAGGTCGCGGTGGAGGAGAAGGCGTGGCAGAGGGGACAGCTGCTGAGTGGATGGGTCTGTGGCCCCCGAGCTGAAAAGGCCCGGGGTGGGGATGGTTGGCGGGGGGATGGACACGGGGCCGGCTGGCGTGAGACACCGTTCCATTCCCAGCGCCAGGGCCCACAGCTGCCTCCATCTTTGGGTTTGCAGCTTCTTCCCTTTGTGTGTCCCCGGCCCGTGCGCTCCCCAGCATCGCTCTGTGCCATCAGTGACGTCCACCGCCCCGGCGAGCACTTACCAGGACCTGGACTTCCTCACCCTGGAGGCTGCTGGCCGTTCCAGGATGCTGTCCAGGTGCATCAGCCGCTCCAGGTGCAGAGCTCGCGGGTCCTGCTCAGCTGGGTCCCTGCTCCGCTCAAACTCAAACACGGCTGGAGGGGAGAGGTCCAGTTCCAAGAACATGATGTTCTCAGCCTGCAGCAGGACGGGGCAAAGAGAAAGCCAGCATGGGAAATCACCGCGTGGCAAAACACGGTACCGACTGAGGCAGATCAACACTGCTGAGAGAAGCCGAACTACGTGCTAGGGAGAGGGAAACTCTTCTGATTAGAGCAGCAGCAAGGCAAGCCCTGAAACTGGGCCCAGACTCCCTGGCCTACTCAGGCTGTTCAGGTCTTTCATGTTCCTGCATCCAGCAGAGAAAAGACCGAATGTCCCCACCCTTTCAGACGAACCCCAAGAGCTGCCTGAGTCAGTGAGCCGGCAGTTCAAGGTTGGTCAATACGCCCAGCTATTGATCCTGCCAGATGAGGTTGAGGTTTCTGAAGCTGGGAGTTTCATCCAAGTGTTTCAGATTGTCACAAGCTTATTTATTCCATCCACCCATCCATCCATCCATCCACCTGCTCCTCCCATGATCAAATGACTTCTTGCCACCCAGGTGTGCACCAACGTCCTCTCACTTACCCGGTACCGGGGATGGGACCCCATAGCCATGGCCACGCGGGCATATTGGCTAATGGGTCTCTTGTAGCCCACAGCTGACGTAGGCCTCTTCTTCATTTGGTTGCTGTTTCTAGAAATAAATTGTTAAGAGAGGAACATGTATTAGAAAACAAGAGTACCTCCTAAAAACTTGCCCAAACCATGAAGAACTAAGCTTGTCTACAGCTCTCTGGATTAAAGATACTGAAGAACAGCCCTTCCTGGCCTTCCTAGCACGACCAAGGCTGGGCAGAGGCGGGAGTGGATTGACACCAGCAGAGAACTGCAGTATTTCCCTGGATCCCTGCTGTCACCACACCCCCAGGTCCCAGGTCATCCCTAAGATGTCCCACCGGCGCGGGTGGAGGCCCAGCCCAGCTCCTTGCACCCCTTCTCCAGAGCTTCCCCCGAGGTGCCAGGCTGGCAGCCAGCACGGGGGCAACGCTGCAGGGAGCGGTGCGGGGGGCTGCGTTTCCCCCCCACCCCGGGCCCAGACGTACCCTCCGGCAGGCACAAGCGGCTGAAACTTCCACTGGTCCTCCTCACAGTCAAAGTACAGGCGGTTCATGATTTTGTTCTTCTCTTCCGGTGGGATGAAGTTCTCGATGATCAAGTACCTGAGCAAGCAGCACGTCAGGGGAGAGAAGGGGCAGGAGAAACAGGGCGGGAAAGGGCAGGAGAGGAAGGAGTTAATATGACAAATAACAGAAAATAGGAAGGAAAGGGAGAAGAAGGAAGCAGAAAGGAAGGCGAGGGATGTTCAGAAAAAGAGGGAGATGGGCAGGGAGATAGAAAAACAGCCAGAAGATGGTAAATGAGTGCAGGGTGGGAAAGGAGGAGGGAACAGGTGGAAACAAAGAGGTTGGAGCAATAGACACAAATGGCAGAAAGAGAGAGGCAGCGAGCGAGACGAGAGAGGAAGGGCAGAGGAAGACTATCATTCACAGACGAGCAGAAGAAATACCATCGGCTCTGAAAGCTTTGCTTTCCGACAACAACCCTGCATTTCCTGACCACTCCATTCCCCTACACGAGTCCCCAGGGCCGCTGCAATATTCAGCGCACGTTGCCTGGCACTTTGCAGCCTCAGAGCACTCTGCAAACACGGAGGCTCCTTCACGGGAAACCCCCCGCGGGCAGACACAGCCCCCCGGAGCCGGCAGGGACACGCGACGGCGCGGAGACCCGGCTGGAGGCCGCTCGTCCTTCCGAGGGCACCTGGCTCCAGCACCCAAGTGCCTCTATCGGCGGCGGGTTGAGCTGGCTCTTAGCCGGCAGCCAGTTCCCCCGCTCATCCATTTATCCCCGCCTAATTCACATGCAAAGCGCCAGCCTGTCCAGGCCGGCTCTGGATACCAACCGGTAAAAACCTCCCAATCCTCCCCGGGAGCAAAGCTACCTTAATCCTTGATCGCTCGCCCAGGTCGCTAAGTGAGTCATGTAAACTATATTGGGTAAGGTCAGAATTACAGTGACCTGCCTAAATCAGGCCGAGGAGTCACTGCGGCTCTCGCGCCGGGCCAGCAATGTCATCCTCTAAGCGCCTTTCCTCCCAGCCCCACACTGCTCTTTTTGCCTTTCTTTCTTTTTTTTTTTTTAAGGCTTAATTCATTTTCAAAATCCCTTTGGAGGACGGAAATCAGAACAGGTCCTGCTGTCCCAGCAAAAAGCCCTTCCCCGTGTGAAATACAGAACTGATATTCCCTCTTCTCCTCGTACGTCCGAGGGCCACGTTATGTCTGCCAGCTACAGAGCTGCCAGGCCAGAAAAGAGGAAAAAAAAAAAGGAAACCACAATAATACAAAATTTACCCCAAAGGGAGTCTTTTCACGTTTTGGGGGGCAAATTGAGAAGCTGTAGGAAACAGTTTCAACTAGAGAAATTGAGTCTTACTTGAGTTTGCAGGTTTTTAAAAAGCTTTAATCATGTTCGAAGGAAAATGTAGCAAAATCTGAAATGAAATTTTGTTTCTAGTAAAAAATATTTTATCTTGAAAAGGCTAAAATATTTATACTTCTAATTTTTTCAAGATACTGAATAAAATAATTGCTTGGAATGAAAACAAATCCATTAAACATCACTGCTGAATGAAATCGGCATTTCTTGGTGGAAAGTGTCTGGTGGGAAGATGCTGCCCAGCTTTAACGGGTGACGCCGCTGTGCTGGGAGCTCCCGTGTGGCAGCGAGACTGGTGCCCCAGTCAAGAACAGGTCCCCAGCTATCCCCCGTTAGGGAATATTTATTTCCAACTGCAATTGCAATGTCAGTTATCCGATTTATAGCCCACCTTGATTTTACAGTGGCTTTTCTGTTCTTTTGGTTTTTCAAAGTACTTTTAAGTCAGAAGTTTTCTATAACTCACGTGCATTCACTACACCATCGTCCTTTCCATTTGCGCTCAGAAACTCAGTATTGGCTTTCAATGTTTTTAGCACAAACTGTGGTCGGATTAAGGTGTCAATAGGTAGCTGCACTGTCAGAGGTGATTTTTTTAAAAATACATGAGCTACACCAGCTTTTTCTCCCAGTCCAAGTTAGCTAAAAAATGAACCCTAATAGTTCAAAACCTTTTCCAGCAGTTACTTTAGTACTCTTGCCTACAAGTCATCTAGCTTGAGAGGTTTAAAGGCATTTAACATCCTCTGGCATTTAACATCCTCTGCCGTTACTGATAAACTGAAGAGGAGGAGTTTTGTCATCCCTGCCAAGAGGAGCATCGTTCCCTCCAGCCGCCGACCCCAGCCCCCCCCGCCCGCGGGTGCCCGAGGCTGGCGACGCGGCCGTCGCGCGCGCGTCCCCGGGAAGGCGGAGGGACCCCTACTTGAGTTTCAGCTCCCGCGTCTGCTCGTTTTGTGCCTCCTCCAGGTCCTGACGCACGCGGATGTACTCGTCGTGCTGATCCTGGATCTCCGCCTTCACAGCCTGCAGCTTGGCGTAGAGCTGGGCGGCAGAGCAGAGGACTGCGGTTAGCACCGGTGCCCACGAGCAACCCCGAGGATTTTTTTTTTTGGCCCCTGTGCCTGGGACAAGCCTGCAGCCTGCCGAAAACCCCGACGCTCTGGTGGCCTGAAGGAGAGTGGACGAGGCTGCAGCTCTGGGATGGAGCTGGCCCTTCGGGACAGAGCCCAGCTGGTGGAACTGGGCTGGCCGTCCCCGGCTCAGCGGGGACGCGGTCGCAGCACTCAGAGCTTCGTCCAGGCCAGCAGGTCCTGGGAGCAGGTCACAGCGGCCTGAGCAGCCTGTGCTGTCAGCGGTGGCACACGGTGAAGTTACACCAGCCACAGGCCTCCACGGACTTGCAGCAGCCAACGTAAAACACTGCCTATCTGGCAGGAGCTTTGCTGAGCGTGCAGGGAGCAGGCCAGACCCCCCTCCAGTTCCTTACAACGTGGGCCAAGAGGCAATTCCCCTGGGTTGTCATCCCCCCAAAAGCCCCCCCCTCCACCGCCATGGCCCATGGGGTCTCTCACCTTCTTCAGCTTTTTGGTTTTGATCTCCACCTCCTGCTGCAGAGACGTGTAAGTCTCCCTCAGCTCCATGGTCTCCTCGTCCCGCAGCAACATCTCCTGCTGCATCTCCCTCTCCCGGCGTTTCTGCAGGAAGGCGAGAAACGCACAGAGCTCAGCACGGGACAAGGAACCGAATTCCCCTCGGAAACCCTTGTCCTGGAGCCTAAGCCAGGTGCTTTCAAGCCGGGGGGGCCCCTTTTTGGCAGGCAGGAGCCGATGCTCCGTGCTGCTGAGCTTGCCTGGCGCCTGGGCAGAGCCCCAGGACCATCTGGTTGCAGACACGTCCGCGTGTGCTGGGTCCTGGTAGCGTCCGTAAGAGTTTGTCACCTTTTGGGTGGGACACTTGAGTGCTAGTCACACAGTGCCATGCAAGAGGGGACGGGCACGGTGGGAGATCTGCCCAGGAGCACCAAGGATGGGTCTGGCCTCAGGTTTTGTGGACCGCGGCTGGGCCAGCCCCCCGCGAACGCAGCCGTTACCTGCTCAGCTATCTCCTGCCGCTTCAGCTCCAGCATCTTCTGCTGCTCGTTGGTGTGGTCCATGATGTTCCTGCCGCCGATGAGCAGTTTGCTCTCCATGGCCTGGGGGGGCAGAGAGGGGTGGGGGGCGTCAGAGGGTGTCTCTCGCCCCAGCGCGGGCTGCTCCGGTCGGGGAGGTGGGGAGGGCCCAGCACGGGCTCTATCCTCCCCACCGGTGCTGCCGTGACGGCTGGGTGCTGCCGCCGTGACCGTCGCAGCGGGTGCGGACGCTGCGGGCAGCTGCCCCGGGGACATCGCGGCACACGGGCCAGCGCAGCTGAGCACTGACCGCTTTGCGGAGCTCGAGGCTACCCACAGTATCCCCCAGCCTGCGGTGGGGACGTGCCACTGGTGGGGACAGCAGATGCCCTGAGGGACAGGACTGACCTCCAGCTCCAGCTTGCTGCAATTTGCTGAAATTTAAAGTAATGGTTAGTATCTCCGTAGCGCTGTCACCTCCCAAGCGTCTCCCTCACTCATCCTAAGGTCCATCCTCCTTTCCTCCTCCCCCGAGACAAATCTTCATCACCACGAGGGAAACCAAGACTGAAGAGTGCTGGGTGTTTGAGAGCACCTGAGACCAGTCTAGGCCTTGCCAAAGCCACCCGCAGCAGAGGTGAGGCTGGGGCAAAGGCCACTGTGGACCATCTCACCAAGGCTGGAGGCCCATGGTGCTGTTGATGGGTCCCCAATGGGCTCTTTGTGGCTTGCGAGAGGCCACAGCTGGGATCGCTGGCTGTCCCAGCAAAACACCTGGAGGAAAACGCAGCAGGACCGGGATCTCACTGGGATGTGTGCGGGGCCAGGGGGAGGGAAAGATGTGCATGGAATAAACAGCTGCAATAAATAAATGGTGTCTTCCGAAGCTCAGGGGTTTCGAGGAGACCCGGGGAAGGGAACAACCCTCCCTCTGCTCCCTCCTGCTTCCAGTCCCATGCAGGGACGCTGGAGCATTTCAGCTGCTCCTCCGGCCTCGGCAGGCAGCTTGCTTCCCCGGCCGGGGCCGAGCGCCCGGGCGATGGGAGACGCTCCGGAGGGCGGAGCGGCTCCGTCCCGCTTCCTTCCGCCCAGCTGCGAGGCCGCGGCAGGATGCGGGGCAGCGGCTTCCCACCCCGCCCGGCGAATGCACCCGTGTTCCTGCACCCGCATGCATGCACACGCATGCACACGCATGCACACGCGTGTGCGCACACATGCACGCTGCCTCCCTTCATCTACAGCGCAGCTCCTTTGCAAGCACCGCTCGCGCTCGCCCCGCCGACGCCAATGCGAGCAGCGTGATTAATCGCATCCTGCGGGAAGGAGCCGCATCCTGAGCCCGGGACCCGCGCGCGGAGGAGCTGGACCTCTGTGCGCCTCGCGGAGCCCATCCCCACGCGTCGGGGCGGCGGGGAGGGGGCCGAGGCTGCAGCCCCGCGACGTGCCCGCTCGCGCCGGAGGGCCCCGCGCCGTGCTCGCCGCCCGCCTCCCGCCTCGCCGCGGGTTTCCTTGGACTTTGTTATCGGGCCGACCACAAATAATTTCGTCTCTAATTACTCCATCTGGCGACTGCTCAGCCGCGCGGCGCTTAGACTTAAGCACAGCAAAGCCGGGGCTGGGCTCTGTCCCTGGGCTCCCTGCGCCGCGCGGGGCCCCGGCGTCCCCCGCCGCCTCGGCAGCCCGTGCACTTGCAGCCCCACGGAGGGCTGCTCTGGTGCCCTGGGCTCGGTTTTGGGGAGGGACGGGAGTCTGGCTGCTGCCCTGGCCTCATCCTGTCCCCCACGGGACCCCCGGCACCCCCAGCCCCACACCGGGGTGCCGGGGTGGCCCAGGTGGGGCGGGAGGAGGTGAGCGGGGCTGTGCCGGGGCGCGAGGGTGGTCGGTGCGCGTGGTGGCCTTCGCGCCCGCGGGAGGAACCGCTGCTTGCGGAGGACACGGGGACAAAGCAAGTGCTGGGGACAAAAGGCCCGAGTGCGCCAGCGGCAGAGCAGCTCCGGTCCGACCGGGACCGCGCACATCTGCCCGGGTGGGACCAGAACATCTGCTCAGGTGGGACCGGGCACATCTGCTCAGGTGGGACCAGAACATCTGCTCAGGTGGGACTGGGCACAACAGCTCAGGTGGGAACAGGGCACATCTGCCCAGTCAGGACAGCGCACATCTGCTCAGGTGGCACAGCACACATCTGGCCAGGTGGGGCTTCACACATCTGCTCAGGTGGGAACGGTGCACATCTGCCCAGGTGGGACAGTGAACATATGTCCAGGTGGGACCACGCACATCTGCCCAGGTGGGAATGGTGCACATCTGCCCAGGTGGTATGGCACACATCTGTCCGAGCACCATGGCACATATCTGTTGAGGGCACACATCTGTCCAAGTGCCACTGTGCACATCTGGCTGAGGGGCAGCATACACCCACCTAAGCACCATGTTGCACATCAGGCCGAGTGCCAGTGTGCACATCTGTCTGCGTGGGACAGGGCACATCTGCCTGGGCACCATGGTGCACATCTGTCCCAGCATGACGGTGGGCACGGGATGGAGGGGAGCGCCAGCGTGCCCGTGTGCGTGTGCGACAGCACCCGTGCGTGTGCGAGGGCTCCCGCGTGTGCTCCGGGCTCGCCCCCGCGCGCCGGCCGTGCTCCTCGGGCTGCACAACGGTGCCTTTGTGCCGGCGCCGGGCGCGGGGGCGAAATGCCGCGATGGTCGTCCAGCTGCGCGGGGCACGAGCGGCCCGGGAGGGCGCGGGGCCCCTCCGGCCCCCCAGCCACCGCCCGGCCCCGCGGTGCGGCCCCGGGGGCTGCGGAGTCACCGCCTCCGGCCCTGCCGCGTTCGTTACTCAGCAGTTCCCGGCCCGCCGTGGCCCCGCGCCAGCCCTGCCGCACCGAGCCGGGCAAGGAGCCGCCGCGGGACGGCTGCCAGCGGCAACCTGCGCTTCAGCACAGGGGACGAGCCCGCGGGGACCCGGCCTCCGCGCCGAGCCCCGGCCTCCGCCAGGCGCCCGGGCTGCCGCCGGCACCGCGAGGCTTGGAGAAAACCCCGAGCAGATGTGCACGGTCCCCCCTGAGCAGATGTGCACGGTCCCACCTGGGCGGGCGGCAGCCCCGGCGCGGCGGGGACCCCCAGGGCACCGCGTCACCCGGGGCGCCCGGACGAACGCAGCGACGGAGGGGCGGTATCGGACGCTGGGGGTCCGGACGCCTGGGTTCCTCCGTCCCGTGCCTGCGCTCACGCTGACCCCGCGGCCATGGCATCCCCGCCGCAGTGCCGGCCCCTGCTCCACCCCGGAGCCGCGCCGGTCGCGGGAAGGAACCCCCTGCTTGAGCGCCTGGTCGAGCCCCCCGCTCGGGTCTGAGGGCAACGCAGGTCCCATCCCCACGTCAGTCACAAGCACCTGGCGTGTGGCAACACCTACCTTGTACTTGGTGGCCAGTAGCTCCGTGGCCTCCTGCTCCTTCCGCAGATCCTCTATCATCTTCTCCTTCTCCTCCAGCAGCTTCTGCTTCTCCTCACTCACCAGGCTGTGGTCATCCTGAATAGCTGCTTTCTCCTCTTCCAGCCTCTCCTTCTGCTCCTTCAAGTAATTCTCCATGTTCTTCTCCAGGCCGTCCTCGTTGTCATCCTCCCCTTCGTTCTCCATGGCGCTTTCTCCGTCCATCGCTTTCTTCCTCCGGCTGCTCCTTCTCCTCTTCTTCCCCAGCATGCCTCGTTTCTCCAGCTGGGCTTTCAGCCGGACAATCTCCTCCTGAAACTCCCGCAGCAAAGTGTCCTTGGGGTCCTCGTTCACCCGGGGCTTGTTCTTGATGTTCTTGGCCCTGTTGGCAAACCTGAGGGTGGAGAGGCTCTCGTCGTAGCTGTGAGAAGCTGGGCCCAAGGTGGCCACCATGATGGTCTTGGCGTTGCCCCCCAGGGAGTCCTGCAGCAGACGGGTCAGCTTGGAGTCTCTGTAGGGGATGTGCGTGCTTTTGCCGTCAACTAGAGCCGAGATGACGTTGCCCAGGGCGGAGAGGGAGAGGTTGATCTTGGAGGCTTCCTTGGGGCGCTCTCCGTGGGCGCCCATTTTGCTCTGGCGCTCGCTGCCGGCAAGGTCCACCAGGTTGAGCTTGCCCACCCGGATGTGCTCCTCACCGTCCAGCCCCGTCTCGCTGCACTCGATGGTGATGAGGAAGATGGCGTGGGAGCGGGAGCTGTACTCGTTCATGTTGGTGCTGCCCACGGACCGGGTCTGGCTCCCCAGGTTCATGACGTGCTCGATCTCCTTGACGTTTTTCGTCACGAAGGAGGAGAGGTCCTTGATGTAAACCCCCGTCTCAGGGTTCTCCTTCAGCTCCAGCTTCTTGTTCTGGTCCTTTGCCAGGAGGTCTCTGATCTCCTCCTGGTAGATCTCCAGGTACGAGGCCCTCACAAGGTACTGCTGGTTCTGCGACCGGGAGATGTGGGTGAAGATGTGCTCGAAGGAGATGGGAATGATGCCCCTCTTCTCCGGCTCGGCCCAGGCCCCCTGCATAGTGTAGGTCTTGCCGGTCCCCGTCTGGCCGTAGGCGAAGATGGTCCCGTTGAAGCCCTGCAGCACAGAGTCTATGAGCGGCCGGACCGTCTCGTCGTAGAGGTCAGCCTGCTTGGAGCTGGCGTCGTAGACGGCGTCGAAGGTGAACGTCTTGGGCAGCTCCCCCGGCGAGGCCCGGGGGTTGCGGATGGTCACTTGACCCAGCTTCACGTCCATCTCCAAGATCCTCTCGTACCCCGCCGCCTCCTCCTTCCTGCTCATGGGGCGGCAGCGGGCCACCACCTTGAGCGCCTCGCTGCTCCGGGGTCTGTTGGCCATCATGATGCTGCGGCTTCCCGACGGCGTTAGGAGACGGCCGATCGCCCCCGGCCACTCCCCGGGAACGGGCAGGGATCGCAGCCCGGCGCCTGCTTTTCCGGCCGCCGCGGCGATCGGCCCCGGCGTCTCCCCCGGCGCCGCACAAAGGACGCGGTCAGGCGCGCGGCCCCGGCAGCATCCCGCGGCGGCGGGCGGCCGCCCTACCGGCTCGTCGCCCGCGAGCTGGGCGTGGGGGGCCCGGGGCCGCGCGGATAACGGAGCCGGGGCCGGCGGAGACGGAGACGCGCCGGGCTTCGGCCTCACCTCTGCTCCCGCTAGCGGCCGGGGGCCCGGGGGTGCGCGGGGCGGGGGGCGGCGGGCCGGGGGCGCCTCGCCTGCCCCTCCGGACACCCGTTCATCGCGGCGCAGCCGCTGCGCCCCGGCCGTGTGCGAGAATGAGGGAGGAAAACAGCGGCGAGGGGAGGGCTGCCGGGCGGTGATGCTGCCTGGCGGGGGGCGGCGCGCCGCGGCTGATTTGCTGGGAAGCGGTGCACACGGATGCACACACGCACACGCACACGCACACGCACACGCACACGGCCCCCCCCGGGCCCCGCTGGGGCCCCGGCCCTCCGCCCCCGGCCGGCCCGAGGCCCCGGGCACGCCGGGAGCTGTAGTCCTGCCTTTGTTGCCGCTCCGGCAGGATGCGGGATGCGGGATGCAGCATGGGATGCAGCATGGAGGAGGCAGGATGTGAGATGCGGCATATGGGATGCAGGACTGGGGTGCTGAATGGGGGATTCAAGACGCAGGATGTGGGATACGGGTGCAGGACGAGGATGGGGTGGGGAACGCGGGATGTGCGATATGGGATGCAGGAGCGGGATGGGGATGCGGGATGCGGGATGCAGGATGTGGGATGCGGAAGCAGGATAAGGATGCGGCGTGGGGATGCAGGGTGTGGGATACGGGATGCCAGATCAGGATACGAGATGTGGGATGCAGGGTGTGGGATGCAGCATGGGGATGCAGGGTGTGAGATGTGGGATACGGGATGCCAGATCAGGATATGGGATGTGGGATACGGGATGCAAGATCAGGATACGAGATGTGGGATGCAGCATGGGGATGCAGGGTGTGAGATGTGGGATACGGGATGCAAGATCAGGATACGAGATGTGGGATACGGGATGCCAGATCAGGATACGAGATGCGGGATGCAGGATGCACAGTGCAGGGTACAGGATGTAGGATACAGAATACGGGAAATGGGATGCAGGATGCATGATGCAGCACGGAGGATGCAAGATGTGGCATATGGGATACAGGCTATTGGATGCAGGATCGGGATACGGGATGTGGGGTGCAGGATGCACCACGCAGGGTGCAGGATGCGGGATGCAGGACTCGGGCTGTGGGAGACGCCCGGCTCCAGCAGCCAGGCAATGGGGAGAAGCTCTTTCTTTAGGCCTCACTGCTGCTCTGGGGGCTCTGGGGTATCTGCAGGTGCCACGGGGGGGTCCGTGCACGGCCCTGTTCGCTGCCGGCAGGGACAATCCCGGTCACAGGAGTTGCAGCAAGTGGCTCTGGTGGGAGATTAAACATTCTTGTGGCTAATCGAGTCGCAGCGGCCACGTGTTCCTGCACCAGAGATTATCCCTTAATTAATTAATTAGGGTATTTGCTCGCGTACGCAGGGCTGCTTGGGGCAACCCGAGGGCTCCGTCTCCCAGAGGAGCCTTCGCGGGGGACTGTCCCCGTCCCCCCAGCCCGGAGAAGAGCCGTTCGGCGCGTGCGCCTCAGCAAGGGGCCCGCGGGGCTGGCGAGCCGCTTCTCCCCACGGGCATCCCGCACCGAGGTGGCAGCAGGATGGGACCCGCGGCAGGGAGGTGCAGGGACCCCAGGGACGCTGGCCCCAAGGGAGTCTCCTTGACCCGTCCCGTCCTGTCACCTGCACAGCACTGGCCTGGCGTGTCCCCAAGGGTCCCAGGCTGGGTCATTGGCCTCCGCCTGGCAGCCCCCAGGTGCGGTGCCCCTGCCCCACATCCTCCACATGCCCAGGGCTGGGGTGACATGTAGGGCTGGAGTGACAGTAGGAACGGGGCGACATGGAGGGACAGGGTGACATGTAGGGATGGGGTCAGGTGGAGGGACAGGGTGACATGGAGGGATAGAGTGACATGGAGGGATGGGGTGATATGTAGGGACAGGGTGACATGTAGGGATGGGGTGACATGGATGGAGGGGTGAGATGGAGGGGTGGGGTGACATGTAGGGACGAGGTGACATATAGGGATGGGGTGACATGGAAGGATGGGGTGAAGTAGAGGGACGAGGTGACATGTAGGGATGGGGTGACATGGAGGGATGGGGTGATATGTAGGGATAGGGTGACACGTAGGGATGGGGTGACATGGATGGAGGGGTGAGATGGAGAGGTGGGGTGACATGTAGGGATGGGTGAGATGGAGGGACAGGGTGACATGTAGGGACAGGGTGACATGTAGGGACGCTCCCTCACCCGCAGGTGTCAGCACCAGACCGGAGCGGGCGGACGTGCCCAAGGCCGTTGCTGGCCGGTCCCCGGTGCCGGGGCTGGCGCTTGCCCTCGGGGCGGCTCAGGGCTGTCCTGGGGGGTCCCCAGGGCGCCTGGCACCGTGGCCCCCCCGGCGCAGGGGTGCCGCCTCTTGCCACATGGACACAGGTTCACTGCTGGGCCACCCACGCTCTGCCGTGGCCCCGGTCCCCGAGCCCCGAGCCCCGGCGCCGTGGGGCTGGCCGTGGGGCTGGGGGTCCCTGCGTGGGCGGCCGAGCTCCCGTGGGTGCTGGATTGCAGCGTCCTGAGTCACGGGGTGGGGAGCAGGGAGAGTCCCGGGAGCCGGCGCTGACTCACGGCCCTGATGGCCCCGATGGCCCCGGCACAGCCCCGGACCTGGCACCGTCCCCGCGGTCCCCGGCAGGCGACGGGGAGGCGTCTCCCAGAGCCGTGGGGGGACGGTGGGGCTGGGAGGAATCACCTGCCGCCCCCTTCCTGAGCTCCCACGGAGACCCCAAGTTTCTGAGGGCCTTTACAGCCCCACAGCGATGCTGCCCCCCCTTTCCTCGTTCATGGTCTCCTTCGATCCACGTTGCCCATCGGGTCAGTCCTGCCTGGGGCTGGGACTGGTGGGTACCACGATGGCCAAGGTGGTGAGGAACATCCCCATGGGTGACGTTGGACTGGCCAGCCTGGTGGGCTTGGGTCTGGGTGCCGCGCGGGGATCAGATGCTGTTCTGCAGATGAAGCCTCTGTGCCCTGGTGGCCCCCCCGGGACACCATGGCCATCCCTGGGACACCACGGCCACCCCTGGGACACCACATCCATCCCTGGGACACTGTGGCCACCCTTGGGACATCTGGGCAGGTTTGCTGCTTGCTGGACACTTACATTTGGGATGTTGTGGAGAGGCCAAACAGATCCCGTGGCTCAACGGTTGGGTGCTCAGCTGGTGTCAGCAACAGGATTTGGTTTCCGTGACCATGGGACCCTCTCTGAGGATCAATAACTGTTTGGAAGAGATGGGATCCCCTGACCAAATGGGCAAAAGTGTCTTTGCCAACAGGTTGGCCAAGCTGGTGGGAAGAGCTTTAAGCTGGCACGATGGGGGGAGAGAGGACAACCCCTGGTCAGGTAAGGAGGTGGTAGATGGGGTTCACAAGCAAAGGGTCTGCGAAGACATCAAGAGAAGGGAGCTCGTCATCAACAAAACAGGGCTGAAGGGGAGTCAGAGGAATGCATGGAAATCGGGAAGGGCCTGTGGGCGGTATTTTGGGGCAAACTCTCGCATCCCTTCTGGGAAGCCGGCACGCTGGGCACCTCTGTGTGCAGCTGCGAGGCTGCGATCTCACGGCGATCGTGGAAACGTGGTGGGACAGGTCACACGATGGGAGCGCTGCGACGGATGGACACAGGCTCTTTGGGAGGGACGGGCTGGAAGAGCATTGCCAGCAGGTCGAGGGAGGTGATCTTGCCCCCCTACTCAGCCCTGGTGAGGCCACACCTGGGGTGCTGAGTCCAGTGCTGGGCTCCCCAGTACAGGAGAGACATGGAGCTACTGGAGAGAGTCCAGTGAAGGGTCACTAAGATGATGAAGGGCCTGGAGCATCTCTCCTATGAGGAAAGGCTGAGAGAGCTGGGACTCTTCAGCCTGGAGAAGACTGAGGGGGGATCTCATCGGTGAGCTGTGGCCACGTGCCCCAGGGAGCTGCTGGGGTGCCCAGCACCCTCCGTTGTGGTGTAAAAAATCCCCTGGGAAGAGGTGTCTCCTCATGCTGGAGGAAGGCTGGGGCTGCTGAAGGCCAGATCCTCCTCCAAGCAGGCTGATCAGCCTCCTCCCGGGCTTGGCAAAGTGACGGGCTGCAGTCGTTAAAGATTTAACGAGGAGCAGAGCAGGGGAAGCCCTGCCAAGCCAGGCGGGTTTATGGCAAGCAGCCCCGGCCAAATCACCCCAACGCCACCTTTAATGGGGCTAGAGGTTGTTCTGATAAAGGCAGCAGTGACAAAGTAAATCCTTTGGCCTCCCGGAGGCTTTTGACTCGATATCGTACGGCGTTTTGAGGAGGGAAGGGGAGCTCCCGCCCGGGTTTGCTCAGCCTGGCACGGGTGCAGGCACCCGGCTGCTCCGGCGCGGAGCGAGGGATGCTCTGCCCTGCGGGGAGATGGGCCGGGGCATCCTGCGGTCCAACTTGGGCAGACGTCCGTGCTGTTAGTCCTGGCTTAGGGGCCACCCCCCCGCTCCCCCCCGCGACCGTGGCCCTCGTCTTGCCCCCCGGAGTCAGCCCCGACCCGCTGGCTCAGGATTTTTCCTGTGCAGGGACAGGGGGGAAGGGGGACAGGGGAAGGGAAAGCAGCCAGAAAGGAGAAAAACAAAAAGGCTGCTCCATAATTGAGCAGCAGGGACACCCGATCCCGCCGCCCCGCCGGCATCCCAGCCCAGCGCCGTGCCATGAGCCCGGCACGGCTTCGCTCGAGGGGGAGCAGGCGACGGGGCGGATCGTACTCAGCCGGCATCTCTCGTCCTCTCCGCTCCCCGTTTTCACAAGCTGGGACTTCTCACCTTCCCCACCGTCCCTCATTCCCATGCTGTTCTTCAAACTGCTCCAGGGACGGAGAGGAGAGGGGGAATCACACAGGCTGGAAGCAGGGATGCGATCTCCATGCCGACTGCGAGCTGATGGACACTGCGACGTGACTCAGGCTTTTTGTTCGGGTTTGACTGATGCGGTGCCTTGCACTGCTGGCTGGACCAACCCCCCCAAAAGCTCATCCTCCCCACCTATGAAAGGAGAAGCAAGGGCCCAGCAGCTCCCATGGGTCCCCCGGCCCTGGCCGGGACCGAAGGCAGCGATTTGCGCTCTGCTCCGCGGCAGCCCGGGGCAGAGGGGCTGTCGCCGCTTGGCTCTCACCCCGGTGCGGGTTGACGGGATGAGCAACGTGCCCTTCGGAGCACCTCGCTCCGTCCCCGGATGCCAGCTCTCGTTACACCCCAGGTCTCTGCCGGACTCGTTGTCCGACCCCGGGGGCTGCGGGCCGCTTCCCTGGGCTCTGCCGTGCCTGCTGGAAGGGGACCAGGCTGCGGGACCTTCCCGGTTGCTGCTCCCTCGGACAACGTTGGGTTCAGAGGTGGCTCCAGACAGTTCCTTACGCTCATACGGCAAATTCCTGCAGACCTGCTCATTTCGGTGCCTCTGGCATCACTACACAAAACCTCAAGAAAAATATCTTTTTCCATACTCTAGCTTGTGATTCTACTTCATTGTTAACATCACATTTATTTGATTTGTGTCACAATCCTCCTTCCATGCAGCGGTTTTGAAAGAGCCAGAAATGATGCAGCCTGCTCTGCAGCACCTCTCACCGCTGTTGCTCTTGAACAGAGCAGCTTCACGGCCCTTCGCCTTCAGCTTACTTCAAGCATCACAGTCTCTTCTGCAGCCTCCTGTATCCTTTCGATAGCTGAAACTTATTTTGTGGTTAGGTTCTGCCTATATCCCTCTGCACTCGTGTTATTCCTCTCCTGTCATATGTTCTTGACTGCTCTTGTGTCAGACTTCCCTTGAGCATCTCCCAGCTGGTGTCAGACACCTTTCTGCTCCTCTATGGACTGGATGGACTGTGCACCGCTTCTGCAAGAAGTATCTGGGCAAATAGTCTCCAGTTTCTGCAACTGTCACAGCAATGTCCTGGGCTTCTCCCCCAGCGAGCTGGGCAGCTGCAGGCTTTCCCGGCGCCGTGGTCGTGGGCTCTCGATGCCCTGCCAGTCCACCTCCTTGGGCCGAGAGGCTAGAGGTGCTCTGGCTCTATCGGGCAGCATTTCTGACCATGATCTTAGCATTTGTAGAGAGGCAGAGACCAACCCAGCCTGCCCTGGGCTCAGAAACCGCGTGGGAAGGCAGTGCGAGGCCAGCTCCTCCAGCAAACCCTGAGAAGGCAACTGGGAACTGCTTAGGTAGCAGATTTGCCCCATAGCAAGAGGGAGGGAGTTAGAGGGGCAAGCGCAGCTTAAACCAGCCCTGGACTGAGGATGGATCAGTTTGCTGGCAGCTGACTCGTCTATAATTAGATGGCAGCTTCAGTAAGGGAGCCAACTTGGAGCACAGAGCGCCAACGTCTGCCAGTCCAGTCGTATAATTAAAGGAAACCGCCCATTTTCAGAATGACTCTCAGAGGCTTAAAACAGCAGGATGAACGATGAGATGTATCTCCTGATGCACAAACGATCCTGCAAAGTGCTCCTTTTTCTGCAGGCACTTGGAGCTGCCCTTACAGGAGAAGACTCTCTGACGTGCTCCAAGAGCTCGGCGTGGTATGAATCCTCCCTGGTGAGGCAGCAGTCAAAATATAGGAGATTAATGGCTTGGTGGTAGCTTGTACCACTTTGGGTGCTCATACAAGAGGAGGACGGGAAAGAGTCGCGGCCTTGGCCAGCTTTGCCTGCTGCAGGGTGGGAGCTGGCTCTCCCCGCGCTGCCCCGTCCCTCCCATGCACGTGGCATCCGTGACCCCTGGCTCTGCTCCGAACTGCTGCGTGACCTGGGATAACTTCATCCCTCCGTACCGCGAGAGACCCTCAGGGCTCTTCCCGGCACCCCGGTGATCGCTTCGGCTGCCCTGACCCACTTCTCCTCCCGCTGCTAATGCTCCAGGCCAGAGCCCTGCCGGCGGGACTAGCGCAAGAGCTGCGGAGAAGCAAGTGCCCCGGGGCGAGTCCCACAGTCCCTCGTCCCATCTCCGCTCTCACCCAGGGGGAGCTGAAAGAGAGGGCAAAGGGGCTGCTGGAAACCATTCGGGAAGCTCCAGGCTTTTCTCTTGCATCTGAGTTTCATCAGATGTGGCGTGAGCAATATCTGTAAGGCAACTAGATCAGCATCGTTGCTCAGAGATTAAAGGATTTAATAATCTGCTGGCAAGATGTAATTGAAAGAGGCAGAGCTCCGGTATTACAGCATCAAATAAACACCCTGAGAAATTCCCACTCTTCCCCTGAGCTGCCGCCAAACTTTTCCTTGAGCAGAAGAAATCTCCAGCGTGTATGGCGTGGGCCTTTTTCCACACAGTCCCAGGGACTAAAATCTAATCTGCCCTTTCAGCTAACTGCTTATTAATTGTTAATGTGCCTCTCCAGAGCCTTTCGTTCAGAGGTCTCCAGCTGTCCTGCGATGAACGAGGAGCTACGCGCTGCATCGCCTCTGCGCTAGGTAAGCGGGCGGCGTTTCGGCGCGCCGGGAGGGAAGCCGTGCTGCGGCTCGCCTGCGATCACGAGCCGCGAGCCGCTGCTTCTCGGCCCCTTATTCGAAGCGCTGTTTCGCCCTGGCGAAAACCTCCGCCGACGAGGCGGTGACTGGCTCTGCAAAGCACTGACGGCAACAAAGCGGAGCTTCTTCCTCCGCTCGCGGCCAGCGCGGGATCATGACCTAACGTTACCACAAGCGAGCGATGCTGTGGCTGGCGAGCAGAAACGTGGTGTGCGGAGAGAGCATCTGAACGCCGTAAAGGGGGTGCTGGGCTGCCGGCGACCGCTTAGGGAGGCTGAGGAACACGTGAAGGCCAAGGCCCTTGGTCTGAAATCGGGGGGAAGCGTCCCTGCGTGCGTGTGCCCTCGTGGCGCTGGGCGCTTCCTCGCCAGCAGCGACTGTGCGCAAACACGTGCCTGGCGCTGAGACCCTCCTTGTCGCGCTGCTCGCTGCGCTCGGCACGACCTCTGCATCCTTCCAGCCGCCTTTAAGTGCTGATAAAGCGCTTCTGCGCCCGATGCCATGGTGACCGCCGTACGGAAAACCGAGGGAAGACGGTCGCTATTTCGGGGTGATGCAGCTGCGCTTCTGGTTCCTCTTGCGTGCTGCCGCTCCGGCGCAGCTGGGCTGGAGGGACGCGCGGAGAAGGAGGCAGGGCAGTACGATCCAAGGGACGGCCAGCTGGTAAAACCCCCGCCGCGCCGGCAGCTGTGGCAAGAGCCGCCCTAAACACCGCTTTATCCTGCTACGAGCAAAATGGCTTTTCAGAAGACTGCTAACGCCTAGCTGCCTAAGGCCGCTGCGGAGATCAGCTGAAGGCAGCAGAAAGGCCGGGAGGGCTGGCGAGGCGTAACGCGACACACAGAAGCATTTGTGCAAGAGAAAAGCGGCGTGGGGGACCACGCTGGTGCTCTCCCGGATTTCACATCAGGAATTCACCTTTCTGACCTTGCAGCTTATCTCTTATTTTTGGCCCTCTAAAGGTGTCTCAGAAAATGTGACCAGCTCTCACGTAGAGTTCGATAATCCGTCTTTTTTTGTTTGTTTTGAGGTCCCTGCCTTAGCCAAAAAAAAAAAAAAAAAAAAGAAGACAGACAGCTGACTGCTGCATTTGTCTTTGGCCGGGAGGTTGTTGGTATTCTGCGTGCTGGAGTTCGGCGCTCCCGAGCAGCGGCCGCGCTGGCACCCGGGCTGCTCCACGGCACAGCTCATGCTGCAGTGACCTCCGCGAAGAGCAGGACGTTGCATGGCCGCACGCAGAGTAATCTCCACTCCCTTTCTGATCCTCCTCAGACAATATGCCGAATATCTGGGGCTATTAGTCAGCTCCGGAAAGGCTCTTGTGTGTTTTTGTTCCAGAAACTCCTGAAATGTTGGGAGCTGAAGGTGCCTTGGGGGCTGGGTTGCTGCAGGGGGGTAACAGGGCTGCTGTCCCCTGTTACTTGGGGACGTCCTGAAGGGCTCCACGACAGCTCCTACCTCAAGGTGAGGAGCAGGGACCAGAAACGGTGTGAGCCAGACCCCCTTCGGACCACCCGAGTCGTGCCTGTGGTAGAGCAGCGGAGATACCGCCCCTGCCTTAGCGGGGGGCACAGCTGGAAAGAATACAGCTCTTTGCTAAGGCGGTGGGGTTGGTGATGCATTGGGTGACCAAGCCCTTTTCCTTGCTTGCACAGCCCAAGGGCTAAGCCCTGCTGTGCGAGAGGAGCTGACTAACCAGCAAAGCTAGCATGTCGCAGCGTTCCTTGGGCGAACCTCCCCAGACTTATACACCATTGCACAACTTGCTCATGAGTCACTTCTTCCCGCCCCACGGCAGGATCTGAAGTGCCTGCATCTGCGACGCGGTGTTGCAATCGCGGCTGCTTGGCAGTTCCTGACAAGTGGGCTCCTACAGCCAGCAAGGGGCTGCCAGCTTGTGCCAGCCCTCCCTTTCCACTATATTCTTCCTAACTTTGATGATTATCCCTTGGCACCTCAGTGCCCTCTTGACATTGGAAAAGAAACTCCTTGGGAGCACGCGGTCGGGAGCCCGAGAGAGCTGCCGAGAATCGTCCTACCTCTTGCAGGACATTTCCAAATTTACCAGCCTTGCAGTGATGGTCTCCTGATCAAGATCCACTGAGTAATCACAAAGCTGGGATGTCCTTGTCCTTGGCAGGGTGTCTCCCATAGGATCGACTCCCTTGGTGGGTAACATGTAGTGTCAGGGCCAGTGTTAGATGTCAGACAGAGAATACTCCATTTTGTCTGCAGTGGGATATGCACGACTTTGTATTGCTTCCTCTCTAGTATCTTAAAAGATAAACTTCTTTAAACTTAATTACAAACTCTTTATTATTATAAATGTTGGTGCAAAGATCTAGCAATGAGCTGGTACTAATGAGCCTTTGAGGACTAACTGCGAGACGTCTGCCTGTGGATTCCCCGCTAGGTACCTGCGGCAGTGTCTCCTGCGGAGTTCTCCATGGATACTGGCTTTCTCCTCCTAATCTGTTCGGTTGTACACAGCAAGTATTTTGCATGGTGCTTTCAAACTGATCTATCAACATGCTAAAATTAAACCTTTTTGTGGAGCTGTAAACTCCTGCCCTATCTGCTACATCTTTACTTCAGAGCTCCAACTCCTGCAGATAACTGCGAGAGTTCAAGGCTTCTTGAGAAACAGGTTTGTGCCCCCACTAAATGTGGGGGAAGCACACTTGCAAACGGGAGCCTGGGAGACACGCAGGCTTAGAAATCAAAATACAAATGAAAGAAACCCAAGTGTTTCTCTTTAGAGTTGTGGTAATGCTAAGCCATACTTGGGGGGGGGGGCGGGGAGGGAGGGTTATGACTTGTATTAAACCTTTTGAGTAAGTCAGCCCACAAACAGTGGGAAATTACTTAATTCTGTAAGTAAATCGTAATTGACAACGTGCTGGATCACTTCTCGCCGCATCGCGTGGCTGTTTCTGGGAGCGCTCGTTCGCTTGGGAAGAGCAACTCTTCCCTGCTTTGAAGCGAGCAGGTCTCCAGCAGCCCTGGGTGACCAGGCATGTCGAGTGGCTTCAGCGGTTGTTCTGCACCTTGGCTCTGATGGCAGAGCTCACTTTTCCAGTCTGGCGAGGCCGAGAGCTGCTGAATACCCCGAGCACCCAGGCGGCCACCACGGACCGGCTGCCCTTCTGCCGCTGTCCCGGCGGGTGGTTTGATTCAGCGTATCCCGGGCCGAACACCTTCGTGTGCTCGAGGCACCTGGGCCGTCTGCGGAGGTCGACGCACTGAGTGCCTCCATGCCATCACTCTGCCTTGTATTTGTTCCCGATTTCTGGCAGGGCTTGAATGAGACTGAATGAAGCTCCCCTTTGTTACAGTGCCTGGCTCCGGCTATTTATAGGAGCTGCTAAAAGCCTGCCGGGGAGCGACTGCTGGCAGAGCAGCACTGCTGTGCTCAGAGCCCTCGGCCCCCCAAGCAGCGGTGCCCAGGCCAAGCGGCAGCGCCCGCGGTGCTGCCCGTCCCCAGCGCTGCCGCGGGCTCCGACCGGCTCTCATGGGGAGGGCGGCTGCTGCGGGACCCGTCACCAGCCCAGGCTCCTTGCCTCGGTGGTGACGAGGACCCAGGCCTGTGTGGCGGGTCCTTGGGGCTCCGGCCTCCACCTGAGGAGGCTTTGCAGGCCCTGGGGCTTGGCGAGGGGGGGGGAGCTCAGGTCCTGGGGACCCCGCCGGGTGCTGCGGCCTGTCCTGGAGGGCGCTGGGGGGACTAGACTGTCCCTGAGAGAGCTGGTGGCCCCAGGCTGTCCCTAAGGGACTGGAAGGGCCACTGCTGACTCTGAGGGGTTGGTGGGGCCACTGCTGACTCTGAGGGGTTGGTGGGGCCGTTGCCGTCCCTGGGGGGGCTGTCGGGGCCGTTGACGACACTAAGGGAGCTGTTGGGGCCGTTGTCACAATCGGGGGGGGGTGACGGGGCCGTAACCGCCCCTGTTCGGCATCGCCCCGCGCGCGGCCCCGCGGCGACCCCCCCCCCCCGCCGAGGGTCGCGCTCGCGCCCTGCCCTTCGCTGACGTCACCCCCCCGCTGCGCTGCCCCACCCCGCCGCCCCCTCCCGTTCTGACGCCGAGCCGAGACTGGCAGGCGGGCGCGCCCAATGGGAGCGCGGCGAGAGGGTTCGGGTGGGGGGGAGGGCGGGACTTCCGTGACGCGGCCGCCAGGCCGAGGGGAGGCGGGGCCGCCGCGCCCTGAAGCCCCGCCCCGGCGTGCACGAGCGCGCTGCCGCGAGCGCGCTGGCGTCACAGCGCGGGGGCGCGCGCCGCCCGCCTCCTCCAGCCCTTTGCCGTGGCCGGGTGCTGGGGGGGGGGAGGGGAGGAGCCGCCGCCGCGCGGGCGTGCTGACGTCAGGGCGTGCGCGCGCGCGCACGTCCCCCCCGCTCCTCCCCGCCGGCGGCGCCATGACGCGGCGCGCGCGCGCCTGCCCCTCCACCTCCCCCCCGCCCGGCGGCCTGCGCGTTTAACGAGCGGCGCGCGCAGCCCGCGGAGCGCCCGTGAGGAGCCGCCGCCGCCCGCCGGGAGCCGCGCCGAGCCGCGCCGCGGGGTTATGAGGCCGGGCGCCGCCGCCGCCTCGCCGTGAGGAGCAGCGAGCCGCTGCCGTCGGCGGCGCGGGGAGCGCGCGAGAGGCGCCGGGGCCGCCCCGAGCCGGGAAGCCATTTTGTGGGCCCCCCTCCTGCTGCTGCTGCTTCGCCGCCGCCCTCGCGCGCGGTCGCGGCCGGTGCTGCCGGTCGGGGTGGGCGGGCGGGCCCGCGGCGGGGGCGCCCCGTGAGGGAGGGCGGCGGCGGCGGGGGGGGGCAAGGGAGGGGGCCGGAGCAGCGGGCGGCGGCCGCCGCGCCTCCCCATGGCGAAGAAAACCTACGACCTGCTCTTCAAGCTGCTGCTCATCGGGGACTCGGGGGTCGGCAAGACCTGCGTGCTCTTCCGCTTCTCCGACGATGCCTTCAACACCACCTTCATCTCCACCATCGGTGAGTGCTCGCCGCCCCCCCTTCCCCCCCCCCCGGGAACATGGCCCCCGCGGCCTCAGGCGGAGCCCCCGGCCCGCCCGGCTCTGCGCGGCCTCCCCTGCCCCGGGGCTTGGCGCATTCCTGCTTCCTTCCTCGTCACACGACCCCTTTTTCTTTCTTTCTTTTCTTTTTTTTTTTTGGTCTCCTTTTATCCTCGGTCCAGTCTGGTGGCAGCCCCCGCCTCGGAGCGTCCCCTTGGGTCCCCAGGGACACCCCCCCCCCCCCCCCCGTCCCCCACCCCGCTTCGCCTTCTTGCTCTCGCTGTTTACGTAAAGCCCTTGGAGAGCTGGCTGCCCTGGTCACGCCCGGCACCAGCTTCGCCTCTGCTGCAGGGAAAAATGACTTGGTTTCTCTCCGCGCTCCAGCGCGGCAGTTTTCGCTGCCGTCAGTGACCCTGGGTGACCCTCTCTTCCCTACCTTGGGGGTTGCGTTGGCAGCTCGTCTCCCACACTGTCTCTGCCAGTTAGAGCGAGGACCCACCTGGCTCCTTCTGTCACTAGTTAATCTCTAGCCCCCTGTGCGCATGAGGGAGGTGGGGTTGCCATCCCTGCACAGTATCTTCATCACTACTGATGTGGCTGGGCAGGAATGGTTGCACTTGTGGGTGGGGTCTGTTTCCTCGCATACCCTAGGAAGCTGTCCTTCCCTCTGCGAGTGAGCTGCTGGGGCTTCTGTCAAAACTCACCGTTGCCCTTTATTTGCGTGCAGCACCTCTCTAAAGCAGTTTCTTTAATGTCATGAATGAAGGTTGTGTATTTTCACAGATTTTCCTTTCTCCATGTAATCTGTGCCTTTAGATGGGCCTTGTACCTAATGTCCTTTCTCACTAGGCTTATTACAGTGGCATTTTCTTTTCCCTCCTTCCCTGAACACCATCTTGTTTTGCAGATCCAGAGTTCAGGCCAGCAACTTCTAATCTAATTGGTGACTGACTGTAACAATTGAATAGAATTAATGCCTCAGCTGTATCTTGCAGCACCCACTGGTGTAATGTGTGCAGACACCTACCAGATATCTGAAAAATTCAGGTGCTGCAGTTTGAATTGGATCTGGGTTTTTTGTGCTTAATGTAAATGTGTCAGATAATTGGCAATACAGCTGTTCACCTAGGGTAGGAGACGATAAAGGGTCAGTGCAAATCCTAGTGCTAGGTGTAAGAGTTTGTTGCTAGTCACTCCCATGTACATCCTCATCCGTGTCCAAATGTGTCCTACAAATACTGCAGCTCAGACTACAAGTCAACACAAAAAAAGGCACTCTTAAGCAAGCCTTCAGTAATTTGAAGTAAAACAAAGTACAGCTGGGCTTTAAGGGCAGCTAACTGTCAAGAAATAGTTATTGCCTAATGTGTCTTTGGGCCTCAACTAAGAGCTTTGTTCAGGAGTTCTTGATAGTTTTGGGGTGTAGGGGGGGATTTCAGTTGCTCAGGTTCTTAATCTTGCCTCTTAACTTGACTATTGAAGGCTGTATTTGTTTTGCTGTAGTGGCCATAGTTAAATTACTTACTGCTTGACCAATTCTGGCCTAGTACACATGGTGTTTGTTGCTTTCTGGGCTTGCTGGGAAGGTTTTTTCAATTATCAAAGCTAGAGTCAAGTTAAGCTGGTGGTTATATGGTGGTTCTTGCTTCACAGAACTTGTTCTTAGTGATCAATGATTTTAGGAATTACTGCTTGGTCTACATCACTCTGTAGCTTAGGCTTTCAAGCAGGATATCATCAGGCTTAGTAGCAAATGTGCACGTGCACAGTTTGGAAACATTTCTGAACAGCTGATCCAATTTTGACCAGTAGGGATTTCTGGAGTACATGAAAGAAACACTGCTGGTAGAGCCAGTACATAAGAAGGCAGATAAGTTTTATTACTAAATCTTAAGCTAAATGGCTAGTTATGGTATCTGTGAACACCACTGGATGGTGGATTGGTGGGTCAGAGGATGTTAAACTTCACTGTGAAGTTTAGCAGATTGGGGGGGCAAATAGGCTTTCCATGTGATGCTGAATTCCAGCTGCTTAACTGCACAAAGTTGGCTTAAAATGTATTTCTTCCTTATCACTTCTGCATGTAATTGTTCAATGAGAACATGTGGTGTGAAGGTGGTCTGTGCAAATGACATCTGTTTAAAAAAAAAAAAAAAAAAAAAGAAAGAAAAGGGGAGGCAGTCCATTCATCAGGGAAAAATCTTGAACTCCTGATATGGGATAAGACACCTGTCCTCTTAGTTCTAACTCTTTTGAATGCTGTGTTGTTGCAACTAAGTGACTGGGGAATATTCTGTGTGGAAAAAAATGGGTTATCTCAAGCTAACACTTGTAGCTATAGTTCTTAAGTTTTCTCCAGTTTTCCTCTGTTGAACAATGCCAACGCTGCTCCAGTAGCAATGGCAATCTGCTAATGTAACAGAGAACCTAAGAAGGTGTTTTGCGTGGCAGTAACCGTTGTGGTAACTCCTGCTGCAATAACTGCTACAGTTGTGCTGGTTCTGCGGCTGCAGCAGAAGACTTTCGGGTGAAAAAACTCAGATGGAGTCTTCGACCTGTAGCAACAAGGAAATAATATTTCCAAATCATTTGTGTACACAGTAGATGACATTGAAGGTGACTGGCTTATTGGCTGAATCTCTCCTTATACCTAAAGAAAAAAAACCTTGATGGCTTGTTAGCTCTGATTCATGTTTCTGTGTGTACTCTGAGCTCCACCAAGAACATGAGATAGTCAAGTGTATAAAATGTACTGTAGTCTTGACTGTTTTAAGCAGGGACTATTTTAGTCTTTCTAGTCTTTCTAGTAAAAGATGGGTCTCAATCCTGAAACTTTTATGTGTATGTTAAAGACGGGGGAGTAAATGTATTTTAATTCTATAAAAGCAAAGGCTTGTCTATATATGTAAGTGAAGATGCAATAATCTGCATTTCTAGTTCACATTAGTAACTTGTTTACCCCTACTTGCATCTTTACACATCTTAATAACTGATAGCACGATCAGCGGTAGCAGACTGGGGATAATTTACTATCCTTGTAATTTGCTGTACTCTCTTTAACAATTGACTTTGAATCACTTTAATGTAATATTTCCTGCTAAAACAGCAGTTAGGCTTTTGGATGTGATGAGGTGCACATGTGAATGATTTCATTACCCTGTCTAAAGGTATTATAAATAATCCAGATGGTCCTTCTGCAAGAATCCCTAAGTCATTGTAACCTCCTTGAATAGAGCAGGGGCCTTATCTTCAATTGCTGTATAGCTGTTTTTTCCAAGTAGAAAGTGAATAAACTATAGAAGACTTAGTCTATCACTAGCCACATTTATTTTTAACAGCTCTTCAGTAACTCTGCAAAAATACTTTTTTGTGTTTAATTTTGAGAAATGTTTTGATGACTCTTTTCAGTTTTGCTTTACAGACTCTCTACAGCTGGGTCAGTTCTGTCAGTGATAGCTGTTCCTGTGAACAGCAGTGTTGGTCCCTGGTGCTCTTAAGCACCGAGTTGTGGAGGCCCATCTTAGACTTCTGCCCAGAGTCTCATCTGTCTGCAAACACTGCTTATTTTAGTACTTTCTCTTCTGCCTCTAATGCTATTTGCATTTTTTAATTTAAAAAGGTTGGTATAGATAGCCTCAAATCAATATATATTTGAGACCTACATTTTCTTTAGTCAATTTTTATTAGTGTTTAGCATGTCAAGTTGATGACAGTTTGAAGAGAATCATTGAAAAAATCTGTCAAAACTCTACATGCACACTTTGTCAGGGTTGGCAGACAGTGTTAGCCCTTGCTTCCTGAGCATGAGCAGGTAGAGACGGCTCTTCTTGCAAGGACGTCAGTGTCTATAAAAACTTTAATGTCAAAATTTAAATCAAGCACATAATTGCTATTGTTTGACTCAGTAAAATGCAAATTAGGATGAGTCAGAGTGTTTTCCCATGAAATCTGGCTACCTCTAGTAGTATGTTAAGAGAACAATGCGTGTACAATCCTTTGGAGACCCCCTGTAAATCCGGTTGATTTATTTAGCTAAAACTTTTTCGTGAATCTTAACACATACTGAAGATATAGTATGTTCTGTGTTTCTGTTCATTAAATTCTGTTACGAGTTGCAGTCAGCATGAGTGACTCTCCAGTTCAAATCCAAAGAGAGATGGGAAAAAAAAAAAAGCAGTATGCTTTCAGGTTTTATTCCTGCATATCTTTCTTTGAATGCAGGAAAGTCTTTATTCTAAAGCTATGTTAGTGTACAAAACTATTCTGTTTTAAATGCAAAGATACATTAAATTGCTTTCTAACAAAACTGTAGTTTTATCAGTTTGTTATTTTAAAATTGTTATTTCTTCAGTCTTCTTTTAAAGTGATTTTTGAGTTGTTAAGCACTTGCTTTGGAATCACTATATGTTGGTACATTTAACTTGCAAAATTCAAAGCAAGTCTTCAGATATCAAAAACAGTAAATATAACAAACCTCTTCTTGCATTTTGTGATGATTTGAATGCTGATGATCGTGACAGATTGATATTAGGAAGAAAGGAGTCTCAGAGTGGGGAAAGGCTTGGTAGATTGTGGGGAAACCAGCTAAGCAGAAGTTGCGTTCTGGATTGTGGGAAAAGCTTTTAGCTGCATGGTGGGCGTGCTGAAGTTTGGAAAACAATAGTTTCTTGGGTCCAAAAGAGAGTATTGTCTCTCGTGTTGGCTGTCCTGTCCTGCTGTTTCCCTGTATTCCTCTTCTGTGTCTGTCTAGGTTGTAAGCTTCTAGGAGCAGTGACCACTTCCTAGTTTCCTTTGTATTGTGCCCAGGCTGTGAGTTCAGTATGTGTCTGACTCCTGGAATAGAGCAGGTCAATTTTAAAAAAATTCACTCATTTCTAAAACATGGGGTCTAGAAATCATCAAACAGCATGAGATGCAGAAATAAGCTTATGTGTATGTAGTTGAACTGTAAAACTTCCAAAAGCTCTTGTGACAGGAAGCCAGAATGTAAATGGAGTCAGAAAGAAAGTAGAAAATTAGTCTGAAGTAGATCCATCAGTGGCTATTAAAAATGATGATCTGGACTCAGTCTTGAACTTGGAAAATCCCTCCTCTGTTGATTGCTGGAGGTCGAGCAAGTATCCCGAGGCCTGGAAATGCTGGTTCTCACCTCTTTGTGCTGCAGACACCTAAGAGAAATGTCACAGAGCTAATTGGGCTTTACAGTTGGATATAGTATGGTTGAGCAGTTTTTTTTTATACAAATCTAAGACCATGGATAGATGATGAACAGTAGTTTTGCTTGTGGATGCTTTACACAGTTGGTCAGAAGTGTTTGGATGGATGTGTGGTGAATAGCTGTGGAACTGAGCTGGCTGGAAACCTTTTTTTTTTTTTTTTAATATAGTTATTTTTCAGCTAAGCTGTGTGAGTTCCCTGATATGGCTGCTTATGTGGCCATATAAATCTATAGTGGCAGAATGCATAGGGCAGCTGGGGACAGGGAGCCATCTGAATAGGTAGTGTTCATACTGAGTGGTTACTTGTGAAAATTCGGTTTAGGGTTGCTGTTTTATGATACAAAGCACTTGGCAGCAGCACCGATGCCTAGTGTCCCTTCCTCCTTCTCCCTGTCCCCACGGTGGTGCTGTCTCTGCCTTGGCGGCAAAAAGAATTGAAGGGTGAGAGAGCTGCTGAACTGCTCTTTCACACGGATCCTGTGCAGAGGCAACACAATGGAAGTAGGCCTGCGGTTTCTTTTTCTGTTTGTCCTTGCACCGATGTGCTATTTATGTTCAGCTGAAACTAATAGGCAGCCGTTACCTAAATGCACTAAGCGTGATCAAAGGATGTGGAAATGAATGGGAAGAGGTGTGTGGAGTTCAGCTGCTCTCATTAAGCCGGTGTTGTGTCCAGGAGGAGAGGGAGCTGTCGCTTCAGCAGTAAGCGGTGAAGATACAGGATGAAGTCACTAACACTTTCTAGGGAAAAGTGCGTTTCAGATTCAGAGAGCAGGCCTGTAGCTTCTTGTGAGAGGCCGTCCATATAATCCACAGCCTGGTCTTGAGTTTTACAAAACCATGTGAAATGCATGTTGACGTAGGTAGAGCTTGCCCAGGAACTGATAAGCAGGGATGTAGCCTTCACTTGGAAACAAAGCACTTTTTTTCTTAGTGCCTTGTTGAGTGATGAGCACAACTGTGTGTGTGGAGGGGGGGAGGGAGTGTTTTTCCTCCAGGCGTTTTGATCTGCCTCTTCTGAAATAAAGTATTTCCTTTTATTCCCCTCTTAATCTAGAGATGAGAAAATGCTTGATCTTTTCTATCATTAAAGTTAATACTGATATTTAGCTACGGAATCAGATTGAGAGTCCGTTGATAGATAGGCCATCAGGGAATAGAAGAACTTTCCCAACCTGAAGCTTTTTTAGCTGTGTTAAGCAGACGTTGCTGCCTGTTGTCCAGAGATGTTAAACATGTGGGGCTTTGTCGTGGCAGGCCACGCTCGCTGTACCTGCTCCCGGCAGCCCTCGGAGCAGGGTGTGGGCTGGTTCCGCTGTTCTGATGGCAACAGCTTGCTCCTGTCCTCCCTCTCTCTGGAGCTGTGGAAGGGCAGCATGTGCTTGCCTGTTCGTTGTGCGGTGGAGGAAGAGCTGAAGATTCGCGGGAAGGATGGCAGCTGCGAGCAGGCTTCTCCTGCCAGAACGCTTTATCCCGCCCGGGGTTGAGAAATGCCCAGGAATGAGATTGGCTGAGAACGGGTTGCACTAATCTTTTTGGCAGCAGCAGCTTGCTCCTGTTCTGTTAAGTGACCTTCTGATGACATGTGGAGAAGGGCTTCTCTCAGCGTTGACTTTTGTGTGGTACTTGTGAGGGGGACGATGTGGTAAGGTACTTCAAAACTGTTCTGTGAAGAAATGGGCTTGTTCAAATTCCTGGTGCTGTGGGAATTCCCTGTCTGGGACTGGGGAAATGTGAAAGACCTGCAGCTGGGACCAGTGCTGCTGCAAGCTCTTTGAATGTTTAGTGTTTCAGTATAGCTGAATTGTGTGGGTTTTCCTCTGTGTGGGTTCAGCTAGAAGTCTTTGCATATTTTTGTTCCTTTCTGTAGTTAAAGACCTTGAGGCTTTTTTCACTGAGATTGACTGTTTCGTGCTGCAGAAGCCTGGAGAAATACCAGGTTGAGTAGTGTCTCACATTTCCTACATGTGATTTAATGCTGTTTGAGAAAAGCCTGCTCCCTTGATTGCTGTTTATATACGTAATAGGTATACTGACAGTCATACTTGTAGAACTTTTTCCTAAAGGTTGCTATTCAAGCTATTATTTTTACTTGTATTCAGACTGATTGGCTATACACATACCATATATGCTGAAGCATTTGTTGGAATGAGGAAAAATAGGGAAAACAGTCTCCTTCAGATAAGGTGAATGTGGTGTGTTATACTTCTTTATAGCCCTGTCGGACTTTGGTCCTAAAGGAACTCCTGGTGCATAATCAAGACCCAGCTCTTGTTTCTGTTTCATTGTTTCTGTTTCATTGCGGCAACATTCGCTCAACAATGTGCACCTGGTTCTGAATAAAATTATTTCTGCTGAGGTAGTTATGAGTCTTAACTTGGTTAATGCTTGTCGCACCAGCATTTGAGTCTTCTAAAGTAATGATGATTCCCAGTGTTGGCTGCAGCAGTTGCTCCAGTATGTTTTAGACCTTGATCCGTACAGAGAATGAGGATGTTCCTGTACAGGCTCAGGCACCAGGCGTTCCCTGCGGCCTTTCCCCAGGGCAGATGCTGAAGGCAAGAGGCAGTGCACACAAGCTGCTACAAGGAAAATTCTGACTGGGTGTTAGGAAAAAACTTTTACTGTGAGGGTGGTCTGAGTCTGGAACAGGAATGCAGGGAGGGGGTGGAACTGTCATCCTGGGGGGTAATAAAAACTTGCATAGAGAAGACTCTTGAGCAGCCTGACCCTGCTTTGGGTAGAGTGTTTGGAGCACATACTCCACACTCAACCCTCTGTGTCAGTCTGTGGCTTGGCTCAGGGTGCCAGGACAGGACCTAGGTGGGAGTCAGAATTCCCAGTGTGTTTCGGAGCTGCTGCTGGATGCAATCAAAAGCACTACAGTCTGAAGAGATTGCTTTCTGGAAGCCCGAAGTACTCCTTTTGATCTTCAGAGGCTTAGATAATGGCTACCAGCTTTTAAAGAGCTTCTAACAAAATAGTGCTCTCAGAGGTGGAGAAAACCACTGATAAGAAGGCATGTGATGTCTTTCTCAGAGCAAGTTAACCGTGTTCCTCGTGTTCCTCATCTAGCATTTGTAGGAGCTTCAGCACTGCTGCCAAACTCCAGATAGGTGCTGCTTTGGTCAGACTTGCTGTCAGCAATTTTAGGTCTAAACACTGTAACTGATGGTGCAGTTCAGGTCTCGGTTTGTTTGTATAGCTGAGTCCAGTTATTGGTAAAATTCTTCTTTAAACTCTTCTTTCCATGTAAATACTAATGTAGTTTTCTAACATAGTCTCTTCCAATGTCTCAGTTAGATGCTTAGCTCCAAAGTAGATACGGGATGTACAGAGTTCAAATAGGTTTTCTGCTGAGAGAGGGTATGTAACTGTGACCACTCTTAGTTCCTTTCAGTGCAAATTAAAATGGATTTATTCCAATGCAATTGAAACCTGGAATCTCTGCAGCTGTGAGCTGCAGGTGGGCAGCTATCCTGATCATCTTGGGGCATAATGCTTGAGTATTTGCAAGGTGCTAGGTTAGGCTTTTTCCTTTTTGCAGATGAGGTACCTTGTAGCAGCATACAGTAAACTAAAAGAATCCAGACAAGTCTTATGGTCTCTGGTGCTGTCTTGGGAGAGGCTGATGTTTTGGGGTAGCAGGAACTTTTGATTCTAGGCAGCATAAATAAGTTGCTACCTGAAGTGGTGTGTGGCATTCCCCCCCCCCCCCCCCCCAAAGGTACATAATTCCTGTTTCTCAACTTTTTTCTTTCTGTGAGTTCAATTTGAGCAGAGTGGTAGAGATGTACCAATAATAGCTACTGGAGGTGATAAAAGTTTTTGACAAATGTGCTTCTGGGTAATATTGCAGTGATAGGCCGTATTTTTGATTCAAACTTTTTTACTCCTAACTAGCTTGGCAACCCAGTTGTTCATCACCTTCCTCACTGGAGAGCTTTGGTAAGAGGTTGGATAGAAACATATGGCATAGTATTCAGTCTCACCCCATGGTACAGCAGTAAAAGTAGCCTTTCCTGGTCAAATGGTGCCATGTAACTCTGGTGCTGGAAGCAGAATTGTCTTGTAGTTCTCTAATACTTAGTTTAAACCAAAAATAAATACTGCCGTACGTTGTACTGTGTGAAGGCTTTTGTTTCTTGATGCTGAAGTGTTCATAAATTAAAGCTTTTTTTTGAATGTATATGTATAAGCTGCTATTCAATAGCTGAAAATATCCTAAATCTGCTTGAGTACCTAATGAACTGTACAGACATAGTGCAAGCAATGAAATTTCCAAGTTGAACGTACCATATTTAACATCAGACACAATGCTGTTCTTTGAAGTCTGTGTAGGAAATAACAGGTGTATCTTTAACCAGCAGGTCTGTGCTGGAAATCTTATGTGGAAAGGACTGAGTCCCAGATGATCTCCAACGCTGTCACAAAAGGGAATGATGCTTCTAGGTTGCAGTGCTTACTACCTTACTAATATTAATGCATATCTAATATAAACAATAAACTTACTGCTGCAGTGTAGTCTAGGTAGCTTGAGTTAGGGTACTCTTATAAACTACCATTAACACATCCTATTTATAACTAAAGAAAAACAAACCTACTGATTTTCCAGCAGTTAGTACTCACTCACAAGCACATATATTCCTTTTAGGGAGCTGGAAAAGGCAACTGTTAGACTGCTTCCCCAGAGAAAACACTTCAAACTTCAAATACAGTAACTTAGTGCCCCCCTGACCTACATTGACTTAAAATCTCTGAAAGACTTCAGAGATTATAAAACATGTAAAGTATTACAAGTGTTTGTCTCAGATATTGATGATAGGACTATCATGAACAAACACCAAAATCGATTTAATGAAAATGGTTGGAGAATTTCTGGCTCTTCAGCTTTGCTGTTGAATGTTTGAAATACTTATGACACTGATGTTTGTTTCAGTGTGTTTAGTGAGTGTCTGTCACTTGCTGTTGTGGCTGAAACTAATCAAATATAGGTCAGTAGGTTCTGTTGAAAGCATGTCTTCCAGAAAATTGTCTGGTCCGAAAACAGTATGTGATGGTCTCTCATTCCTTTTTTTGGTAGTCTTAACAGTAAGGATTATTAATTACTTGTTTTGATGATCGTTCTTAGTTTCTCTACTGTGGTAAGTCAAGTATTTTATAATGGCTTGACTGACTAAATTTTGTAATGACCTCCAAGACACAGTACTTACTGCTTTGGCAAAGCTAATATTGTTACCAAGGCAGACAAAATGAATCTACTTGCATTCATTTACGTACTAGCTTTTTCAATCTGATCGCTATAAATTAGGGTCAGTGTTAACTTGAGGTTTGTTTTTATGTAATAACTTGAGGACAGAATTACTGTTGTAGTTTAGTGACAAATTTGTTGTTTTATAAATAGAACCAGTTTGTATGAGTGCTGTTTCATTATGTACCATATTTATTTTCTAGCTGACAGATGTAAGTAGATTATGACATGCATGGGAACTGATTTAATCAGATGTGATTGAACTTCCCCATGCTTAGTGCACATGCATGGTGGCTTTGCATGGAGCTGTGATTAGTGGCCAGACCTTTCCTTACCGTGGTTTTTGGTTTAGGGCCTGGTGGGGGTGGCTGAGAGGGGTGTGTGTAAGGAGATATGGCTGTTTCTTGTGAAGCTCTCTCTGAAAATACACACTGGCAAAGGAGGCTGACAGAATTTTACTACCTGAACCAGAAGTTAATGAGTATGTTAGAAAATGAAAGATGTAATAGAAGCAGAAAAAATAAATCAACTCTCAAACCTGGAATTCACTGATGCTAAGCAGAAATTATTGCTGCATGGGAACAACTCTGCTGTAAATATTATTTCTTGCTAAATTTTCTCTTTTTTGGCATAATAAGGTTTTTATTTATAAGGTATTGTCTGTTTTGTCTCTTGCTGTGCATAAAACACCACTAAAATAGCTCCATTGTTCACTTTCTCTTGTTTGTGGGAGTCTTGTGTAAGGTTTAGCCTCTGTAATAAAAAAAGATAAAGTTTCTTTCTTTTCAAAGAAGTAAAAAAAAACCCGTGTGTGTGGTTTCGTAGACCTAAGTGGTAGCAGCGTAGGTGGTGTCAACAGGAAGCTTCAGTTTGCTTTCTGAGCAGAGATTTTTAAATGGTCATTTGAACTGTAGTTTCACATGGCTTCTGAGAGGTTTTTTCTGGAAGGCCTCATGGTTTAAAAAAATATATATGTATCCTGTGGGATCCTCACTGGTTGGTCTGCCTGCTTTCTCTAGCCACCTAAAGTCTTCCTGCACAGCATCCTGTAATGAGGGTTGTCTAACAGAGTATTACAGGCTACTTATAGTTAGACTCCACCAGGCAAAGTTTATAAACTAATGTTTGTAAAGGAGATGAAGGCAGCTGGGAAGAAGAGGATGAGGTTTCATAATTGATTTTGACCTGGAAAATTGCTTTTGTCCTGATCTGTATAGCAGAGGTTTTATGTGGCAGGTTACTTGCACCAAAGTGAGACTCTCTCAACTTCTCATTGCCTGGGAACTTGGTCTTGGTCTGGCTGGTGTAAGTGTCAGATACGCTTGCTGCACCTGAAGTCGATGGGAGCTGTGCTTTGAACGTGTGAACTAAAATGATGCTTAAAAGTTTAAATGTGCCATATGTTTTTAAGCACGTCATTTGAGGTCCAGAACTTTGTGTCTGCATCCATTTTGTTGGGAAATGGTCCCTTTCCTGGTGATCTCCTGAACTTTGCCCAGGCCCTGATATGGAGAGTGCTGGCTGGCCAAGACCGGAGCCATACCAGGAACACTTAAACAACCGGATGAAGTTCTCGTCCTAGGAACTTGCACTGCAGTCAGCTGGTGCGCTGTTAGAAGTGCCCGTAGCATGCTGTACGATGTTTAATACCCTGAGGTTCTCGGAGGCCAATGTTGATGCATATAGCTGCAGCCATTAAACAGTGTGCCTGAATTGCTCCACCCTGTTGCTTTGCCAGAGATGATTTAAGGAGAAAAAAGAACCTATATGTGTTATTTCATTCTGTCTCAGCCATCCACATTAACTTAAATCACTGGTGGTGTCTTTGTTAATCATGCAGAATTGTGGACTTGGATTGCTGAGGCATGAATACGTTTCTGCCTTTGCACGTGGGGGGGAGGATGTCACACTTGTCACAAAGGTTGCTAGAAGCCTTTTTTTTCTTTTGTTGATTTGAATTTAGCTCATTAAGATACTGTTCCCTACAGACTTCCAATCAGGCACCTCTGATTAATGTTTTTGAGCTCATATATCTTCTTATTTCACAGTTCCTCATTTCACAGGAATGTTTTTCTTCTTAATGTGGTGGCTTGTTTTTTTGTTTGGTTGGTTTTGTTTGCAAATAAGCTTCATTGCTAGCCTTTCCTCTACAGGGCTGTAATTAAATGTGTGCAGTAGATGCAACAGAGGAGCTGAAACTTGGTACCTGTGTAAGATTCTTAGCAACTCACTGTCGATTTTGTTGCTTGAGGCAGTTGCATTTAAATACTACTGAAGTGAATACATGTGATGGGACACCAGCTAAGGCTGTGTAGCGAAGGGTAATATTGTCATTCTTGACTTCTCATTGTTTGGATTTGCTGTTTTAATTGCAGGTATGGGGATAAATAGCACTTTAACCTGTATGCTAAAGCTTACTTTCTAACCAACTTGTTAAACATCTGAGCAGTTTAGCAAAGGAACTTCATGGAATTCCTGACTTTTTAATACCTCTTGCTGCTTAGGAGCCTTGTAGCTTCTGAGACCTGTATGTGTGGACATAATCTGCATTTAAGAACTGTTCCTCTTCCAGCAAATATAGAGACTTACCTCTGCAAGTATCCAGTGTATAATGGGAAGGTAAGGGACTTATCTCTTCTGGAGGGGAGTAAGGCAGAATGAAAGCTGTCTCAAGGTTTGTTTCTGAAGATGGTTAACTCTTCTAATATAGGTGACAAGATGGTGAAAGGAGGGAAGATCACAGTGGCTAAGTAGGTGGAACAACCTGGTGTAGAGAGAATAACCAAGGAGAGAGACAAGGGCTTGTGAATCATCCATGTGTTTGATGTTGATCTTCTATGAGCATTGCCCTCAAGTGCTCTTAAAAAATTCCTGGTAGCAATATTGTTGACTTTTGTGGTGATTTACTCTAAAATTGGCATGTAAGTGTTAACTTATTTGTGGCTTTAATATAAATATCTGAAGAGTGATATTGGAGGAGATCTCAAGTGAGGCTAGTGGTGAAAGAAGATTTTTGGTGCACCTGAAGGCTGTAGTCTTGACCTAATTTAACATTCATGCTTGAAACAGATGCACAAAGGAAGCTTGCATGCTTACAACTTATCTGTCCCTTTGAAGAGAAGTGGGAATATTTTAAAAATAAACTTTAAATTAGGAAAGTGTCTTTTGCTCTTCTAGTTCTGAACCTCATTGTTCATCTGTGGACTGCCTGGTTGACTGTAGGCAGAGTATGAGGCAAACTGCCTGCAAAACTCCAGCAGGGCAACTCTAGATGGGGAAACTGCAGTGCAGTGGGAAGATCCCCTGTTTCTGAAAAGTTTGAAGATATGAATGAATTCAAAGAATGTGGCCTTGCTCAGATAAGAGGTCAGTCTATAAAACAATGGCCTTCTATTGTTTTGGGGGGGTTATAAAGCCAGAGTCTTGGATTGTCACCCAAAATGAATATTCAGCCGGGTCCACCTTATTGGTTGGTCAACGTTGGTTTCATATATCAAATGTCTCTGTAATGTTTATTCCTGCAACACTGAGTCTCACTTATTTCAGTTTCTTATTTGTTCATAATGTATGACAGCATTTGAAAGCACAACAAATGTGTATGTCTAGAATGGAAGAATGTGGGTCACACTGAGAAGCGGCTGTCTTGCAGGCTTGTCATCTGCTTCGTTAACAATGGATAATCACTTGAAGACGATCTGGCAACAGTGCTACTGGTGATGACTGTGCTCTCCCTTACAAATATGTTCCAGAGATGTTCATGTATTGACATGGTATCAGTGAAACTTAACTTGTAAAGACAATTTTCTAAAAATACTGTAAAAATCATACTGAAAAAATGAAGACTAGGGAAGAGCTGTGGCAGTGATTCAGAGGGACTGGTAAACCTACAGGAGAAACCTGCTGTTCAATCCAACTCATGTCTAGGTTTTAGAAGACAGGTAGGACTTGATCAGCCTCTTGAAAAAGGAATGAACCTTTTTGAGAATCTCTGCTATGGTAGATTTTGTTAAAAGCTGAAGATAAGTTTACTGCTTGTCTGGATTATGAGAATCTACTTCATTCTTAAAAGTAGTCATGCTCTAAGTAAACGTGTGGTTTATTAAGATACATAACATCACACTAGCAAAAATTACTGTGTAAGAATCTTCAGTTTATCTTTTTAGAGAAAGATGTCTGGTCATAATGATTTATCTTGGTACCTAGTCTTTGAAAATAGCTGTTTCCAGGATAGTCCGGAAATAAACCTCTTAATTATTCATCTTGTCCCATGAATGCCAATTTTAGTACATGAAATACCTGTTGAAGCTATAGCTATGCCACACACAGTTTCTCCGCTTGTTTTTATGAATGCGGTCTAAGAAAAGCTTGTTCTATATGATGGCAGTTGCTATCAAGGTGTTGTCGATTGAGGCTGGTGACCTCACTTAAAAATGATAGTTCATGAGGGTCCTAAAACTAAGTATTTAATTGGTTGCATAAATGAAAGATTGTTTAGCAACTAGATGGCTAGCAGAGCCTTTAGGGAAGGTCCTTTTTGAAAGGAGAAGCAGCTAACTGTTAGATTCAGTCTGAAAGTAGAAGATTAACAACAGTGCCTCAAGGTGTGGGGGAGAAGAGCAAAAAAAAGTGTAAAAAACCAATCAAAACTTCATTTATGGCTGGTGGACTTAAACTGTAATTAAATTACTTGTTTCTCTATTGTCTCTCCGTGTCCAGCTCAATCAAAACCAAGCTCTCAAACAGGGTGCTTCCATGGATGTCTTCTGTTAACCAGTTGTTAGTTGAAACTTTGTTAGACTACTGGAATTAAGTAAATGTACATTTTCTAAGACTTTATAAAAGATGCACATTTTGCTATTTAGATGCAACTTCTGGTGTTTCGTAACTGCTAAACTGTCATGACTTGGAACCTTCCAGAGCAGGAAAGCCGAGTTCGTTCTTGTTGCTCTTCTAGCTTGCGCACTCTGCATTAACAAAAACTTACTGCAGAGCGGATGAAACACTAAAGCACACTAATTCATTGAATTTCTGTTTTACTACTGCAAAAATTGCTAGTTTGCTCATATCTTGAATACTGTGTTACAGTGCTGTTCACTGACTATGAAAAACAAAAAAATTTAAGGTTTAGAGAAGGACAGCCAAGAAATCCAGAATGCCTTTCATGCTGGGAATGATACAGTGAGTTAAGATTCTCCCTTTGGGGTAGCAAGAGTGACCAGAGGGAATGCAGTAGAAACCCTTAAATAAGGAAGATGAGGACTTGAAAACAAGGCAGATATGGGCCTCATGCTTGAATGCTGTAAGTAATTTTGTGACAGTGAACACAAAGCTGAGGTAGTCAGTGGTTCCTTCGTCTCTGCTGTGAAGGTCTTCAGTGGCAAAGTCTCCTGTGCCCTTGGGCCTAGAGGCAGGATTCAAGGAAGGAGGAGAGAAACCACAAGTAACTCGCAAGGAATAAGTCAGGGACTACTTGAGAAAACACAGTAAGTTCATGGAACCAGCTGGGATGCTGAGAGAACTAGCTGATTTCATTATAAGGCCACTGTATCTTTGAAAGGTGATGGAGACTGGAGAAGATCTCCAGTGATAGGAGAAAGGTGAATGTCATGCCCATCTTCAGAAAGAACAAGAAGGATGATCTGGGGAACTACAAGTCGGTCAGCATTGCTTTGGTCTCTGGGAAAGCCTTGGAGCAAGTTCTTGTGGAAGCCTTTTCTGGTCATGTGAAGGACTACTGGGAATAGCCAGCATGGATTTACCAAGGGTAAATCGTGCTTGACCATCCTAATTGTCTTCTCTGCTGAAGTCGCTAGATCTCTGGATGAGGTAAGAGCAGTGGATATTGTAAACCTTGAGCTCATTGAAGCCTTTGACATAGTCACATGTAGCATCTTTATATCCAAGTTGGGATGTTGCAGTCCATCCATCTAGAATGCAAAATAGCTGAAAAACAACTGGATCAACCTCCTGATTGCCATAACATTTCAAAGGTAATAACAATCTTACCATGGCATTGACCAGTTATGGCCAAATACATCTCGGCTTGTCCCATGGATTTGTGTGGCTTCAGTTTGCTTTAGTGGTCCTCTACTGTAAGTACTGGCTTACTGCAACTAGTTTTAAGGGACTTCACTAATAAAAACAAGTGAAGAAAACATCGAGTACCTTGGTGTTTGTGCCCCAAGGAACAGCCGACCCATATTTTCCTTAGCTTTCATTTTGCTGCCAGTGTACTCTTGTCTTTCATATTTGTCACTTGTTTCAACTCCACTTTGCTAATTCTGTCCCTAGTGCTTGACTTTCTGCGCACCTTTCTTGTGCTTTGAGGAGGTTATTCTTGAAGATTAACCAGCTGCCTTGGGCCCCTTAGCCCTCTTCAGGGCAGTCTCCCTTGGGACTCTCCTACCACACAGATCCTTAAACAAGATGAATGCTGTTCTCCTGAAGTTCAGGGTGATAATTATTTGTCTTGCTCTCTTCTTTCAGGATATTAAATTCTGAGTTTGTGATTGCTGCAGTTGTGGCTGCCCTCAGTCTTCATATCTCTGTCTAGTTCTTTGCTTATGAGTAACAGAACCAGCATAGTGTCCCCCTTAGTTTTATTTGTTGATCACCTATTTCAAGAAGCTGTCTCCAAAGCACTCCAGAAATCTCCTGGATTTCTTGTGGCCTTTTGTCTTGCCACACTAGCAGTAGAGATAGTTGAAGTCTTCCTTGAGTACCATGGCTTGCAAGTGTGAGGCTTTTTTCAGTTGCCTGAAGAAGGCTTCAGCTACTTCTTGCTCTTCATTGGGCTGTTTGTAGCAGATTCTCACTGCCGTTGCACCCATGTTGGCCTGTTGTCCAGTCGTTACTTGTAAGCTCTCGACTGGCTTATTACCCGTTCTGAAGGAAACGTGCATGTGTTTGCGCTGCTGTGTGGGGCACATCCCTGCTTCCTGGCCTGTCCTTCCTAAAATGTCTCTATTTGTGCATTGCAGTGCTCTGGTCTTGCGACCTGTCCCACCGCAACCCTGGAATCCTAGTAAGATCAAAACTCTGCAGCTGTGCGTAATTTCTCCTGTTTCCCATGCTGTGGATGTTTTGTTCAGCCACTTGAGAGGGAGCCCTAACCATGCTGCTTTCACAGGATAAGCAAGAGGTGAGAGCCTCCTCCATCACCTAGTCCCCGAATGCTTCCTCATTGCCCGTGAACCTTTGTTTCCCTCCAGGCTTTCGTTGTCATACCTAGCAAACCTAGTGTAAAGCCCTCCTCTCTACGTTAGCAAGTCTGTTGCTTAAGATGCTTTTGCTGTGCTTTGGGATGGATCACATCCTTCCCCAGCATTCCTCTTCAGAGGTGGTCCTCTGTCATGAAGGCAAAGCTATGCCTGTGACACCCACAGAAGGTGCCCGCTCCTACCTAAGCACTTTCCCTTTCACTGGCAAGCACAAGGAGGACACTGCTGGGACTGACATGACACTTCCCCAGCCCCCAGAGTCTCCAGTCACTCTGGATATATTCGGCATCTCCCTCGGCAGTGTCAAGGGTGCAGACACAGATGAGCTGCAAGGGACAGCAGGCCAAGATGAGCCATATCAGTGTTTCTGCAATATCTGAGACCCAAGTCCCCAGTAAGCCACAAACCATGGGAGAGAGGAAGTCTGGTCAGGGTATAGGTGCTTCCAGTGCTACAGAAGGGAGTCTCCAACTGTGCTTGTTGGCTGCTTCCTATTGGCGTTGATGTGTTCAGGCTCAGCTGGCTCTGATGTCTCCCCTGGCAGAGCTTGTTTTCTGCTTGCATCTGCAGGTGGGCAAAGAGGAACCTGGTGAAGTTCAATAAAGGGATGTGCAAAGGCCTGCACCTAGGGAGGAATAACCCCATGCAGCAGGACAGGCTGGGGGCTGACCTGTGGGAGAGCATCTCTGCAGAGAAGGACCTGGGAGTCCTGGTGGACCACGAGTTGACTATGAGCCAGCAAGATGACCTTGCAGCAAAGAAGGCCAATGGTATCCTGGGCTACATTAGGAAGAATGTTGCCAGCAGGTTGAGGGAGGTGATCCTTCCCCTCTCCTCAGCCCTGGTTAGGCCACACCTGGAGTCCTGTGTCCAGTTTTGGGCTCCCCAGTGCAAGAAAGACATGGACATACTGGATCGAGTCCAGCAAAGGGCCACAAAGATGACTAAGGGACTTGAGAGGCTGGGACTGCCCTAGCCTGGAGGGATCTTATCAGTATAAATAAATACCTGATGGGAGGGAGTAAAGAAGGCAAAGCCTTCAGGCTTTTCAGCGGTTTCCAGTGAAAGTACAAGAGGTAATGGGCACAAATGGAAGTATAGGAAACTCCATTTAAATGTAAGAAAAAGCTTTTTTACTATGAGAGTGATCAAACACAGGAACAGGTTGCCTGGGGAGGTTGTGGAGTCTCCATCTTTGAAGGTATTCAAAACCTGACTGGACTCAGCCCTGAGCAAGCTGCTCTAGTAGATCCTGCTTGACCAGGGGTTGGACTTGGACAATCTCCAGAGGTCCCTTTCAACCTCAACTATTCTGTGATTCTTGATAACCTCCTTGCTGGTGCTGGGGGCTGCTCTTGGATCCCCCTTCAGTCTTTTCTTCTCCAGGCTGAACAAGCCCAATACCTGTAGCTTCTCCTCACTTAAGTGCTCCAGCCCTGAACATCTTGGTAGCATCTGCTGAAGTCACTCCAGTTTGTTGATGTCTTGTATTGGGGGACCCAAGACTAGACACTGTGTTCTGGATTTGGTCCAAGAGTTGCTGAGTAAAGGGCTCACCAATTGCTGCTGCTGGGAAATATGCTTTGTGGCACCTCACCACATTCACAGTGGTGGCTCTGGGAGTCCTGCACTGTCCTGAGTGGTTTTCTGGGTCCCTTTCTGCGCAGACTGCTGAGACCCTGCTATCCTGCCCTGCTGCTGCACTCCTGGAAGCTGTTGCTTCTGAGCAACGGTTATATATAATGTGTGTATATATATATAGCTGCTTTCTCGATGAATGGGAGACCTGTGAGACAACTAAGAGACCATATCATGTTAATTTGTATTGTGAAAGTTTGTAGTTTTTTCTTAAGCATTTATTTTAGGTCTGAGCAGCATGGTAGTAGCCTTTAGTTAAAAAGAATGGGCATTTGCTTTTGCGTAGGCACTTCCTTCTTGATTTGTTCCATAGTAGTACTTGCTTTTACTGGATAATGTCTCTTCAGCTTCTGGAGTTGTCCGCAATGGTTAATGTACTCACAAGTTTTAGTGTGAGGTCAAGAAAAATCAAAAAGAAAGGACAAATTTTGCTAGAGAGCTTAGCTTACTCTGTGTATCTACTGTCTGGGTGCTGTGTCAGCTCTTTTTGTTGAAACAGAGAAGATAAAATTGACCTTAGAGCCACGTAAGTAATGTGCCCTGGTTTTTCTAAGGGAAGGAACTGGCACCAAGGCTGCAAATGTAATTATACTAGCTAGAATTTTTACATCTCTTTGTGTAAAGCTTCGCCTTTGACTATACAACTCCTCTGTTAATCCCGCTCTTCCTCTTCCTTTACCTAGTTCCCCATCTGCAGATGGAGAACACAGCATGGGCAAGTACTGGAGCAAAACCTGAGGTGCCTAGTTTCTCTTTCTGCTTCTGAAATGAGCCACCTAAAGATAGGCCAGGCCTGAGGTCTCTGTGGCCCGTGCGGGCTGCCTGACCTATTTGTGTATTCTGCGGTAGGTTAGCGTTCTTGGGAGCGATCCATGGCAGCCTGCAGCTCTCCTTGAGAGCTAGGAAAGAGGTTTGTGAGGCTGGGATACTAAAGCGTCCTCTGAGGACTTGCATGATTTTTGGAAAACTTGCGTTTGAGATAAGCATGTGTACAAAGTAAACTTTCTCCTGAAAGAGGAAGACTGTCTTATTTGCTCATGGGATTAAATATTAAATCTATTTAAAAGCTGGGAAAGGAGGTAGATTCAGTACTGTAAAACCCAGAGGTGGAAAGCTGTCTTGATAGCTATTTGTACATCTTCCTGCAGAGGTGTAAGCAAAACTAGTATTTTCTGCTTAAGCTTAGACTAAGAGCACTGGGTACTTGTGTGTTGTCAGACTCTAAAGCATTGATGTGCTTCTCCTGGTATTGAATGGATTGCTCTGTTGCTGGTCTGCAGTATTTATTTGGTTCCTTCCCCAAGTAGCTGAACATGTCACAGCTGATCAGGGCTAGATATAAGGAAAAGTTCAAATGCAGTGTAATCCTTGATTCCTGCTGAATAAATACCCTGTTAGAGAGACTAGTTATAATCTAAAGTATCTGTTCTTTACCTGGATCTGCAGTTTCTCAGTATCCCCTCAGAGAAACTAGGTAGTCCAGGTTTTCGGGATTCCTGGCAGGCTTTGGTAATTCTTTCAGACTTGCTTTAGTGAGGAAGAGCTTGAGACTTTGTGTAGTGACTCCTTGTATTCTTTTTTATTGCAATCATCTGCTGAAAAAAGAAACTTCGGGAAGAACTTATAGCCTAGCAGATCTGCCTGTTAAAGAAATCCATGCAAGGTCTAAGCGACAAATGATACAGGAGGATAACCTGGCATCCAGTTCCATTTGTAGTTACTGGGATTTTCTGCCATCTCTGACTGAATGCCATGCTTTCTTCCAAAGGTAACAAATCTGTATTTCAAAATGAAATAACATGACTGTAGAGGCCTGTCTCAACTAGCCTAAAGCTTCCTGTTGCTTACCTTGTCAGCTGAATTTTGTACCTATGAAAAAACTTATGCTTTCACATGAGCTTTTGCCAAAGGATGAGAATATAAATAACTTCAGTTTCTGTTCCAGAAGAGTCTGGATAATGATTAGTTTGGAGGCTCGCTAGGGATTTCTAAATACTCTATAAAAAAGTTGTAATTCTTAAAAGTGGTATCTCTTGATGAATGCCTGCTGCTTCCCTGCGTGCATTGGACCTGTGAAAGGGAACGTCCCAGGGAGCTGTAAAAAGGCAGCTCCTGCCGACCCTGCAGCCGTTTTCCAGGCAGCTCTTGCTAAATTACAGCCTGCCTAGCAAAGCGGAGGAGCCATGCTGCAGACGAGAAGACGACTACCCAGTTCTTCTTCACCTAGAAAAAAGCAGTCATTCAGATTTCCTTCTGAAGAATCAGAATTGAGATTATCACGGGATAACATGATTTGTGTGTTTGTCAGGTAGTCATGTAATGCTTGTTAACAAGTCACTGTAGTATCAGAACAATTCAATTTTCAGTTTTGCTAAGCGTGGCGGAGCGCAGCTGCCCCCCTGCCCCATGTTGGGCTCAGTGTGGCGGAGCACAACTGCCCCAGGCCCCCCCTTGCCTTGGGCCCCAGCTGACTGCAGATAACCAACAGCACCCAGGGCTGACCAGGAGGAACTAGGCGATGCTGGTTGCAACTGGTGAGGCCAGAAATGGGCCACTCCAGAAATGGAGTGGTAAGAAACCGAGACTCGGGCAGTAACGAATGTGCAGTAAGGTTCGCTTGCTATGACTACGCTGTATAGCCATCTTCACTAAATCTATTTGCAATAAACCCAGAGATAATAATACCATAATAATAACCCCCCCCCCAGACACTAAGAAGCAAGTTTGATTTTTTTTTTGTTTTTGTTTTTAAATGAAGAACCTGATCTTCAAAGTCTTAAAACATGTTGGTGATATGCTTGTGTAATCTGCATGGACTCGCACAGCTCTCTGCGGAGGTGGAAGGGAATTGCTCCCAGCATACCGAGGTACAAGCTGCTCTTCTGGCGTGTGGTTTGCTGTCCTTCCTCTGAAATAATTTTCTGTCTGAATCTTGTACTTAAACCACTTTCTAGCCACAAGTGCGAAACATTTTCATCTAAGTGCCAGACCCCAGTATTGTGTACAACATCTGCAGAATCCAGTACTGAAACTTTGTGCTGTGGTAGAGATGTGAAGGAGGAAGCGATACCTTAAACATCTAGCTCATGCAGTTAAAGCTTCTGAAAAACACTGTATGCAGTGAAAATGTCGAGTGTGGTTGGGAATGTTGTATACTCGTACCTTGTAGGTATGAATACCTTGTAGAATAAATATTTTGAAAGACCTAATTAGCAACTGAGATCACTAAAAGCTTAGTTAAAAGTGGAACTCTCATCTCTTGCATGATACACTTGTGTTGGGATTTCTTTGAAAGGAGAAAATGTATTAACATCCAAAGATTTCTTACAAAGTATTTGACCTTAACTTTATTGATAACATGTCTGCTTATTTTTAGTAAAATTAACATTCTGACGTACTAAAACTCATATACAAGAATTGTGATGACTTCAGAGAGTTGATAATTCTGGACTGTTGATGTATGTGAAAGCTAGTTACTAAGGGGATTGATGGGGCACCTTTTCCATTAGTGTTGTGCCCTAGACAAATTAATACACTTGATAAAGCAGTACCTGGCCTGGGAATTTGTTTTAGAAGTCATCTTCTGCATTAAGTTGTTAAGCTTAAGGAAGTCGTCTCGTGTATATCTGCCTTGAGAATGCTGGGGGTCTCGTGGTCCAGTAGTTCTGTGTAAAGAGATTAGACATACTTAGAATTAAATCTGTAATTTCGACCCCTTCCCCTCCACACCCAACTTAGGCTGCAAGCTACTGCTGTGTTTTCCTGCTGCCAGTAAGCTTTCTTCTGTTGCATTTTTGCTTTTAAATAAAAACTCTTTTTAGGGCTGCTTACTGGGCCCTGCTGTAACCTCTGCAGATAACTAAAGGATAGCTGTTTTCTCGCTGGCTTTGTGGTGTTTGCTCTTAGTGGTGCTAACAACATATGCTAGTTCTTACTATTAGTATTAATGCAATGTTTATGGTTGTGGTTCCTTGTTATTCTGAATTTGAAATTTATTCATTCAAAGAAACATAGCAGGTAGATCTTTTTTTTCCTGGCTGGTCAGTCTCTCTCTTATGCTGGAGTTTCTAACAAGGTAGGCAGTAAAGATACAGTTTTATATCTTTCTGTAGCAATTAAAGCAGTTGGAAAAGTTCCACCTTGGTTTAGTTGTTTGAAGTGGATTTGTGGGGGGAATATTCAGTTATATCTTAAATCTTACTTTGGAAAAAATACTATAGGCCAAGCTGAGAGCTTCCTCAGCAGACATTGTAGAAGATTACTGATCACTGGGAATGGATGCAAGTAAAAGATGCCGTTCAGATGGCTCTGAGTATTTATCAGACAGTTTGAATGTGGCTTCAGTTGTATCATGTTAATTCAGGTGTTGCCATTGCTATAGTTGAAGTACACTGTTAAGAAAAATACCTGCCGTTGCCAAAGGCTGCAAGTTAAAAGGTGGACGGCTTGAAGACGCAAGACTACAGTGCAAATTTCTGCGCTTTTGCTTTTCTTACCAGAGTTGAAAGCAGGTAATACTGTTAAGGTATGTTTGTAAAACAGGTACTAATTAATTACAAAAGATACTTATTTATATGCACGCACTTGGTATGCACAGTGCGCAGTTGACGGTGATTTGCACTGTCAGGCTCTCAGCGCTGCAGCATCGCCCCTCTCCTGCCGTGCGCTCCGTCTCCCGCTGCCCAGTGTCCTCGCTGGGCTGAATGAAATCTTTGTTGTGAAAGAATGCAGGCCGGATTCAGGCTCTCTGGAAAGGGCTGGCTCATCATTTGTAGCTCTGAAATGGAAGGGAAAATAACGTTCGCCTTCCCTCTTGTATTGATGGCATTCTCTCTTTCCCTTTTCAAGAACAGTTGGTTTGTGATTTAGCAATGGAAGAGTGATCTCTGCAGAAACTCGGAATGGGCTCGAGGAGGTGAAATGTGATATGTAACTGGGTGCAGTGGTTATGAATTTTAAATATTGTCCTTCTCTGAAACAGGTCCTGAGTCTTCACTATAGTCTGAGTGATGGAAACTCAGAACTGATGAGCAAGTAGTTCTGTATTCACCAGCACCTGCAGATATTTAAGCTTAGGCACATGGAACTGGAATGCTGTATCAGGAGTAACTCAACATCTGACGCTTCTGTTGACACAGACGTAAGAGCTTGACTTCGGTGGCCTGAGGTAGAAGCCTAACATTTAAGCTTCTGAAACTGCCTTTGGCCTATGTGTAGCAGTTCATAGTCGGTGCTTTATGGTGAATAGGCATAAGTGGCTTTCAGTGTTTGTAATGACAGATTTTGTCTTTTACATATCATGAAATCTAGTAACTTTTTTTTTAAGCCTTGATACTAGAAGTCTAGAACCTAAAGAAGGCATAGATAGTTTCTATCTTTTTAATGCTGTGAGTTTGGTTTTTGGTCAGTCCTAGGCCCATACCAGTTGTTTAGAGCATCATAAGAGACTTGAAATTTGGAGGAAGTCCAGAAGTGAGCTGGAAGCCTTGGATGATCTGCCTGTAAGAAAACTTTGTTATTAAACTGTGTGAGCTACACTAAAGCATAAGAATCTTTCTAAACTTTTATTTGAAAATGTAGAGTTATCTTAAATGTTTTTATGTTGTCGATACACTTCCAGGATTTTCTGTGAATTCCACCTTGCTCTAAACTGTTAGAATTAGTGAATATTTTACCAACACTTAATGAGGGAATAACTTCATGTTCATCTTTAATTCATTAATTCTTCAAATTTGCAGTTCTTCTATAACAATAATATGGCCATTGATAGTAATGTGGCCATTCTGCATGTCATTTGATGTTTTTTACCTGTTATCCCTCTTAACCTCTTTCCTGAAGTTAATCTTAATGTCGCTGGAAATTCCCCGTATCTGTAATCCGTTCCTCTGAAGCCTGAAGGCCCTAGCTGGAGAGCTCTTCAGACAGGCCTAGAGCTGAATTAGTCATAAAAGCGATGTAAAAGCCCACTTTTTCCTGTCTGTTAAAACTAATTTGAAAGTATTTATGGGCAAATGTCCACTGCTATTTATAACTTTCTTTCTGTTACAAAGGCTGAACTGGTATTATAGTGTGGTTGGAATGGAAGCAGAGTGTAACATGGAATTAGAAATTTATTTTATCCCTAACGTGAGCTGAATCCCTCTCAATGCAGAAAAGAGTTAATTTATTTGGCCAGCTTAGCAGCTTGCTTTATCTTAATGCATAAAAAGTGCCTGTCAAACATCCTGCTCTATCTGGGCAGAACCTGAAAGTAAGCATCACTGCATAAAAACACTTTTATTCACGATCCTTTGGCAAATGCTCTGTGCTATTAATGTTTGATACGACAGCAAATACTGCCGGGGAGCACTACATCATCACAAACAGCCTGGCTAAAAGCAGCAAAACGGGGGGTGGTTAAAACTTTAACTAAACTGCTTTTGGGGCAGTTTTGTGTATTGGCTGTTGGCCATTTGGCGGGTTTGTTTTTCAAACCCCATATACATGATCCCAGCTATGTTGATTTACAAGTTTGACTTAACGTGAGTAATGAAATATTGCTTGGCCAGCTGGAAAGAATCGAACGCTTTGAGCCGTTGTCCTCTGCCGTGCCGCCAGCTCCGTCCAGGGGAGCCCCCATCCAGCGGGGCTTGAAGCCGGAAGGGAGGAAACTTGCTTCCTTTAGAAGAAACCGCTTCACGTAGGAGTGTTCCTTAGTGTGTTATTTTTTAAAGCTGTAAATATTTTGCGTTGTTAGAGGCCTTTAACAAGGTGCCTTCGAATGCCCGACTACTTAGGTTTTGTTGAAGCTTCTGCAGAGCTCCATAGAAATGTTCCCTTTACTGGTATCACGCTGGACTCCTGCAGGCTTGACTTCCTGACAGCTAACTATCCTGATTTTTAGGTAAAAGAATGTAATATTTTAGTATTTCAACTTTAAAATGAAGTACTGTGTACAGTATATTTTGGGTGAAAGGAGTTAAACTGTGCAGACTTTAAACCAGACTTCCCATGTGGACTTGTTATATAATAAGCAATGTTTCCTAAACTCTATTTAATCTCAATTGGTGTAAAATGACCTTGTAGATTTAGGAGGGAAATTTGTGATTTCAGCTGCTGCTTCAGAAAAGGCTAAATGTAAGCAGATATTTAGAAAACATGGAAAATCATCAGCATTGGTTCTCTGGTTTGAATTGAAAACCAGACCTCTGACATCTAATTACTGTCAGAGCATTTGAGAGTACGGCCGTTGGTGTTGCAGCTCCCCTGGGTGCAGCCTGTGCAGATAACTGTGAGCCTTTGGGGGAAAAGGAGGTTGAAACAAGACACGGTCCTCGAGTCCCTCTTGATCCGGAGGAGCTGGTGGGGGTTCCTTGTCCTCACTTGCCTCGTGCCGCATCCCCTTCAGTGCGAGCCCGTCTTTTCTGGACCAGAGTGACGAGGTTTTCACCAGGGTCTTCCACGATGATGTTCATATTTCCCTAACTTTGCTGGAAATTTCTCACTAGGTGTATGCAAGACCATATTTGTTCATTTTAGAATTCCCTCTCTACTGGTATATAGTTATTCTGTGAAAGCAAAACGGTAATCCCTTAGCCTTCAGCCTTTCCTCTTTTTGTCACTTAGAAACAGCCGCTGATTTGTAAAAGGAATTCTTGGTTAACAGACATGTAATAATGCATTTGGTGCTACTGACAGCCATCCCTTGTTTTTTTCTGTCTTCAAGGTTATCGGTTTCTTATTTTGATTGTGCTTTCTAGAACGCCTCTCAATTTTGGAAGCAGGACACTTTAATATGACAGTTTATTACACCAGAATTAATAATGCAAATATTAAATACTGGTTTCAGTGCCCATCCTGGCTAATGATCTGTCTCCAGTTTGATAGTTTCCTCTTTCCTGCGCCTTTTTGTACAGCTGTCCTTCAGCTCCCCTTTGGTCAGTCCTTGCACATCCCATATTTGGCCAGCTTTCTTGCAGTACCATTTCAGATTTTGCCACAATTTAACAAGTGAATTATTTTGTGTTAGTTGGTATTAAAAATAAAACCTTATTCATGCTCTGTCATTGAAGATGGTCTCAGCTTGTCCTAAGTCTTGAGAGACATGGTTAGGCCCTTCTGTCACGTTGTGACTTTGCTTGTACGAAGCCAGAGGCAGGACCAGAGACTGGCTTGGGTGAAGAGACGTGATGGTTGGGTTCCAAGTAACTCCCATGAAGATAACTTGTGTTTCGTTGCTGGTAAAAGCTTCATGTCACTTAAAGCTCTCTGTTTACATCAGTGAAGCTTGAGGTTGACTGTTTATAAGCTTTGCATGTGTGTTTAATTCAAGAGATGTTTCAGGGCTTCTGCTGCTTGTATCAATGGTGTAAAAGGCAAGCTGACTATTTTTAATAATCTGCGGTCTTGTTGCGTGCTCTGTTTTAAGCTCTCCCACTGACCTCTTCAAATTAAGTTAAACAGGTAACAAGCATTAAGATTTTTGAGGTTAATCTTATTCTTACAAGTAGATTACTTAAGATTAACAGAAAGCAGAATCTCAGAAAAAAGTTTGGCAATTTTTTGAGAGGCAGTTTCTGAAATAGTGCCTAATCAAAAGGATTAGGCATAAAAGTTATTTTAAAAAAACCATAATTTTTGAGCATCTGCAAAATACCATGGTTTCCTCTTTTGGGGAGATAATATTTTTAAAAAATAAGAAAAAGCTTGCTATTTAATTAGGATGTTTAAATTTACACCAAACCCCCAAATTTCCTTTTTTAGAAGTTCTTCAGAAAAATTGTAAAAGCTTGATATTTTTCATTGCTCTTAAAACTAAGCAAGATGTTTAAAAGTCTTTTAGGCCAGATCATCTTAAACCCTTGGAAGTGTCCAAAGTTTGACTGATTATGTAGACCCTTTGAGGCCTTGTTTGCATCAGTAGGCATTCTCTTGCATTCCAGCTTATTCTGATATCCTTGATTTGCCTGCCAGTTCAATAGAGGAAGAGAAATAGCTGTTTGTCTGAAATAATTCTGAGTTAATTTGGAATTGCTCTTTTGTAAATAAATACCAATTATTTATTTATGTATTTATTTGTTTTAGGGATAGACTTCAAGATTAAAACTGTTGAATTACAAGGAAAGAAGATCAAGCTACAGATATGGTGAGTAATATACCCAAAGAGCTCCCTGGTGGCATTCTCTCGGATAGCTTCTTTCAGAAGCAGGTTTTAGTGAAGTGTAATCTCAGAAGAGATTGAGATTGCTGAGATTACATTCAGGAGTCTAATTTTGTGACTGTGTTGTGTATTTCCAATAGTGGTAAAACTCCATGTGTTAAAACTGGAAGGTGGAGTGCCAGAACTGTTTGAAGTGGTTTAAACTAGTGTGACATTTTAATAGACCCTGCTCACTCTCTGCAGCTTTTTCAAGAAAGAGGGAAAAAGATCTGTCTCGCATGTGTAACTGCTGTTACTGGGCCACTGCTTTGGACAGACTGTTGGCGGATCTCCTGTTTGGAAGGACAAGGATATTAGTAGTCCATGATTTAGTGGGAAGTGTTTTAAAACTGGAATTTTTAAACTCCAAGTTGTCTTGAATCTATTTTAAATTGACCTGTCAGCCTTCCTTTGCATCAGCAAGAAACTGCAATCCATCTCTGCACTTATTTTATATTTTTCCATAATAAACTGTGGACAGTTTTTCAGTTGGCTGAGATGATGACTACTTTTCTGAAGGAAAGTCTAACACGAGGCAAAACTTAAACTTTGTTTTCCTTTAGCTTTTTATGCATGTCTAGCTGGAGATTCTTTCCATTTTAATAGCCCCTTAGCAAGTTAAGTCAAGAAAGTTAATGGCTTCCCCTAGCTCACATTTTTGTTTAAACTCCCTCCTCCTCAGCCAAGTGTACGTACCACTGACACACACTCTAGTTTACTTTGAGTTCAGAACTTGAGTTTGCCCATTTTGTCACTTGCTAATAAAAATCCTTATTTATTGCTGGATGATGTTTGACATTTGTAAATGCAGAACTCTCAGTACTCCGCAGCGTGGATTTTAGCCAGAGGGAAGTGTTGTTCCTCCTCTGAGCCGTCATTCTGATGCCGTAAGACTGGCTGAATGAGCAGCCTTCGTCACAGATGCTTTCCGAATCCTTTGTGTTACCACTGCTCTGAGTGTGCGCTGTCTCTCAGCTCTTTCTCATATCCCAGTCCTCTGAGCACCTCCTTAGCAGAAATAGGCCAACTTAGCTATTTAGTTTGTGTCCAGTGAAGAAGAGTTGTCAAAATTGATTTTGTTTTGAAAACTGTGTATCTGAAGTAACTCTGTGCACAGGAACGCTTCGTTGGGGAGCAGCAGAGGGTAACCTCTCTGTAAGGGCAGTGTTTTAGGTTGGGATGTCTAAAGAAAGATATGTTTAGATAAGCTGGGAACTGAAAGCAGAACAGAAAAAGGAAGAGACTGAGCCATTCAGGCTAAAGAGGCATTCAGGTGTGATACAGCTTCCATGGCTGAGTTACCGGGCATCTGTTGCTATGATCTTAGTCCGTTGGACTGCTAACACTCAGATTTTCACCCCAGATCAAAGCCTAACTTTTAACAATCGTTTTGTATATCATGTATTTTTTTTACCAAACCAGGACGGATGCTGTGAATTGCAATAGGTTAGAAGGACAGCACAAAACACTGAAATGACTTAAAATGAAGTCTTAGACTAAACATTGGGAAAAATCCTCACGAAATGTAGTAATTGAATATATGGAATACTGAGGATGTGGAATGTGTATAGAGACAGACAAGCAAGCTGTAATGAAATTGTAAGCACTGTGGGGTTTAGTTGCTTAGAGAAATGAAGAAGGGTTTGGATGAGCTGAGTTTTATTCTAATACAAATATTAATCTTATAGGTTTGGCAAGTAACTTCAGTTCTGTCAGTTTTACTTTTTTTTTTTTTTTCCTCCTTTGCAAGACCTTAAAGTTCTAAGATACAGGTTCTCAGTGTGGTCATGCTAACATGTGGTTCTGATTGTTAGATATTGACATAATATTCATATTTTGTACCAAATAAATTAACACTGACAAGCTCATGCCCTAGGTATCTTGGAATAGACTGCTCCTAATCGTTGGACATAGAACGCTTCAACTGAGCAGACGTGGGATTTTTACTAGGAATACTGAAGCGTAGTTGCAACCTTTAAGTGTTGCAAAGATGAGAGGTGGTTTGTGACTCTACAAAAGCATGTTCCCTGTTCCTGACAGTTCAAAATTTCACTTTTGAAATTAAACTTGTCAAGTATGAGATGAAGTTTCCTGTTGCACACGCTCGTCGTGCAAAAAATATGGGGCTTTATCTAGACTGTTGTTTCCATCTTTGCCTCTAAAAGGAATTTTGCCCAGCAGTGGTTTGCTGGTAGCTAGAATAGCAATGTGTTTTGGTTAAGATACTTTACTTGGTGTAATGCGTCTATATTTAACTGTCGCTTCCTGTATTTAAACTGAACCTTTATTTCTAGGGGTTATGTAACATATTTCCAGATCTACACCTCGTTCCCTCCGCAGTCGCTTAGTAAGCAAGGGACACATTCGGGCTGAGGGTTTCCCGTCTGAGCTTAAGGCCGTACTGGTAGCTTTTCTTGTTTGTGCCGAGAGTAGGGACTGTGCTTCTGTAGCTGATGTAAATGCACAATAGCTAACAGAGTTGAAACGGTTTAAAGCATATATTCTGAATCATGGGTAGGATTTAATGGGCACGCAATACCATACTGGAATAAGCTGATCAGAAGATAACAAAAGAGCTTCAGTGAAAAGAAAACAGGCTCAATTTTGGTTAAGGACAGGAGATGAGACACTTGGTACTTGTGTACTTTCAGCTACGTTGCAGTTACGCTTGTGCATCAGGTATGTTTTAGGCTTTTTAAACATCTTGGGAAGCAAAGGTAGTTTTGTCTTGTGTTACAGTAGTAGTAGTGGTGCTTATTCAGATTGATACCTAACTTGAGGTTTTTCAGTACTTGACGTTCATCATTGTTTCAGAAGAGTGAACTTCAGCTGTTTCCAAAATGACAGATGCTAACAGATAATTTTGTGCATTAAAGAACTCAGTATATGTTAGCCATTTTCCAAATATGAAGGAGTTTCTTTATATAAAGTTGCCCAGGGTTTACTAAGGAACTGAGCTGGCAAAAGCGGTGGCTGAACAAACCTGTAGCTTACAGAGCAAGCCTTGAAGGGTTTCTGCATCAGTGGGGACAATTAAGTACTTGATTTAATAGCATTTGGTATTTACATAGGTGAAGGATGTATTTCTTTTCTCATACGGAAAACAATAGAAATAAACTGTTTCTCAATTTAAAATTACTACATTAACCTGCCTCTCACTGTACCATGTAATCTTCCGTCATCCATGCATTAAATCTTTTACATGCTGGTGTCCTTGAGAGTTGCTCTGTGCCTACAAAGCCAGATTGTTGTGTTGTGCTACCCTGCAATGTCTTCAAAGACCCAACGCTTATTATGCTTTGATGTGTTGGGTAGTGCAGATTTTTGTGCTCTTTGGGGTGGGAGCAGTCTCTTGTACCTTGTCTAGCACAACGAGAGATCAGCGTCACAGAAAAGCAGCTAATGGCCCTTTCTAACAATGCTCTGCCCCTTTCCTAAAAAGCAGGATAGCTGACTACCTATTACAGGGTGTGAAGACTGAGCACATGTGATGATATCTCAGTCATGCCTTGACCTTTAAGATATGCAGGAGTGAAGTAAGAATACCCAAGGTCAAGCTGAGTTAGACCTCACCAGAGGTGATAAACAACTTGCGATTCCATGGCTGCTGAAAGGTGGAGTTGCTGTTCAGTAAAGTTCGAGCTAGGATTAAAGATATTGCTCCAAATGTAAGTGTGCGTCTTCATTGCAGGGTGGTGTTGCAATGGCGAGCGAGGAGGTTGGGACAAAGGGAAGTGCAGAACGGCGGGGCTGGGTACAGTAACCTAAAGTTTATGATATAACGTCACATGGAAAGTTAGTAATGGTTGGGATTAGTACAGGATTTGGCAGAAAGGTACAAACATTTGGAGGTGAAAATATTCGTTAAGGGTGGGACCTGGAAGGAAGGGCACAGATGAATTTCTTGGAAGATACTAATATTTTCAATAATGGTCATAGTACAGAGAAGGGAGCGAAAAGGGAAGAGCCAAAGGAGGATGATTACTGCTCCAGAAAGAGGTAATATTATCGTTGTAGAAGTGATGAAACACTTCTGAGGAACAGAGTAATAGAACTAAAAATTCAGCTGTGGAAAATGTAATATCATGCGCTCCGGGAGCCTGGATGCAATTGCTTTGCAATGGAAGCTGAAAGGCTAAGGCATCCTATAGTTCACTGAACTTGCTAGCATAAATGCAGCAGTTGAAAAATTAAGTGATTTTTTTTCTGATAAAATGGGTGAGATCATTTCCTGTGGGCAGGTTTTGATTACCATGCTTCGGAAAGGACAGGTAAGAGGATCAGAGGGATGTAATAGCTGTTTTAGAAGGAACAACTAAAAAGATTAGGATTCTTCAGGTTGTAGGAGAAGTGACCAAAGGGGATTTTTAAAACCATGAGTGTCTTGGAAAAGGTAAGTAGAGATTGGTTTGCTCCTTGCCTCTTCCAGTACAAGAATGTTAGTTCTAGCCGAAGGCTGGAAGGTGGCATGTGAAAACCCCCAAGGAAGTGGCTCTAGCACCTAACGCAGTTAAGCTGTGAAACTCATCATCACAGGGTGTTGTGGTAGCTGCAGATTGACACGGCTTCAAAAGGGAATTCACGAAAGAGCAGTCTGTTCGCGACCGTTAAACATAGGGATGTGATCTGCGAAGTGATTTCAGAAGTCCGTGAGCTACAAAGAACTGCGAGTTGTGGAAATGTCCTGGGGAAAACCTCTGCTGTTGTCTGCTGCTGGGGAAAGGCTCGCTGAACCTCTGGCGTGACCAGCTGTGGCTGCTGCGTGCTTGTGGGTACATGCAGGAATCAGCTCCAGGTTTTTCATCTGGGGAAGCGAAGGCTGAAAAGAAATATTATAAAAACATGGTGGTGGCAGATGGCAGAGGAAGAAATGAGTGCTCTTTGAGCTCAAGGACTGTGGAAATCAGCAGGGATGGGAGACACTAGAAGAGGTTCTAGTTCAGGGTAATGGGGATGAGGTAGAGAAAGGAAAAGGTGGAGATCTAAAAAGCTAGAATAAGAGGCTGAAGAACTTCCAAGGCCGAGGAAGACAAATTACCATCTTCTCTTAACTGGGAAGTTCTCCTCAGTGGTATATACAGCAGCTATACTTAATAGTGTTATAATAGAACAGCTATTAATATGCAATCAGCAAGAGGACAAAATTGCTTTTGTAATAAAAAGCACTTAATTTGGAGAATTGAAGACATTATTTCTTTTTTCCTGCCTAACCGCTACTCTGATCCTCGTGTCTTTACATAAAGCTTGAATGTCAGTGTGTTTTCAGAAAGTCTGTTTGACTGACTCCAAATTCTAGAAATAACTTTATTTTTCTAAATATGCAATTCTTAAATTTGTGTAAAAGAACATGAAGTAAAACTTGTTCTGTAGTGCATCATAGCTATGTAAATGCATTCCCAGCTAGAAAACTTTCTGCAAAATTTTCTGTTTTGTACTTCATCGAGCTTCAGAATATGAATTTTTCCTAAAGCAACTTACCTTTCATGCCTAGTAGTTGCAAAAATACTCACCCCGGCTGAACACCAGCCTAGGTAAAAGAAATTTGCATCAGTGTAGCTAACTGAAATAGTTACACACGTATGGATTTCCTACTGTATGCAAGAGCTGGCATGTAGCAAGGATGGTGATGTCCACCTAAAGGTGCAGACAGCCCCACTAGTTGGATATGATCAATCTTACTAATTTTTGTATTGCCCCAAGAATGTCTAAAAGTGAACTCTTTCGCTGTTGACAGCTTTTGAGACCATTTGGCATGGATAGATTTCTATATAAATTTTTTCTGGATGGATATTTCTTCAGAAAAGCTGAAATTTGCCAGTCATGAAGTGTCTTTCAGATGTTCCCCTGTGCAGGAGTCTCTTACCCAGTTGCTCAAGCTTCTGGAGCGTACCCCGTATTAGCAGCGCGGTCTCAATCATTCAATGTGGTATTCTGCAGCGTAGGTTTTTTTTTTTTTTTTTTAAATTACTAGAAGATACAGTGAGACACTATTAAAAACTGTAGGATTATTTTTCTGGAAATTATTTGATTTAATACATGAAAGACCTTTATTTCAGGCTATGTGGACTGGAAGGACCTTCATAAATCATCAGGTATTATCTCTTGTTGCAACCACATAGACCTTTCATAAACAAACCGTGCTACACTGAGGTTTTTTTGGTCTCTGCTAGGTCAGTTTTGGAAAGCTGTCCCAGAAATTCCCTCCTCTTCTGGTTAGACTTTTAATATCACATAGTGCAGACGTATCTGAATGTTGGCAAGTCAGTAATAGATTTTTCTCTTTTCTTGTGCTTTTCCTTTCCCCACTCTTACTATTTACACAAGACAACCTTTTTTGCCTTCATTTTGCAGTGAAACAAGCGCTGTTCTCTTAGCTCTCTTGTGCAGCAGTGTCATTTTGCTTGGCTCCCCTGATAGTCCTCGCCTGCACTGCTTTTAGCTTGGAGAGCTTTGTGCTGTGGTTGGGCTGGCCGGGGAGCGCTCGGACCCTGGTGTAGCTCTTCCCCAGCCTCCGCAGATGCTTACCCACAGCAGGCATTTACCAGGCACCCCTAGCTTTCGAGCAGGTTCTTATGTCTTAGAGGCTTGAACAAAAGAACGGAAACTTGGGTCAATAAACAAGACATGGTCTCAGGTCCGCTGATGCCATTTACACAAGGTGGATTCATCAGTCTCAGGCAGTTTGAAAACATAACTCATTTCCCCGGTGCTGTTTGCTTCAATCAGTTCTCTAACATCAGATCCATTAAGAGTTATCTTTGAATAATGAATGGAGAGATCCATTAAGAGGGGGAAAGGGCAGATATAGTTCCTTGCTTTTTCCCTCCCCAGCCTTCTTTTCATCCCCTTGCGAAGTTTCAATTCCCAGAAAACATACCGGAGGAGTTAACTAAGCAGGTCAGTCGAAGGCACCTAGGAGGGGCACAAAACTCGTGGGGGAGGAATTAAGCTAGGTGCAAGTAGGAGTTTTGCAGAGATGTTTGGCAGGAGTCTGCCCTGAGTTTCATGATAGGCAACGTTTTCTTTAATGATTTGGATGAAGTAGTAGTATGGTTATTATATTTAGGATAAGCAGGAAAAGATGAAGTTGCAGAGTATTGATTATGTAGAGGACTGGGTTAGAGTTCAGGCTTTTTTTGACTGATTGGAGAAATACCCGTGGAAAAAGCTCTGTGAAATGCATTAGAGACAAATGCAAAGTTATAAGGTTCAGTAGATATAATTGATGTCATGGGGTTTAAGGGCTTTCTGAAGGAGGAAGCTGGTGCCTGTGGGTCAGGCAGGAATGCTGTACCTACGCCTTGCTGGTTTCTATTAGAGGCTAAAGAGGTGCTTCTGAAAGAGTTTCAAATACCTATAGTGAATTTCTCAAAAAAGCACAAAATTGTGGAAATCTGGACCGAAATCTTTCTGAAGTCCGTTAGGGAATGTTTAATCACACCTTGAATCAGTTTAAATGTGGAGATACCTTTGTTTCTAGCTTGTGTGAGTAGCATCATAGAAAACTGCCTGTAAATGTGGACTGTCAGGTTTATGCCCTCTGACAGGCACCTGCATATGCACTTAACTCTAAATACTCGACTTAATGGCAGGCAAGTTGTTTTTTTTTTTTTTTTTTTTTTTTTAACCAAATGCGATGCATCCCATCAAAGGTCTCATGACTAGAGGAGAAATACGCCTTCATTAACCTTTCATAATCAATGTTCAGCGTCTTCCTGATAGAAATCGATAACATAATGTTAAAGTTACAGTATATATCTTAGATGTATTTTATACCCTTCTTTTGACCTAAAATTTCAAGATTATAAACTTCTAAGATAAGTTTGAAGCTTTATAAACCTGATCTGAAAACACATTTTCTTTCTCTAATATATATTATATATGTGAGTCCCAGAAAATGTTGAGCCGCTGCCTTCCTGGCTGCTGAGCAGCTGCGGAGACGGAAGGGGAGCTTCTTGCTCACCGCACTTTTGTTGGATCTGTTACTGGGGTCAGGTCATCCCCGGCTGCGGATCTGGTCTTTTCCGACTGCCGGAGCAGCACTGCCAGGCAACCTGGAACATTTTAGGAAGTGTTCAGAGACTTCGGTCCTGGATCTGCTGGGTTTGCGCAGTGCCTCCTCAAGCTGCTCGGTGGCTATCGTGTTTAACCTCAGTGCTGCGGTTGGAGTCCTGAAGTGACTCGCAGTTGTGTTTGTTTTGGAAGAACTGCTCTGTAAAACGAGAATGCTTTGAACGACAGAACATTTCTAGGGTTACTCGGACACGTTCCCAACAGCGAAGCTCGCAGTTGTGTTGAAATATTATTAGAGCATTTCTTTCTCCTGGTTATATTCTGTCAGGTACCGGGTTTCACTGACACTCCAAAGTCTTTGGGACACTTTAAGATATGAAACTGCAAAATAAAACCATCATCTTCTGGGCAGAATTTTCAAAGTTTTCAACTTACTTGTGATGGCTTCCAGTGAAAAAAGTTTAAAATTAGCAAATTTCTATCATAACTTGATACCAGCTTTATTTAATATTATAACTTACCACTTTGCTGTTCAACAGGTAGCTTCATGTTCTGCCTCCTAAGTTATGCAAACTGAGTTAAGCAGTCCAGTATCTCCTGCCTTTGGTGCAGCTGACTCTGTGGTTTTTAAAAAAATCCCCTTTAAAGTAAAATCCGAAAGAGAAAAATTCCAAGCTTAACTTTCTGTATCCTTATTACGAGCCTGGGTTACTGAGGCTTGCCGTTTTTGTTCTCTGAATGTTTAACCGTGCCTGGGAGGGAACGGCCCTTCCTTGGAGCTCCTGGGAAGCAGGTGGTGCATCCTGCCGTTCGCTGGAAGAATTGCACGTCCCGGGTGATGGAGCGATAGAGCCCGAACCCTCCTGGCCGTGCCCTCCTGCTAACACATCTGCCGCGCTGCTTGCTTTAGTGCTCGCCTCTGATGTGCCTCTCGTCTCCTCCTTGCAGGGACACGGCAGGGCAGGAGCGATTTCACACTATCACCACCTCCTACTACAGAGGTGCCATGGGGATCATGCTAGTATACGACATCACCAACGCCAAGAGCTTTGAAAACATCAGCAAGTGGCTCAGAAACATAGATGAGGTGAGTAGTGTCTTTAAGATCCTAGGCTTTGAGCTGTTTGTTGTGACCCATAGAACATGTGATGAGTCCCACAGACCTCAGTTTGGGGAGTGCAGCTTCTGTTTCGGCCCAGGCGGGAGGTGCTATGGATAACTTAATATGGGGATTTGGATGCTGCTCTTAGACAGACTTGTGTGTTGCTTCCCTTCCTCAACTCTCCCTTCAGCAGTGGCATGAAGGGTCACAACGCTGCACTGTGGCTGCTGATGTCACTGCAGTGAAATGGCAGAGTTCAAATGTGAACAAAATTAATTTCTGTGCTGGAGAATACTTGGAGGAAAGGGATGCATGATTTTAATGACTGGGAACTGAAGTTCTCAAGAAGAGCTGCCATCACGACGTGGCGCGCAAAGAAATCACACTACGATGGAACTTGTGGAGTAGCTATGAGGATAGATCACCTCTAGTACTAACCTATTTTGTTAAGCTGTGTAAATCCTCAAAGATAATTCAATGTGATTCTCTCCATTCCCTCAAAACTGATGCTAGGCTATGTTTGCAGGTTTATTTTAGCTGACTGTTACAGATAGTATTGCAAGCTGCTTTTGTCAAATGTTAGCAACTTACTCTTGAAGCTGATTTCTTCCTTTGTTAGGAGGAATACCAAAAAAAGAGATTGGTAAAATTTCTAGGGAGGTCAAATGGAGCAGAGGAAACCAGTGTGGAAACCAAAAGAGACTAGGTCCTAAAAAGTCCATTCTTGGGGAATCCTGAGATGTTAGCAGCTCAGCTGTGAGTTTTCGCTCGTATTGTGCTGTCTTCAGATGGAATAAATGTGTGGGTTTTCCAGTTTTCTTTCACCCTAGAAAACATGGAGAAGAGCTTGTGGAACTGAGCATCAGGAGATAGGTGTTGCCAAGCTAGTTGAAGCATTGAGGCTGGTGAAAAATTCTTACAGATCAAAAATGTGATATTAGGCCTTTAATTTCCTTGTAGGAGAAATGGAATAACACACACTGTTTATGGTAAGGTGTAGATATAGCTGGGTAGAGAAGTGAGACACAAAAATATAAGGCAGCAAAAGAAAAGACTCTGCAGTTTGCTGAATCTTAGCTTGAAACCAAGGTTCTGCAGTTGCTTTGTTTAAAACAGTTTAATAGGTGATGTTTGACACCTCAGGGAGTGTTTTTATTGTGGAAGAAGCTCACCCATGAAGTGCATGGGCAGAAGTAACGGGTGAAGTCATTCTACTGCGATTCCAGCTCGTCTTCAGACTTCTCACTAAAATCAATGACAAGCGTTCCCTACTCATGTGCACGGGATTATTGAGAAGGGTAGATGCAAGAAAAGTGGCTAAGTGCTTTGGTTTTACAAGGAGTTAATATTTTAAAGGATATCATCTCAGTGAGAATTTTTAATAAAGCAAACTGATGTTCTAATTTGCAGTTTTCTGCAAGGAGGCTCTTCTGTAGGATGCACAAGCCCTGATTTAGAAGTAAAGAGGAAAGCTAAAGATGTTTAAGGATATTGTAACTTCATAGTTGTTAAATAATTACTTAAAGGTCACAAGTTCTGCGGAGGTATACCATTCATGGACTTTTCCTCCTGGCTAGTAGGAATTAGAGGAGTTATTCAAGTACTCGGTATTATGTGGTCAGGCTGGCTGCATTTCAGAGATGCCTGTTGCTATGTAAATAGCTCTCTGTGCGTGAAAAGTCAGTATTTTCAGTGAACAAGATAATCTACCTTTGCCGTCTGGTTCCTCTTCCTCCTTGTGACCTGAAGGAAAGAAATGGGATGATTCTGGTCACACTTCATTCTCCTGAGGAACATGAACTGGGTTAGTACTGTAAGCAGGAATACTGGGTACAGGGATCTTTTGCCTCCTGAATTCTGTTAGTACTTCTACCATAGAGAAGTATTAGGGCTGTTGGAGTGAAAGTGCAGATTAGACTTTCCAAGAAGCTTCTCATGTCAGATTTCAAAATACTTCCGTTATCCACTTAAGTGATGCTTTGTGCTGTGGCTGCTGGAATGTTTCAGCTGGGCTTATGTCTATCTTTGGCCTGTTGTTTCCTTACTGTAATGGACATTGGCAGTATTTCAGTGATTGAACTGCCTGGATATTTTTGCTCGTTCAGTATTCCTTGAGAAAGCATTGGCACCATGTTCTGCCTTACAAAGCTGATCCCCTGTATTCGTGGTCCTACTTTTACTTGAACTTGGAGCATTAGCATGGCCTCGCTTCAATTTTCCCGTTGCGATATCCTGTTTGTGTGCACTTGGTATATGGTCCGAGTCCCATTTCACTGTGTAAGTGTGCTGCCAGCTTTTCTGTGAGGCACTTTGCAGGAAGATCTAAGACACAAAGCTGACACACAGTCTTGCTCTGTTTTCAACATCAGAGGAACAGCGTGATGCTAGATCTCTAATTTCCCTTTGTTATTTGACCCAGTAACTCCTCTGAAAATAAACAAAATATAGGCGAGAGGACTTTTTAGTAACTTAGTTATTTGGGTTTGCAGTGGTTGAAAGCATAGTTGCAGTTCTTAGAGACTTGCTTGTCTATAGTAACACTATGCAAAGTAACCCTTAAACACCAAGAAATTAAAAATACTGTCAACCAGAGCCATTTCAGGACCTGAAGCTTGATTGTTGGAAACTGTAGACTTGGGATTTTTTTTGTTCTTGTTGTCCCATAATGTCTTGGCCTACATAGCATCTTTTTTTATAAATGCGTTTGTCTAGAGCATATGAAACCTGGCACCTCTAAGTGTGAGGCAGGAAGCTGATTCTTCTCCCAGGTCATTGAATACGACTTAACCAATGTTCGTTGGGTTAAAGTCCTTGACTAGAAGAATCCAAGTTGCAAAACATCACTTAGTCCTTGTCATAAAGGAAGACTTCCTACTAAGACTACAAGAATAAAATGGAAGGGGAAAAATAACTAGTGCTGGGGTGGTGGCAGAGCTGTCTCAAAGCTGTAGCTGTTGTCTCATTCCCCTGACAGGATATGAGCTCTTTAGTCTAAAGGCACTGTCTAAAAGAATGATTTCTAGCAGTCTTTGTTAGGGCTCGGGAAAGTGCAGGTCAACTAGACCTGTAAACATTAGACTGGACTTCAAACAGCTTGGAAATACAAAGGTAAAGTAGGTATTTACTGTTTGTTGGAGGAGGTGCGTATGTAAACCTGTCTCTTGATCTTATTTTAGCATGCCAATGAAGATGTGGAGAGGATGCTGTTAGGAAACAAGTGTGACATGGAAGATAAAAGAGTTGTCCCTAAAGCAAAAGGAGAACAGGTGAGTGTTGGACAAAAACTTGCTTATCAAAGTAAGCAAATCAGTGCCAGAACTTCCCGCCATCTCCAGGTTGGCAAACAGAATGAATTCAGCTGCCATTTCTGCTTTCTCTGGTAACTAAAATTTTGCAGACATCCTTTTATTAAGTTGCTTGTCACGTGACAGGCTTGTATGCTATCTATCTTCTTACGACCAGGCATTGACTTGTAATTTAACACACTTTTATTGCTGTCCTTTAATCATTAAATTCTGAATCTTCTACTTTATCTCCCGTCTACTGCACTAAAAGAATATTATATGCTCATAAATTTTGCTCGTTCCAGAGTTATAGCAGCACCAATTTAGTAACTCTACCGTAATGCTAACCTTCTGCTTTCTTTTTTTTTGTTCAGATTGCTAGGGAGCATGGTATTAGGTTTTTCGAAACTAGTGCAAAAGCAAATATAAACATTGAGAAGGCATTCCTCACATTAGCAGAAGACATTCTTCGAAAGGTAAGTGCTTACAGGTTTTGTTTGTCTGATCATTTGAAAAAATGTCCTAAAATTATAGCTGCTGTTGCTTTTGAAATTTACCTGAATTGTTGCGGCTTCTTATTTTGCTGCCCTGAGATCAACAAGCTCTTGAAGGAGGAATACTGTACAGTTAAAGCTTCTGATAAGCGTTTGATGCTTCATTATTATAGCGGTACTGCCTGGAGGGAGTAACAGACATCAAAGAGCCAAGGAATCTAAACTAGTGGTTGTTCTGTCTTAAACTCATAATTGTGTTGTAGATGTCTTGGAGATAAAACATCTGAATTGCACTAGAAGGGAGTTCTCCTTCCCCTCCTGCCTTCTTTCTTTCCTCCTGCGTGAACAGGGAACCTGAATGTTTATGGCTTCCTGTCCAGGATGCCTGAAGTGGAATCCCGAGGAGACCAGAGTCATGGAGCCCATGACCACTGGTGTTTTCCTTCCCGTTTTCAGTCAGTCCGTGTGCGAGGTGGGCCACAGGGCTTCCTTGAATTTCTCTTGTGACTATAAAGTGTCCCTTACTAAAATGCTCGGTCACAGTTCTAAAATTTGCAGTGATGGAGAATCTATAGGTGCCTCCATAAACTGTTCTGTAGGTTACACTTTAAAACTTACCATTTTAAAATGTGACCTTTATTTCTGGTATGCCTCACTCCGTTGTATAGTTGTTGAATCCCGTCATGATCTTTTCCTTAAATAAAGGAATCCTCTGCCTTTTCCCCTCTTCTGCCACTCTGACTTGGTGCTTGCTGGTTTATTAGTTACGCCTTCAACCATCTCCATCAATGCACAGTGTTCTTTAAAGGCTCTGAGTGTCTGTCAGGAGTGGTTTGGATATGGTTGGCAGATGAAACAGATGGACTAGATCTGTCACTTCCTACCCCGCTTTTAATGGTTAGCTCTTTCAGCCTCAGGATTTTGTTGGCTGCTTGCATTGGAGGCTTACTTTGTAACTGTGAGAAGAGCGTGGATAATCCGTCCTTCTTGTGGTTAGTTCTCCATCCTGTAAAGTGTGGCCTGCCATGAAGATGGCTGTCTTTACTGAGTTGCACACCCAAATCTTCCTAGACCCAGAGCTGCAAGAGACCACTATAACTGAGAGGACAAGGTGTAGGGCAGGCTACCTTTCATAGGTAGAAAATGTTTTGTTTTCTAATAGCTCCTGCTGTTTTGTTGTGAGATTGGGCTGATCTGGGTATGCAGATGGCAGGGACTTTACCATCATTACGATCTTCCACTCCTCTACTGCATGAACGCTGTTGATAATATTTTGTCTGAGTTAATTGATGAAAGGTTTAGTGCGAGGTCAAGGCCAAATCTTTTCCCTTTTAAATACGTATCTACTCAACAGCTTCTTGTTTGCAGTTGTGATTTTGACATGTTGCTTAATCAGGTCTTGACAGGCTTTATGTGAGAAATCAGATGAAAATTGTTGGCCGGTGGTAAATAAAGGCTGGACTAGTGACTCTTAGTTGACCCTTTGGACCTCTAAATTTTTACTTTGGGCCTCTCTCCGCTTACATGAAGAAGTGGGGGACTTAACTTTTGCATGGCTGCAATAAGGGAGAACAAGAAGAGGAAAGGAACAGAGATGCTAAGCTGTAGTATTCTGATGAGTGTTTATATTAGTATCTAAACAGCTGAAAATAGATGTCAGCATCTGATCAAAACCACTTGACTTTAATTTTTGCTTTGGTCTAACCAAGTTTACATCCCGTGACGCAGACAAGCCTGTTTGTGCACTGCCTCAAACTGGTGTCCTGAGTAACTGGAAGGAAGATGCTTTTGAAGAGCCCTTCCTCATCCATAAATTACTCTGTGGCTTTTTAGGGTCATTAGTTCACATAATTTAACTACATCTGGCGCTAGTTGTACACTATGATTTACTTACCCCACCAAAGTCCAAGTGTCAGTTCTAAAAGCAGGATCTAGAAATAGTTTTAGTTTATTTTGGGGTGGGCCAAGGTCAAAAGTTTGTTCCAGATTTCCAGTTTTTGTTGATTTAAAACAAAACAAAAAACCTCACTGATGGGTTTTGCACACTTTTGCTGACAGGGGGAGGAGAATTCCCCACATTTTCATGGATGTGTTTGTCCACAGTTTATGCATGATACTGTTTGATGCAAGTCTCTTTGTAAGCCTCTACCTCTTCAGCACTGAATACTTGCTCTGTTGCAGAATGTCGCAGGAGTTACCTAACTTTTTTACTTGTTTCATTGCAGACCCCTGTAAAAGAGCCCAACAGTGAAAATGTAGATATCAGCAGTGGAGGTGGGGTGACAGGCTGGAAGAGCAAGTGTTGCTGAACGTTCTCCTATATCACCAATCGCCATCCACCGCCCCTTTTTTCTCGCTGCAAAACAAACCACTCTACCCGTTTTTAACCTTAAACCAATGTTTTGTTCCTCATCTTAACAAGCTGCTGTCTCCCTTTGTCTTTCTGTTTAGGACAGCTTGCATACTATAATTTTCTCAACAACATGTATAGGAAAATCATGTCCGTGACTTCATTTTTTAATGTTCCTGCTCAACTTACCACTACGTTTTGGTTGTATTATAGTCCCGTTCTTCCTGACATTAAAACATATAGCAATCATATTCAACTCTCTTCTGCAAATTGTATAAGAATAAAAGTTAGAATTAACAATTTATTTTGTACAACAGTGGAATTTTCTGTCATGGATAATGTGCTTGAGTCACCATATTCTCTAGATGCATCAGCAAAAGAGCCAGGAAAACACTCATTTTCGCCTTGAGTATGTGAATGGGGTTTATTTTGTCCTGTGCCTTATGTGGAAAGGAACTTTTGTTTTTCACTCTCTCCCCCCCCGTTTTGGTGGAAGCATGTGCAGGAGACATCCCATCCATACCTGACCATTTTAAAATACTGAACTCCTTTGTGATTGCTTTCTGTAATTGTTGGTGTAACGCATCGAGGACAAAGGGTGGTGCAAAAAAACATTACATTTAATCTGCTATGTCTCCTTTTTGGTGATCTAGCCATTCAGAACTGTTCCCGCTCCTGTTTTTTTTTCCTCACTTGCAACTCTTTCCTTTTGCCTGCATGCTGCTTTTATTTGCTTTTCTTCATGGTGTGATGTGTTAATTAAAAGGACGGCAACGTGGTATGTTTGCCAAAAAATTTAATACAAAGCACTGATTTAGCTTTCAAGATAAAATGTTGAAGATACCTACTAATTTCCCTCTAGCCAATGTCGGTTCACTAGTATATCTCCTCTCTCCTCCTGCATAGCCATTGGGTTTTATGATATGGAAGAGTTATTTGCATGCACTAGTTTTCTATGGAGGGTGATGTGGTTGTCTACTTTATGTGTATGAATATAACACGCGGTTCCCAAACTGACAGCAGTTGACATGAACTTTAAGTTCTCTCGTACTGTTAGCCTCTCCGACCGGTTGTGCGGTAGCCTCGCAAAAGGCCGAGTAAAACTAGATTTTAAAAAGAAAAAAATGGCAGTTTAATTTATCGCCTCCCTGAAAACTTTGCATTTCCCAGTGTTAAAAGCTCCGCGAGTCGTTTGTGCTCCAGGCAGCCTCACGCTCGCCCCGGGAGCCCGGGCACGGAGCGGGCGATGCGCCCCGGGCTCGCGTCCGGCGGCGTCGGCTCGCTCTTCCCGGCGGCCGTCTCTCCCCGCCTGCAGCCGCTCCGGCCCGGGGAGGCACCGGCGACTCCGTGGCTTCCTCCATTTCTGGAAGAAAAGAGGGTCGAGGACGGCCGCTCTGACTCCTCCGACTGCTCCTGTCGAACTGGACGTCGGTCTGTGGCAGCATCTGCGCTTCCCCTTGCCTTGCGTTTAAAATACCACCTAGGAGAGCTGCTCCAGCCGAGGACACGCAATTACTTTAGACACCCCCCCGCCAAAAGCTCCCCTTCCGCTTTGGGGTCGGACAAGCTCGTCCGCTTGGTTTTTGGACTTCTCTCCAGTAAATAATTGAAGTAGTAAATAATGCTGATTTAACGTTAATGAGATGACGGTGTTTTAACATTGAAATCCTAGTTTTGACCTGCTTTGGGTGTAGTCCCTTTGCTGACGTGTGTCCCCTTGCTCTGTGTCTCGGCGTTTTGTCTGTCCTTGTTCACCCTTCCCGGCCGGGGGCCGCGGGGGGCAGGACGCGGGCTGCCACCCTCGGCCTGGCTCCCTTTCGCCCGCGCTGTAAATAGAGTCCGGCTACCTTTCTGTTCGACCTGCACTTTTTAACATTGTCAAAAAGGGAAAAATGGAGAAATGCACATCAGTTTTTTTTGTATAACCTTTGTTTTAAGCGTGCGCTTCTTATTTGCGCGGAGGGGCTCGGCTCCTTCCCCACGAGTCTTGGGGTCCTTGGCAGAAGCCGCGTGCGTTGACGCAGCAGAGAGCAGCCGCTCGGGTACTACTAGCTACCACCTCGGTTTCATATTCTACTTACCACGTTAATAAACTGAAATATTTCTAGATGGTCGTCTTCTGCTCATATAAAACCATGAGTTTTAACCGTGTGGCTTGGCTTGCTTTCGTTTGTGGAGCGCAAGGCCCAGCTGAGGAGGAGCCAGCAGCGGGAGGCAACGCCTGGGCGCTAGAAAGTCAAAACCGTGCCGGAGGAATTTGCAGCAACTTTATTTCTGCTGGTACCTAAATTTACCGCTAGCTAGCAAACTAACTGCTTGTGCAACCTGTATTTGGGCGGCACCCCCCTCCCCGGCCCTGTGGGTGGAAAAAAGCCGAAGGCCTGCGTAGAAAACGGTCTAAAAGGAGCCGTTTCGCAGCCGCTTTGCCCTGATGCACGCGGGAGGCGAGCTCGTACGTGTCACGGCGAAAAATGTAACTGCATTAAATCGGTGATGCCAAACTAAAATCCGAAGTTGAATCCATCGCACAAGTGTGTTAACCGTTTTATCTTTAGTCCTTAAATGTAGCGAGCGTCGCAGTCACGGTCGGGATCGGGACGGTTAAAGCGAGGGGGGCTCCGAAGCCCAGCGGAGGTAAAGCCGCGCTGCGTGTGCCTGGACTCGGATCGTGGGAAAACAGCATCAATTTGTAAGGTCTAGGATTAATTCCCATGCCTACAATTTTTTACTTAATCTTTTAATATTTTTGCTACTCCACTCTGGCTTTTTATTTAAAACACATTCTTTTGTACCACTTACTGTATCAAATTGTATAAAAGATCACTGTCCCATTCTTGGTCATACCAAGAGCAAATAAAAGCTTTTCTAAACTTGCAGTCGTTCCTTCGTGGGCCCTGTTAGATACCCCGGGGTCTCCTGCGGCCGCTGCAGGGCCCTGGGGACCGCGAGGCGAGTGCCCTGCTCCGCTCCGCTCCTTCCCGTGCTGGCGATGGGGTCGGCGCAGGCAGGAGGGAGCTTTGCGTCTCCGGCGGCAGCGCGGGGCCGAAGCTGCTGTGGCTGCTCGGATGCATTGCTAGAGCAGCCAAAGCCGATCTGTGCTGCTAAGAAATCGCTTGAGTTTTGGTATAGCTGCTCCTTTCCTCTACTTGTTTTATTTAGGAAGCTTTAGATGGTTGTTTTTCAAGGGCAGGACCACGGCGCTAAGCGAAAGGGCCCGTCTGAGGCTGCCGAGAGCTGGCGGCTGGTAGCCGGGGGTGAACCGGGCACTCGAGAAGGTGCCGCCAACCCCGCGATGCCCATTTCTGTAGGGAGGTGACAACTCGGCTCTTGCAAGAGTAGTTAAAAACCGCCCTTTCTCCTTTACCTCTGAGCACCCGCAAGCGTTAGCGTGAGCGCAGCTGCCTGGGGCCTGGGACAGGCGTTTGGTTTTACAAGGGCGGCTGCTCCCCTGGGCTTTGGGCCCTGCCTGCGCCGGGGTGAGGAGCCGAGGGGCTCCAGCACGGCGAGGAGGGGTCCTGGCCCTGGCGCCCGCTGCGGGGGCCGTGCAGCCAAGGGCACCGTCCCCCCAAAGCCCGTCACGGCTCCCCGTCCGCCCCGGTGCTGCGGCCGGGCCCCCGCAGACCTGCGCTGAGCTCGAAGCCGGCGCGTGGCCCCGTGTGGCAGGGTTTGCAAGGGGGTGCAGGGGGTTGCAAGGGGGTGCAGGGGGTTGCAGGGACTTGAAGGGGTTTGTGGGGGGGTGCAGGGCTTGCAGGGGGGTGCAGAAGATTGCAGGAGGGTGCAGGAGTTGCAGGGGCTTGAAGGGGGTTGCAGGGGAGTTCAGGGGGTTGCAGGAGGTTGTGGGGGTTGCATGGGGTTGCGGGGGATTGTGGGGGGTTGCAGGGGGGTGCAGAAGGTTGCAGGGGGTTGCAGGGGCTTGAAGGGGAGTGCAGGGAGTTGCAGGGGGCTGCAGGGGGTTGCACAAAGTTGCGGGGGGGCTGCAGGGGGTTACAGGAGGTTGTGGGGGGCTGCAGGGGGGTTGCAGGGAGTTGCAGGGGGCTGCAGGAGGGTACAGGATGTTGCAGGAGGTTGCATGGGGGTGCAGGGGGCTGCAGAGGGGTGCAGGGGGCTGCAGGGGGGGTGCAGGGAGGGTGCAGGAGCTTGCTGGGTGGTGTAGGGGGGGTGCAGGGGGTTGCAAGGAGGTGCAGGGGGTTGCAGGAGGTTGCAGGAGGTTGCAGGGTTTGCAAGGGGGTGCAGGGGTTGCAGGGGGATGCACAAAGTTGGGGGTTGCAGGGGGTTGCAGGGTTTGCAAGGGGGTGCAGGGGGGTGCGGGGGCTTGAAGGGGAGTGCAGGGGGGTGCGCAAGGTTGCGGGGGGGTGCAGAGGGTTACAGGAGGTTGTGGAGGGTTGCAGGGGGGTGCAGGGGGCTTGCAGGGGGTTGCAGGAGGGTACAGGAGGTTGCAGGAGGTTGCACAGGGGTGCAAGGGGGTGCAAGAGGGTTGCAGGGGGCTGCAGAGGGGTGCAGAGGGTTGCAGGGGGGGTGCAGGGAGGGTGCAGGAGGTTGCTGGGTGGTATAGGGGGGTGCAGGGGGATGCGGGGGGGCTGCAGAGGGGTGCAGGAGGTTGCGGGGGGGTGCAGGAGGTTGCTGGGTGGCATAGGGGGGTGCAGGGGGCTGCAGGGGGATGCGGGGGGGGTTGCAGGGGGGTGCAGGGAGGTTGCAGAGGGGTGCAGGAGGTTGCAGGGGGGTGCAGGGAGGTTGCAGAGGTTGCAGGGGGGGTGCAGGGAGGGTGCAGGAGCTTGCTGGGTGGTGCAGGGGGATGCGGGGGGGCTGCAGGGGGGTGCAGGAGGTTGCAGGGGGGGTGCAGGGAGGGTGCAGGAGGTTGCTGGGTGGCATAGGGGGGTGCAGGGGGCTGCAGGGGGCTGCAGGGAGGTTGCAGGGGGGTGCAGGGGGGGTGCAGGAGGTTGCTGGGTGGTATAGGGGGGTGCAGGGGGCTGCAGGGGGATGCGGGGGGGGTTGCAGGGGGGTGCAGGGAGGTTGCAGAGGGTGCAGGCGGGCGCAGGGGGGCTGCAAGGTGAAACCCGCTCCGAAGGCAACACGAAGCTTTCCCGGGGGGGGGCCGGGGGCGGCTGCCCGCACAGCGCCCATCACCGCCGCCTTCCCCCCCCCCCGCCACCCCCGCCGCGGGCTCCGTCCCCTCCCCGCTCGCCGGGTGCCCGGTCCCGCTGCCCCGCGGCGGCGCCCGCAGCCCGGAGCCGCTGGCGCTCGGCTGCCGCCTGGCGCCGCTCGGCCGGGAGAGGGGGCAGCGCGGCGGGACGCGGCGGGGCCGGAGCCGGGGCCGGGGCGGGGGGCGGCGGCCGGGAGCCCCCGGGCGGGGCGGGGGGGGAGGCGGAGCGGGGCGGGAGGGCGGGGGGGGGGGGACACGGGCGGGGGCGCCGCTGCCCCGCAGCCCCGCGCGGCGGATGGAGCCCGGCGGCGCCGCCGCCCCCCGCGGCCCCGCGGCGGCCTGAGCCCGGCGGCGGCGGCGGGGGCGGCGGGGGCGGCGGGGGCGGCGGCGGGGGCGATGCGGCGGCCGGCGGCGCCATGGAGAAGGTGGCGGCGGGGCTGGCGCGGCTCCGCTGGGGCCCCGCGGCGCTGCCCCTCGACGTGATCGTCAGCAAGTGCCGGCTGCCCACGCTGGTGTGCCTGGGCCACGGTGAGGGGCGCCGGGGCGGAGGGCTGGGAGCAGGGAAGGTGGTGGAGGAGCCCGGTGGGATGGAGGGCTGGGAGCAGGGAAGGTGGTGGAGGAGCCCGGTGGGATGGAGGGAGGGGAGAAGGGAAGAGATGGAGGGGCCGGGGCAGATGGAGGGCTGGGAGAAGGGAAGAGATGGGGGGGCCGGGGCAGATGGAGGGATGGGAGTAGTGAAGACACGGAGGGGCTGGGGGAGATGGAGGGATGGGAGAAGGGAAGAGACAGAGGGGCTGGGGGAGATGGAGGGATGGGAGAAGGGAAGACAGAGGGGCTGGGGGAGATGGAGGGATGCAAGTGGGGAAGGCGGCGGAGGAGCCCGGCAGGATGGAGGGATGGGAATAGTGAAGACACGGAGGGGCTGGGGGAGATGGAGGGATGGGGAAGGCGGCGGAGGAGCCCGGCGGGATGGAGGGATGGGCACAGGGAAGGGGTGGAGGGGACAGGCAGCAGCAGAGGGATGGGAGTAGCGGCGGGACGAGGAGTGGTGGAGGGGTGGGAGTATCAGAGCGATGGAGGGGACGGATGGGAGAGCGAAGGGCTGGGGCGCGACGGAGGGATGGGAGTAGCGAGGGGGTGGAGGGGACAGGGAGTGATGGAGGGATGGAGCAGCGGAGGGATGGAGGGGCGATGGGGAGGAGGAGAGGGATGGAAGGGCAGGGTTGGCAGGGAGGGATGTGGGGAGGGTTGCAGGAAGGAGGGATGAGGTGGGGAGGGAGGGATGAGGAGGAGGGAGGGATGGTGGGATAGTGGGATGAAGGCTGGAGGGATGGGAAAGAGGGAGAGATGGAAGGATGGAGGGATGAGAAGGAGGGAGCTATGGAGGGATGAAGGTTGGAGGGATGATGAGAGAGAGGTGAAGGCTGGAGGGATGGGAAGGATGGAGGGATGGAGGCTGGGGGGATGAGGAGGGAGGCATGGAGGGATGGTGGCTGGAGGGAAGGGGAAGAAGGAGGGATGGAGGATGGAGGGATAGGGAGGAGGGAGGGATGGAGGGAGGCTGAGGAGAGAGGCCGAGGGCCGGGTGAGGCAGGGTGAGGCCGTGTGTCCCGCGCGAGGAGCTGGCGCACGGTGTTGGCCCGGCTCCCCGGGGAGCCAGGGGGGTGAGGGGCAGCGGGTGCGCGGAGCCGGGACCCCCAGGGACCCCCAGGGCCAGCGGGGACCCCCAGGGACCCCCCCTGGGGCCAAGCGAGGGCAGGGGTGCAGGAGGAGAGGAGCAAGCGTGTGTGAGTGTGAGTGCATTCGAGTGTGTCCGGGTGTGAACGTGTCCGGGTGTGAGTGTGTCTGGGTGTGAACGTGTCCGGGTGTGAGTGAGCGCGTCCGGGTGTGAGTGAGTGTGCGAGTCTGTCCAGGTGTGAGTGTGTCCGGGTGTGAGTGAGCGTGTCTGGGTGTGAGTGAGTGTGTGAGTCTGTCCAGGTGTGAGTGTGTCCGGGTGTGAGTGAGCGCGCAAGTGAGCGTACCCAGGTGTGAGCGTGTCCGGGTGTGAGTGTGTCGGGGTGTGAGTGAGTGTGCGAGTGTGAGTGTGTATGCAAGTGAGCGTGTCTGGGTGTGTGTCCAGGTGTGAGTGAGCGTGCAAGTGAGCATGTCTGGGTGTGAGCGTGTCCGGGTGTGAGTGAGCATGTGAGTGAACATGTCCGGGTGTGAGCGTGTCCGGTTGTGAGCGTGTCCGGCTGTGAGCACGTGTGCAGCTGAGCGTGCCCGGGTGTGAGCACGCGCAGGGGTGTGCGAGCGCCTGTGTGCCCACGTGCGCCTGTCGCGGGGGGCTGCGGGGGCCGCGGGGCGCTGGCGGGCGCAGGGGCAGCGTGTGCAGTTGGGTGGCCCCCCCGGCTGCAGCCCGGCGCAGGACGAGCCGCTGCTCGGCGCAGCCGTCGCTGGGTGCCGCAGGGCGAGGAGCCCCCCGAGACCCCACGCGAGCCGCAGCTGCAGCCGTGCAGGGGGGCAAGGGCAGGGCAGGGGGTCCGGGGCAGGGGGCATCATCCCCCCGGAGCAGGGTGCATGCCCCCCCCCCTTCAAAGCGGGGTGCATCATCCTCCCCGGAGCTGGGTGCATCCCTTCGCTGGGTGCATCTCCCTCTCCGGAGCTGGGTGCATCGCCCTGTCTGGTGCATCCCCGCCCTGGAGCATCCCCTTCCCCGGAGCATCCCCTTCCCCGGTGCATCCCCTCCCTGGAGCATCCCCTCCCTGGAGCATCCCCTCCCCGGAGCATCCCCTCCCTGGAGCATCCCCTCCCTGGAGCATCCCCTCCCCGGTGCATCCCCTTCCCCGGTGCATCCCCTCCCCGGAGCATCCCCTCCCTGGAGCATCCCCTCCCCGGAGCATCCCCTCCCTGGAGCATCCCCTTCCCCGGAGCATCCCCTCCCCGGAGCATCCCCTCCCCGGAGCATCCCCTCCCCGGAGCATCCCCTCCGTGTGCCCAGGCCCGGCAGCCCGGGCGGGCGCCGGCTCCCGCGAAGCCTGGCAGCCCCGGGCCCCGGCTCCGCGTCAATAAACTTGTTGTTCGCCGCCGCTGCTGCAGCTTTTCAAGAAGGACAAAGAAATTGTTTCCAGGGCAACTGGCGCCTCTTGGCAGCGGGCACCTGCTCATCCGGCGTCCGTCCATCCGGCCGGGCCGCCAGGGCCTCGCCGGGGCCCCGGCTTTCGGAGGAGGAGGAGGAGGAGGAGGAAGGCCAGGCCGGGGTGCTGACGGCCCGGTGCCCTCGCAGGGGAGCGCGTGGAGGGGGTGAGCGCCCAGGACGTGCTGCTGGTGCACTCGTGCCGCCAGTGGACCACGGTGACGGCGCACAGCCTGGAGGAAGGCCACTACGTGGTGGGCCCCAAGATCGACATCCCGCTGCAGTACCCAGGTAGGGCTCTGACGACCGCGCTGAGTGCTCGCCCGGCCCTAATGAGTCCTGCTAATAAATAAGTCATGGGCGATGGAGCGGGGGAGGGCTGGTCGCCCGTTTCGGGGGGCCGGGGGGGCAGCTGGCTCTGCTGGGCTCCTCCGCGCCGGCGCTGGTGGTTCCCCGCTGCTTGGTGGCCGTGGCGGTGGGCTGGGGGCATGTGGTGGCCTCGGCCACCGCTGTCACCCAACCCCGGCCCGCAGCCCCCTCCCCGGCTGCCCCCGCTGCTGCCCGCGGCCCTGGCGTGGTCCTGGTGTGGCCTGGGCAGACGGCTTCCTCCTGCTCCTCTTCCTCCTGCTGCTTCTCTTCCTCCTGCTCTTCATCTTCTTCCTCCTGTTCCTGTTCCTCCTTCTTCTGCCCCTCATCCTCCTTCTTGTGCCCTTTGTTTTCCTCCTGCTCCTCTTCCTCTTGCTCCTCTTCCTCCTCTTCCTCCTCCTCCTTGTCCTCCTTCTGCTCCTTGTCCTCCTCCTTCTGCTCCTTGTCCTCTTCCTCCTGCTCCGTGTCCTCTTCCTCCTGCTCCTCCTGCTCCTCATCCTCCTCCTGTTCCTCGTCCTCCTGCTCTTCGTTGTCCTCCTCCTGCTCCTCATCCTTTTCCTCCTGCTCCTCCTCTTCCTCCTGCTCCTCTTCCTCCTCGTGCTCCTCTTCCTCCTTTTACTCCTTGTCCTCCTCCTCCTGCTCATTCTCTTCCTGCTCCTAGTCCTCCTCCTTCTGCTCCTTGTCCTCTTCCTCCTGTTCCCCTTCCTCCTCCTCCTGTTCCTCATCCTCCTTCTTCTGCTCCTTGTCCTCCTTCTGCTCCTTTTCCTCCTTCTCCTGCACCTCATCCTCTTCCTCCTGCTCCTCCTCCTCCTCCTTGTGCTCCTTTTCCTCCTCCTCCTGCTCCTTGTCCTCCAGCTTGTGCTGCTCTTCCTCCTCCTGCTCCTCTTCCTCCTTCTGCTCCCTGTCCTCCTCCTGCTCATTCTCCTCCTCCTTCTGCTCCTCCTCCTCTTCCTCCTGTTCCTCTTCCTCCTTCTTCTGCTCCTCATCCTCCTTCTTGTGCCCTTTGCTCTCCTCCTGCTCCTCTTCTTCCTCCTGCTCCTCCTCCTCCTCCTGCTCCTTGTCCTTCTCCTGCTCCTCGTCCTCCTGCTCGTGCTCCTTGTCCTCCTCCTCCTGCTCATTCTCTTCCTCCTGTCCCTCGTCCTCTTCCTCCTGCTCCTCACCGCGGCCGGATTAGTATGCCGGGCAGGAGCGGCTCCCACCGAGCCTCATGCTAATGACAGCACGATTCTGCTCCCGGCCGGCGCCTCCCGCTTGCTGCCCCCCCGGCCGCCGCATTAGCAGGCAGACGTGCGTGGCCGAGCCGTCGCCCGCCCCGGCGGCTTTGTGGCAAAGCCCCTTCCCCTCGCCAAGCCCCGGCCCTGCGGCTCCGTCCTGCATCGCCGCTCCGGAGACCCCGGTCGCTCCCGCTCTGTGTGTAAAAGGGCTGGAGAAAGCGGGCAGACCGGCACGATGATGCAGGTGCTCATGAGCATTTGCACGCGGGGCTTCGTGCCCCAACAGCAGCCGGCACAGCCCAGCCAAGGCGACCGCAGCCTGCAAAGCCCATAGAGCTGGTGTCCTCACCATGGGGATCCTCTCACCACCGTGGGTCTGGGTGTCCCTCGCAGGCAAGTTCAAGCTGCTGGACCAGGACCGGGACATCCGCGAGCCTGTGCAGTATTTCAACAGCGTGGAGGAGGTGGCCAGCATCTTCCCGGACCGCGTCTTCGTCATGGAGGCCATCACCTTCAGTGTGAAGGTTGGTGTGGGGACGGTAGAGGGCGTCAGCGGGTGGTGGTGAGGCATCAGGGAAGGGTGGTGGGACATCAGGAGGTGGCAGTGAGGCATCAAGAGATGGTGGTGGGACATTAGGAGATGGTGGTGGGACATTAGGAGATGGTGGTGGGACATTAGGAGGTGGTAGGGAGGCATCAAGAGATGGTGGTGGGACATTAGGAGATGGTGGTGGGACATTAGGAGGTGGTAGGGAGGCATCAGGAAAGGGTGATGGGACATTAGGAGGTGGTAGGGAGGCATCGGGAGATGTGGTGGGACAGCAGGGGATGGTGGTGGGAGAGCAGGGAATGGTGGTGGGAGAGCAGAGGACCTTGGGAGATGGTGCTGAGACACGAGGCGTGGCAGGTCGCGGGGCTGCCAGGTGGCACCGGCCGGGTGCCCCGCTCAGCCGCTGGCTGCCCGGGGCAGGTGGTGTCGGGGGAGTTCAGCGAGGACAGCGAGGTGTACAACTTCACGCTGCACGCGGGCGACGAGCTGACGCTGATGGGCCAAGCGGAGATCCTCTGCGCCAAGACGGTGAAGGAGAAGTCGCGCTTCAACACCATCCTGCGGAAGCTGGGCAAGGCGGCGCCGGCGGCCGGGGGCAAGCAGGTGAAGGGCAAGATGCCCTGCCTGATCTGCATGAACCACCGCACCAACGAGAGCCTCAGCCTGCCCTTCCAGTGCAAGGGGCGCTTCAGCACCCGCAGCCCGCTGGAGCTGCGGCTGCAGGAGGGCGAGCACACCATCCGCAGCATCATCGAGAAGGTGCGGCTGCCGGTCAACGTGGCCGTGCCCAGCCGCCCGGCGCGCAACCCCTACGACCTGCACGCCATCCGCGAGGGCCACTGCTACAAGCTGGTCAGCATCATCTCCAAGACGGTGGTGCTGTGCTGCATCCTCCGCAAGGACGAGCTGGTGCCCTTCCACTTCCTGCTGCTCGCCGACATGCCCCGCTTCCAGCTGCCCGAGGGGCTGCTCTGCGGGGACCCCCAGCTGGAGAAGCTGCTGCGGGACAGCGCCGCGTACTGCCACGAGCGCTTCAACCCCGACGAATACTCCCGGGCCGTGCGGGAGGCCAAGCCCGACTTGTCGGAGGACTGCGGCAGCCCCCGGCGCATCCGGCTCTGCCTGCAGGGCTGCGCCCGCGAGGAGCTCAGCCAGCCCTTGCAGCGCCTCTCGCTCTGCGTCTACCGCGGGGCGCTGGCCCACCTGCCCGAGGACGTGCCCGCCCGGTGCCAGGACCCGCTGGGCGCGGGTGGGGGGGCCCCGCACGAGCACCCGCTGCTGCCCGACTTCTCCGACCCCGACAGGGAGTACATGACGCCCGACTGGGCCGAGCCCGAGTTCAGGACTCAGGAGCCGCTGGAGATCCCCTACGAGGAGCTTTGGAGCAACCAGAGCCTGGAGAGCTTCTCGGAGCCCAGCAGCAGCCCGCTGGGGCTGGGCTGCCTCAACAAGGGGCGGCAGGACCTCGTCTCCTTCGGGGCCGCGTCCCCGCTGGGCTCCCCACACCGCCCGGGCGCCCCCAGGGACGAGCCCCTCGGGGACACCCCACCCCCCGTGCCACCCAAATCGGAGGCGGTAAGAGCTGAGTGCCCACCGCGGACCTGCCCCTGGGGACCGGGAAATGAGGGCCCCCCCGAGGGTCTCGCCTGCCTTGGGTGCACGGCAGGAGCCGGGTGGCAAAGCTCAGCATGGCTCCTGCGGACATCCCTACGTGGTGGGCAGGAGATGCACATCGTGGGGGGGGGTGGTCTTGCTGTGAGCCCCCTGGCTCCACGGCACGGCCAACCAGATACCCCCAGGTGCTGTGGGGTGGCAGGGCTGGGAGCTGGCCCACGGTGGTGGCCACAAGTCAGTCCTTCACCTGGGCCCCCCTTGCCTTCGCTTGGTGATGACGTGGCCAGTGTGGGCTGTGCTGGGAGCCCGGGAGCCTGTGTCCACCTGAGGCCCGGCCCCTCGTGCCGGGGAGTGTCTGGCCGATGGGACGGGGAGGTCTCACTCCCTGGCTGCTGCCCTGGGACTCGCCTGGGCTCCGGTCCCCAAGGGACCCCGGACTGCCCTGTACCATGGGATGTCCAGAGCCTCCAGGACCCCCTTGACCATCGGGAACCTGAATCCTCTGGGCTGCCCTGCACCAGGTGCCCAAAGCCTCTAGGTCCCCCTTGACCAGGGGCACCCAAATCCTGTGGGCTGCCCTGCACCACTGGCTATGCAAACATCCAGGTTCTCCTGCACCATGGGGTACCTGAACCCCCCCCCCCCAGGCTGCCCTACACCATTGGGTATCTGAAGCCCCTGGGCTCCCTGCACCAGGTGCCCAAAGCCTCCAGGTCCTCCTTGGCCATGGGATACCTGAATCCACCAAGCTGCCCTGCACCATGAGGTGCCCAAAGTCTCCACTTCCTCCTTGGCCATGGGATACCCAAAGTCTCCAGGACCTCCTTGACCATGGGGGTAGCTGAATCCACCAAGCTGCCTTGCACCATGGGGTACCCAAAGCCTCCAGGTCCTCCTTGGCCATGGGGTACCTGAATCCACCAGGCTGCCCTGCACCATGGGGTACCCAAAGCCTCAGGGCATGGTGGGGGCTGGCTGGACAAGTGGGTACCGATGGGGGTCAAACCCCCGATTGCCCCCCCGCATTGCCCCAGCCTCCCTCAGCCTCCCAAACTCGGGGTGCTGGGGATGGAGGGGCCCTGATCCCTGACCGGGGATGCTCCGCAGGTGAAGGAGGAGTGCCGGCTGCTGCAGGCCCCCCCCGTGCCGCCCCGAGGCAGCCGCCCACCGGCACCCGGCAGCCCGCCGGCACCCCTGCGCGTCCCCCGGCTCCCGCCGGCTCACTCGCCCAGCCCCAGCCTCTCCTACTACTCCGCCGGCCTCCACGACGGGTGAGTGGCTCCGGCCGCGGCGGGACGTCCCTCGGGCGGCCGGGGGGGGAGCATGTGTCCCCCCCCGCCCTGACGCTCTCGCCTTCCTCCGGCAGGTCCGGCCCGCGGAGCGGCAGCGGCTCGCCCTCGCCCGACGCCTACTCGCTCTACTGCTACCCCTGCACCTGGGGCGACTGCAAGGCCGGGGACCCCCCCGGGCGGCCGCTGCCCCCCGCCGCTGCCGCCACCGCCACCGCCTCCTGGTCCGAGCCCTGGGCCTACGGCGAGGCGGGCGCCGGCGGGGCCAGCGGCCGCTCGACGCCGGGGGCCGAGCCCCCGCTCAAGCCCTGCCAGGGCTGCCCCCGCCTCAAGCCCCCCCAGCCCCAGAAACGCTTCGCTCCCTTCGGGGCGCTCAACCCCTTCGCCGGCCCGGCCTACGCGCCCAGCCCGGCCTCCTCCGCCGAGTGGCTGGAGAGCCTGGAGTGGCCCAAGGCGGCGGCGGCCTCCTCCTCCTCGCCGGAGCCCTCGGCCTCCTTCGAGGCCCCCGAGGCGGAGGGGCGCGGGGGGCCGGCGCCGCCGCGGCCGCCCAAGGGCTTCGAGGGCGACAACATCGTCATCCGCAGCGCGGCGCCGCTCTCGCCCGCCATCCTGCGCGGCGCCGAGGGCGGCGTCACCCGCGTCTACCTCACGCAGGGCGTCATCGAGGTGCCCCCCGCCGCCGCGGCGGGGGCGCGGGGCGAGGCGGGGGCCCCGCCGCCCGCCGCCCCCCGGCCCAGCGGCGACGGCTCGCCCTGGCTGCCGCCCGCCGACCTCTCGGCCCTCTCGGTGGAGGAGGTCTCCAAGTGCCTGCGCTTCATCGGCCTCTCCGAGGACGTCGTCAGCTTCTTCGCGCGGGAGCGCATCGACGGCAGCATCTTCGTGCAGCTCAGCGAGGAGATCCTGGCCGACGACTTCCGCCTCACCAAGCTCCAGGTGAAGAAAATCATGCAGTTCATCAAGGGCTGGCGGCCCAAGATCTAGCCGGACGCCGGGGTCCCCCCCGTGCCGGCTCTGCTGGCAAACTCCGTGTGCCTCCCGGGCCGTTGCCCCGTGGCCATGGCCTCACCACCGGTGCCTGCCTGGCCACCCTGGACCAGGAACATCTGCCCTGCCCCGAAGCCAAGCCAAGGAGGCTTCAGGGCTCCCGTGGAGCAGTGAGAAGTCACAGCTCCGGCTCTCCCTCGTCCTCTCCCTGTCCCTTGGACTGAAATCTCCCCCATGCCCTGCTCTGGGAGGCCCGTGCACGGCCGTGCCTCCTCCCAGGCCGTCCCCCATGAGCTCTCCTCCTCCTCCTCCTCCCTTGGCCCCCGTGGCCGCTCGCCCCATCCTCCCAGGCAGCTCGCCCCCATTGCCCCATCCCATTTTCTGTTTTAACACTGGACGGTAATTTTGGCCCCAAAGGGCTGGAAAATATTGAAGTTTGCTTTGACTGGTTTAACTTAATCCTTGTGGATTAGCGTAATAAACGTATGGGAGAAAACGAGCCACTGGAGAAGCCCCTTCCTTGGGGAAGCAGGGCAGAAAGAGGTCCTCGGGGAAGGCGGCGCGAGGTGCTGCTCCCACCCCTGTGCCCTGCACATCCTTGGCATCTCGCCTGCAACGGGTGCACGGAGGTGCCCCATGGCATCACCCCTGGGAGCAGGTCGGTGGCCTTTCGAGGCTGGCCACAGCCCTCGTGAAGCCCCATCATCCCAAAACCTCCCTGAAATGACATCCTCACGCCACCCACAGCCGCAGCTCAAAACCCCACAGGGTCCTGGGCGTGGTGGGGATCACCAAATCCAGTGGGGTCAGGAAGGAGAGGACAAGCAGAGCCCCCCAGGAGAGCCTGAGACCCTAAGGGCCAGGGAAGAGGAGCTCAGCCCCATCCCAGCACTGCTCCCAGGGAAGAGGGACCCAGAGAGCACCACAGAGCAGCATGGACAAGGCTCCTGGGGCTGCTGCTTTCCCTCCGGGGAGGGTTGAATGTTGTTTTCCAGCTCTGCGAGCAGCCGGATGCCTCCCACAGTGTTACCGAGGACAGCAGAGGCAGGAGGAGATTATGCCTCAGCCTGTTTTTATACCGGTAACTTTGAGAAATGAGCACAAACACCACCTGAAAAGAGCAGCATTGCCCAGGTCCTGGCCTGAGGTAAGACGGAGAAAGGCTGGAGCCCAGACGAGGCAGAGCTGTGGCCCCAGCACCACTCCGAGCCAAGGAAGTGGAGGCCAGGCCAGCTCTGAAATCAGTGACAGGTGCACAGAGATTTAAAGCCTTTTAGTTTAAATTGAGCTCTCCCCAAGGGGGACCCTTCTGGCCTTTGGCTGCTTGATTTGCAATTACAGGAGGGTCCATCTGCCAGGATAACCCTGGCGGCAGCGCTCAGGGCCAGACAAAAGAGCCAGAGGCTCCTCACAAGCACTGATTGATGGCGGAGGTGACAGAACAGGTCTTTGTTCTGCGCTGCTACCCTCCCCTGCCTTTCCCCACCCTCTGGCAACCGCCGACTGCCTCTTTGTCGGTCTCACGGCTCAGCACGCTGCTGGCCAGCGTGGGCGGCCCCTAACACATCAAGAGGACCCCAGAGGATTGCCTGAACGCTTTATTTCCAGCCCGAGTGGTTCCATTCCTCAGAGCCTAGAGGCTGCTGCCCCAGTGAGACAGGATTAGAAGCAGGCATGGAGTCTGAACTCAGGAGACGGGGATTTATTGGTGGAGGTTTATGGAAAGCAAGGCCTCAGAGCCAGCCGTGTCACGGACGCTGCCTGCCATGCCGGGAGCTCTGGTGAGTGCAACATGGAGGTGAATGCAGAAGGATTTCTCCCAGCACGGAGACCCCGGGTCCACACTGGCAGGGGACGGAAGTGCCCAACATACGGTAGCTGATAAGGCACTTGAAATGACTACAAGCCCCGAGGCAGTCCACTGCTTCCCTCCTTCCTTCCTTGCCTCCCCCAGGTACATTGCAGATTAACCTACAGAGAATCAGGTGTCATGGGAGAGCCGGTGTCCCCAGCTCGAGCTGTCGGTGCATCACGGGCAGGAGGCATTGGGCCGCTCTCACTGGTGGAATTTCTTGCTTGGGTCGCTGGCGTAGTCCAGCAGCAGCTGGCACGGCGTGAACTGGCTTCCGTAGACGGCCTCGTACTTCCGCAGCTTGTCCACCAGCTTATTGGCTCCAAACGAGTCTATGTACCTGAAGGGACCTGCCAGGGACAGAGGGACAAAAGTGGGAGACATTTGTGCTACAGCAAGGAGAAGCACCAAGGTGGAAGGGTGAAAGCACGGGATTCAGCTGATCCATCCTTAGGGGGAAGGGATCCCAACCTCTGGACAAAACGCCATGTGGGCAAGTGGTGCTGGAACCCTGCTCTCTGCCTGATGATCTGCACTGAGCAGAGGCAGACTGAGCCACTTGGGTCATCCCTTGAGGACATGCTGGGGGTAATGCAAGACTTGTGAGCACAAGGAAGGAGACAAGCTGGGGCACAGATCAGTTGGGATTTGTCTTTGAGTCTGGGCTTGTCTGGAGAAGGTAAAGTGCTGGGTACTCAGCAGCAGCACAAGCTTGTGACCGAGATCTCCTAGTACCCTTCAACTGTGACCCAAACCTCAGCTTGTGCCTCATCCACTGCCCAGACTATGGCTGTGTCCATCCAGCCAGGTTGCAGATGGGTCCAAGAGAGCCCTGCCCATGCTCTTGCCTGGCTTAAGCAAGCGAGTCTTGGCCTGAAAACCACAGCTGCACCATGTTTATCAGCTCAGCTTTATCCACGCCATTTGCAGGCATGAGGAGGGGGAATAGTGGGTACTTGAGCACCATTCCCGAGCTCTGCATGCAGCGGGAGACCGGGATTCCAGAAGCATTGCAAGAACTCTGCTTGCCCACCCAGGTGAGCAGCTATGGCAAGAGAAGAGATACCAGAGCTGAAGTCCAGCCTCACTTTCCACTGGCTATGAGACACAAGACCGCACAAGAGAAAGCCAGAGATCTCTTGAAAAATGTAGGTTCTTTGCAGATCTCCCACGTACCCCAGGACTAACAGCCATGCTAGAGGTCTTCCTTTGGGGTTATCATGGAAAGGGCTGACAAGGTTGGGGCCAGCATGGCTCTGCCTTCTTACTCATTCCTGAAGACACAGCAAATGGCCCAGATTGATCTCTTTGATCCTCATCATCCTGGAAAGCCCCGTAATACAGCTGTCCCAGCAGGGAGGAACTCTGCAGGGTCCTGGCAGAGATTTGTCACACACCTTTAAGCAGCTCTCAGCCCCACCACCCCCTGTTGCGAGGCTGGCAATGCTGGAACAACATCTCTGGCTCAGGCTTTACAGGAGAGTTCAAACCTGGCCTTAAAGCCTGCTTATCTCTGGTGGCTAGAGCCCACTAGGCATGCCCACTACACCGCTTTTGAGCCAAATCGTGCAGTCTCGCAAGCACCCCAGCTGAACCCACTTACCTCCCAGGTACGGTGGGAAGCCCAGGCCAAACACAGCACCGATATCTCCCTCCACGGGGTTGCTGAGGATCCCCTCCTGCAGACACATGGCCGCCTCGTTCACAAACCTCGTCACCAAGCGCATCTGGATGTCCTCCTCAGCGCAGCTGGAAGGAAACAGTCTTCAAGGCTCTGAAGGTAACAGCGATTTGATGGAGGAGCACGTGACGCCAGCAGAGAAGGGGGACAGCGCGAGGCTTGGGGTGGGGGGAAAGAATTGTTGCTCACTGGGACCACCCTAGCTCCATGAGGCTAGGAGTACTAAGTTCTGTGCTGCAACCCAAGGCAGGCAAGTAAAGTGGCAAGGACTCGATCAGGCCAAATGGGAACTGCTCCAAAAGACACTTCAGTGCCAGGCTGTCCAATAGGTGTGACACCAGGAAGGTGAGGGTTCAGGGAGGGAAAGGCAGGGGCTGCACCAACCCACCTGCTCCAACAAGCTCAACCACAGGGAAGTTTTCTGCAGAGGTGCTCAAGCGAATGCTGATAAATTCAGGCACATCCATGTCCCCGCTAGCACAGACTCTCCAGAACTAACAGCCTACCCCCACACATGCCAGCTGGGACCAGCCAAATGCCATCTAGAGTGACTCCATGTTCAGCCCTGTTCTCCAGCACTGGCTGGTGTGGCCCTCCTGCTGCTGCTCAGAGCCAGGAGAAGGAGCACGTGGCAGGGGGTAAGAGCCAGCCCGCACAGCTGCTCAGCTTGTGCAGTTACTTACACTTCAGGCTTGGCTGGCACCTTGAACCGCGCCAAGATCTCCTCCATGCCAGAATTCACACTCCTGTTCTTCACGCCCTCCTGGTAAATGTAAAAGCCTTTTCCTGCCTTGCGGCCTGCCAGGGAAAAAAAGACAGTCACATCCTGCTACGCGTCTCACTTGCTTGGGACATCTTTGCCCCCGAGCTTTTCTTGTGCTTCTGTTAGCACAAGCAGATCCTCCCAGCACAGGCAGCTTCTCTGCACTTCAAAGCACACCTGTTTGCTGCCTCACCAAGGACAGAGAGGGAAGAAGACCGTCCATCTGACTCCTTGGCAAGACGCTGCCATTGTGCCAGGCCCAAATGCCTTTGCTATGTGCACACAACACTCAAAAAATGTCACCGCTTCCACGGCTACAGCAGCAAAAAGGCATAGTCCTTGTACATGCTTGGGAGGGAAGGACAGAGATGACAAAATCTTCCCAGTAACTCTCATTGCCAGGTTCGGCCAGAGGTGATGTCTGTTTTGAGGGTAAAAACAGTCACGGCCCAAGTGCAGGTCCCACTGACTGGCACTGCTCTGGCCCGGCGTGTCCAGCAGCACAGCTGCCTCAGCACCTCGTACCACTGCAGAACAGCTGCCATACAGAGGAGCCATGATCTTTCCTTGCATATAGCTTCTAAACCTCAGCTTGGAGCTTGTTTCACTTGAGCACCTGTATTTCCATGTGCTTCCTCCCCACATTCGAGTGTTCATGCAGGTTTAATGAAGGGGCCAGACAGGGCTTCGTGTCATCTCATCTGCTGCCTTGGCTCTGGGCAGCATCTTTGCCTGCTGCAGCCATTTCTGCAAAGGAAGGTCTGACTGCAGCCTAGGGTTTACTCAGGGTACCTACTGCTGAGAGGGACTCCTGCCCCATTCCCAGGACTGCTTCTTTGACTGCCCTCTTGCCTGAGGCAGACAAATCTGATGGATGCTAGTACTCTTCCTTCAACAAAGGGGAAACACGTTGGTTTAAATCAGCCTAGTGTCTCACCTAAGAAGCCCTTTTCCACCATGAGCTTGACCAACTCGATGTTGGCTCCTCCAAAGCGCTCGCCAAAGGCTTTGCCGAGGTCCTCAGCCACATGCATGGCCACATCCACACCCACCTCGTCGATCAGTGTGGCAGCACCGACGGGGAAGCCGAAGGCTGTGGAGATGGTGTCTATTTTCTTTGGGTCAATACCCTCCTGCAGGAATAGGAGGAGAAGCAGTAAGATCTCTCTGGATGAGGCCCTCTCCCCATCTGGGGCCACTGAGTGCAACCAGCCCCGTTAGCTGTTTGAGAACAGACAGGAGCAGCATAACTGTGCTTGCGCCACTCCTGACTGTCCATTGCTGCTGTGTAGGGAGGGAAGAGCCTCATCACAGCCTACACTGGGTCCCGTCGCACCACAGCTCAGGTAAGAGCATGCTGGAGACATCTGGGGAAACCGCAGCTGGCATCCCACTGCCACTTGTTGACACAGTGTGATGCAAATTCCTTACAGCTGGCACCACAGCTGGGGCAGGACAGGGCTCTCTTCTGCAAGGTGCTTTGCCTTGAACAAGACAAAAACCTGCTCACCTCAAAGGCCAAACAGGGCAAAGGCAGGACCTGGTGGACGGGCATCTGCTCACGGTCTGCCCTGGCATTGCAGGCCATGCCCTGATGAGGACAGCCTGACTCATCACAGCTCTCAAGCCTGCCCAGTGGGTCAGCAGCAGAGTCAAGAGAAACCTGCACGCTCACTCCTTGCCTTGCTCCCAGCTGCCGTTTGGACTCCTGTGGTTAAAACGCTGCTCTCCGCTTTGCAGCTCTGGGCTGTTTTGCCAGGGAGGGCAGCTGGCAGCTTAGGGGAGCTGCCTTGCAGACAGGCAGTGTCCATGTCACACGTCACACAGCACAGGTAAAGGGGCACCCTTGCAACTGCAACGCACCCCCTGCCTCACACGTGCCCTGGATGTTTTCAAAGCTAGATATCGTATTGCAACAACTGTCCAACCGAGCTTCCTGCCAGCTCTGGGTAGGAGATGTGGCTGACTGGACATGTACCCAAGCAGGAACCGAGCGCAGCGGCTGGACAAAGGGTTTGCTGGATGCACAGCAGCTGAGCGAATACAAACCTGGAGAACTCGGATCACTTCTACCAGCATTGGCCCCAGACACCTGGTGGTATAGAAACCAGGCCCATCCTAGGGGAGAGAAGTGCAACAGGAAGGCAGGTAAGTTCAAACAGCAGGAAGACTGCCTTTATTGATCACACAAGAACTGTTTCACAGTCTGAGCTGCAGTTCAGGCACTGACAGGCAGAGACACTGAACTGCTCTATTTTTAATGGTATGTAATTGACTCCTAGAACAGGTTTTACCTGTAGGGCTCACAAGGGTCTGAAGACCTTCATAAATTTACTCCCTGGAAGTCTCCAGAGTGTTTTTTATTTAAAATAGTGCCTGGAGGTCCCAGGCAGGCTGCAGAAGTCCCCTTGCTTCACACCAAGCCCAAAAGGCTGCCTGGGGGTAAAGGGTGCTAAGCATTAATATAACAGGCATTAATCTGTTGTTTCACCTGCTGACATTGCCCACAAAGTCAGGAAGCAACAGATTAGCTGCAATCTGCCATTGAGGGAAGCATCTAATCTGCGAGGGAGGATTAGAGAAGCACAGTGACTCCACCGGCCTATAGAGACAGCTAGAGCACTTGTAGCCAAGCCAATGTTACCAGCACCACAGCAAACACCTGCTCCGCAGCACTGGCGACCTCACACTTCAATGAAAAGACAGATCTGAACATACACTTCTCAAACTGCTCTGAACCTACAAGCTAATCCTGCCACACAGGTGAAATGGCATCACTGATGCTTTCTGTTATGGAGCATGAGACCTGCTCTGTTTAGAGGGGCATGTGCTTAACAGCAACTGTCAGCCTAACAAACCAGCCAAAACCAATGGCTTTGTGCTCTGCTGCCTCTTCCTAGAGGCCACCACGGTTCATTCACAGCTCCTGTGCTGAGCTGCACTCAGTCCTCTCCCCTTGCTTTGTGCAGCTCTTTCCTGACACCTGCACATGTATTTCTGCCCTTCCTCTCACACAAGATTTAAATCCAAAAAGAGAGGAGGCTTACTGCTCACAGGTCCCTCTATTTCTGCTGCTCTGCAGGGAGAAGAGGCAGTGACAGTCCTGCCCAGACTCTGCTCTCGGATGCCACTTGAGACTTCAGCCTCGATCACCTAGGCACTAGGCCTCTTCCAACCTCCATTTTGACTTCACAGCATGCGTAGCTAATGCCAGTGTATTCGCAGCCATGTTACATCCTCACCTCAGTGCACAAGACTGACCTTTATTTATTAACCCAGCTCCTATTTGGGCAGTATTCCCTCACCTTTACCACGATGACAAATTTGCCCTGCTTGAGCCCGACAGCAACAGCAGAGGCAGCTGTGTCCTGGGATGTTTTGTCTGTGGTGATGATTTCCAGCAGCTGCATTCTGTCAACAGGGGAGAAGTAGTGCATCCCGATCACCTAGGGCAGGAGGAAGAACGGAGGGTTAAAACAGACTCTGGTCTCAGACTCACAGGAACCTCTAACAGTTGGGACACAGATTTTTACTCTGTAACTTTTACAGGTGTCCACAGAACTTCTATAGGAAGATAAGCAGCAGAGGCAGTGAACTGCCCTGGGTAGATCCGAGACCCTTGTAGGAACTGTAGGAATTTAGGGAAGCAGCTGAAGGCACCTGTGCAGCAGCGTTTGTGTAACACTTTCTGACAGAGCTCTAGAGCTTCCCTTTCCTTCTCCCAAAGCTGCTACTGCCTCCCCTCCCCACCTATCTCAGAGAGCCTGGTTCTTGCCGTGGGACCATCTTGCCGTGGGACATACTCACTCTGGCCTGCATCTTCTGCAGCCTGCAGCAAGCAGGCAAAGCAGATTCCTCAAGCTAGGGGAAAGCATTTTCCCCTTGTTGTATCAAGGCCGCCCAGACTGATGATTAGCTTTTGGGAGGTGACTCTACCTGATCCCTCGCACCACTCTGGACACTGCAGTGTCATGTCTGGCCTCTTGCTGCTGCTCCTGAAGGGTGGAGGTCTCCTGTAAGGCCTGCGTCAGATCTGCCAGCCTCATGTTAACGGATTATCACAGATGCCCTCAGCAGTCATGGACACCACTACAAAACTGTGTGTGCAGCTGACTGCTCCCAATCCAGTGCTTTTGCATGCCTCAGATAGTAACTCCACCAAATGTGTCCCTCAGGGCAGGCTGCTCCATGTGAAACAGAGTTCGACCCGGATATCCTTTTCTGGACCATGCCTAGGGGATGAGGATGCAGCTACCAGGGAGAAGCAGGCCATGGCATTGCTGTTTAGACTTGGGTAGAAGCAATAAAGAAGTACCCTGTTCAGGCAGATCATTTAGAGCCACAGAGAAAACCCACCACCTGCCTCAGGAGCTGATCCTACAGCTGACTAGTAAAAAAAAATGGGTCCATGGTCCCAGTTTCAGCACCTCTGAGTTCAGCTACCAGCCACTGACTTTTCTTCCCTTTTTGCTGTTACATTAACACCCTTCTCCCTAGGAAGGTACTTCCCCGCCATGGCAAGTGACTCCTATGTCTAATGAATTTTCTCAGCTTGAGTCCTTCCACAGCTTCTCTGCCTCCTGTGTGCATTGATGCTTCCTGAAGGACTGATCTCCCTGCTGCACCAACATCTCACTTGGGTCAAGTCCACCTTCATCCCCTTTGTACCTATCCAGGGTCACAAGCTCTTTGTTCAAAGCTTGCACTGGAGGCAGAGGTCGAGCTGTTTCGTGTTCTGAGGAGGAAGCAGAAGATCCCAGCCCTCATCAGCAGCAAAGCCATTTGCCACTAGCAGGCAGCTCAAGACTCACAGCAGGCCCATGGTGTCAGGCACTCACCTTCTCTGGCCTCTTGCTAACAGCAGCAATCTGGCTGATTGGGAGGGCAGATGTGTTACTGGCAAAGATACAGTGAGCAGGGATCACCTGTGGAGGAGGGAGGAAAAAAGACAGTTTAAACATCCAAGGCCAGATTTGGACTGCGATGCACAAAGCCCTGAAAGAACAGCACTAGCAGAGCATCCCAGCATTCAGTTATGCCTTACAAACAAGACAAACCTCTTTCAGTCTGTCAGGGCAGACAGCATTAGAAACTCATCCTAAAGCAGCAGTCCAAGTCAGCCAGATCTGACTTGCAGGACGACTACACTGATCTCCCTCCAGGTTTGTGACACTGGTCTGTCTCAAATCCACCATGATTCTGCCAGTTCATTGCGACCACACTAGAAACTGTGAGGGACCCCAGGGAGGAGCACAGGCCGACTCCTTTAACAGACACAGCCACTTTCTCAAGTGTACTCTTCAATAGAAAAGGAGCAGTGGCAGCAAGCTAGGGATAGCAGGTAAAGGACTATACATTGTGGAGGTACAGAAGGACATACCTGTCACATCAAAGTACTCAGACAAATGGAAAAGTTTTTGGAGTGGCTCCCAGGAGTCCAGGTATGTCAGAACTGGATAGGAAAACTGCCGTTGGCACCCACCCACATACTGAAATGAGTAAATAGTACCAAGCACTAAACCACAGCACAGAGGAGACATGAAAAACCCAGGAGGGCAAGACACACTGAGTCTCCATCGTAGAGGGGCTATGTCCAGCACAAGCTGCTCAGAACCGACACTCACAGCCTCCACTTCCTTCAGCACTTTGTGCTTGATGTTAATGTCCTCGAACACAGCCTCGATCACCATGTCTGCTTTCTCAAAGCCTCTGTAGTCCAGCTGGCTAGTCAGGTTGCTGAGAATCGAGTCCCTCTCAAAGGAGGTGATACTCTTCTTCTTCAACTTGCTGTTCAGCCTAGGGAAGGACAGCTCCGTCAGAGCTCTAAGGTAGGCCCTGGTTCATTGTGACACCAAGCTCATCCATCCCTCCCGGAGCTGGGACCCAAAACACCATCTCCAATCCAGCAAGACTGTCACTCTGCCTACTGGACCCTCTTTCCATCCGAAAGGAGTAGGGCCCTGCTCACACAACTCTTGGTATATTAGTCTGAAGGTCAATCGTTTACAATCCTTAGAGTTGTGCAGCTGAGCACTATCTCTGCTGAGCCAGGAGCATGGGGGAAAGAAATCCAGCTTTTCAGAGGTCTGACCCGATGCGTCCTGACACGGGCACACCCCTCCCCTTAGTTGTATAAGCTACTGCTAAACCTAAAAACTAAAGCAGTCACGTATTAGGTGGTCTACCTACCTAAGGAACTAAGGCTGAATACACTGGACCTATTTCGTAGCAATATCCCAGCACACTGCATAGGGCAACCTTAAAAGAAAGCACTGTTGTGATATCTACTGGAAGAAGACTCCAAAGGAACAGACGTGTCAGGAGTTCCTGATCGCCTAAAAGTAGAAGAGTATTTTGACTAAAGGAGGCCTCAGCCACTCCTGAGTGAATGCCTTTAAGCTCACATACCCCTTGAAGACCTGCTGCTGTCCTCTGTCCAAGCCTTGCTGTACTGTGTCCTTCAGAATGGTCTTCAGTCCTTTATCCACTGAAACCTGTGCAATTCCAGCTCCCATGAGCCCTGCTCCCAGCACAGCCAAGGTCCTACACAGAAAGGAGACACACGTTCAAAGCCAGAAATAGCTGAATTTCTGCTGCCAGTCAGACTCCTGCAGATCCTGTACAGATCCATCTAGGCTGTACTTCTAGTGAGGTCACACAAGAAGATTTCACTTGTGAGCAAGACCTCTGAACTGCAGAAGATTGGCCTTCTGGAAATCTCTCTGCTGTGCTATGCTGCTTTTCAGGGCTAGGCCAGTCAGCCCCAACAGCCTTTCTTCTCCAACTGCTCCTTTAGGCATCCCACACTTGCACTTACTTGACCTCTCGCTGAGGTGTTCCAAACTTATTCTTCTTGCATTGCACCTGCCCGTGGTAAAGTCCAAGCAGCGCCTTGCTTTCTTTAGTCATTGCAAGTTGGCCAAAATTCTGGAAGAAGGGAGAGAGGGAAGCAAAAAGTTGAGCCTTGAACAGCTGTCACACTTCCAACATGCACGCATCAAAAATATGGCAAAGGGGCAGCACAATCACCCATGCAATTGCACAGACTAGTAACCTGAACAGAAACGGAAGAGCAGACAGGGCATGTGGGCCCTCTTTTCACAGAGTTACCTTCAGTGCTAAGCCACATAGGCTGCCAGAAGGCTGCTCTTTCAATGTCCTTTTCCATAAAGGGAACAAGAATAGCCATGACACTTCTATGTCCGAGTCCTTTGTACCCACTGACCCACTCACAGCTTGTTTTCATTCCTCGTAGGACTCTCCCACCACACTCTAGGAAAGAGCATTCACTGGCAGTTCACTGTTGTGCTGGTAAACCAGATGCAACCCTGCTGCGGAGTCAGTATGAGATCAATGCAGGAGCCAATTTACTTCCCCCAGTGGCAGGATTTTACTTCACTGATAAGTGACCAGGGCAAGTATGTGGCCCCTTCCACCCCACACACATCCTCAGCTAGCAGGGGACCGGTGCCCCAGTGACTGCCAGGTAAAAGGATCCTGCCCTCAGACTTTGAGGCACTTTAACTTTCCAATTGTTAAACAAGCCAGCTCTCACTGAGAACTGTAACCTGATGCTATTTTCAGATGATCAGCGGTGGGCAACAAAATCAAAGCAGTCAGCATGAAACAGGAATGGAGGCAGGAAGACAAGAGACAGTCTAAGGTGACAGCAAACTAACAAGGCTGTCCAAGCCAAACCAGCTAAGGAAAATCCAGCTCTAGGAAAACCATCAATACAATATTTTAGAGCAGGCAGTATCTTCCTTCACTACTGTCCTGTGAGTTAGAGACTTGTTAAAATACCAGATGCATGAAGCCTGTAAGAGAATCTGCAAGCCTCCTATCCTGGGGGAAAGAGAGAAACATATTAAAAAAAAAAAAAAGACATCATACAGACACTTTGTCTTCACAGGGTTCTGGGAAGATCTCCATCCTGCTGCTATTTTGAAGAAAAAACATTCATTCTCTTCTGAAAGGAACAAAAGGGTCCCAAAACTTTTATTTAGCCTCAGATCAAGTGTAGGTGGAAAGAATAACTGGAAGAGAAGGGGTACATCCAGGAGGTCACTGTTACGGTATGAAGCAGATGGCTACCAGGTCAGACCAGGACCTAGTCACTGGAAGAGAACAAAAGAAACTACTAGACACAGCATGAGAAACTGCTGGACATGGCAGGTAACCAAGTGAGAAGGCGACAAAAGCTACAGATGACAACAGCCATGATGAACAGCTGGATTTCACTGGTGGTTAAGGGGGAGTGACATGAGAGATGACCAAACTGCACAGATAAATGGATGGGAGCATTGGGGACCTTCTGGGGTGTCAAGCCTTGCAAGGCCAGCAGTGCCCAGGTAACCATATCAGTAACACTGTGTAAGGCCAAGATTACCTTATCAGTGTCAAAATTTCCAATGTGGGTATAGATATCGCAAAATTGGGGCCAATGAGGGAAAAGTAATTAGGAACATGTTTATTAGGGAGAAGACGAGGGCAGAGAAAGGGAGGGATCGACATGGCTGGGGGAAGAACAAGCACATGAAAATGAAGAGAAGTGGGGAATAAAAGGGTCAGGCATAAGCGAGCTCTTGGTCAGAACATTTGTCCGGCCAAGCACTGCACCTGATCACCACAGGCTGTCTTGTCTGCACATTAAACTCTAGGCCTGTCTTTCTGTGTGTGTGCATGTCTCTCTCTAACTACTAGCAAACTTCAAGCTGGACTGGATAGCATGTAGGATAAGAGGTCTGGGTGCCAGCAACTGGAGAGAGTGGGCCCTGGGGCCAGCTTCTTGATAGACCAAACATCTTTAGCCAGCTACTGCAGGGATGTGTGCGTGCGCACATACACACACATATAACCACCAGCAAGTCTCAATTCTGACCAGCCAAAAAACAGGAGTAACAGCATTGGTCATCCCTGCTGTTCATGTCTACACAACCGCTGTTTATGTTCGCGTGGGTGCTAGTAAAGGCGCTGATCTGTCTGTGCTGACCCATGCGGCCAGCTGTGTGCGTATGTATCTGCATCTTTGCAAAACCTGCTCATTCTCACCACTGGCTGGACCTATGAATGGGAAAAAGCAGCAAACGGTCTGAGAGGAGAAATACTTTGTGCCTTAAAATGCACAAGGTTTGACTTCCCTTAGCAGTCGCTATTGGTACTAAACTTAACATGCCAAGAAACTAAAGGACTGAGGGCAAAGGATCAGCGAAAGAGAGGCTTATTTCAAAGAATCACAGAACACTTCAGCTTGGCAGGGAGCTCTGGAGATTGTCTAGTCCAAACCCGCTGATCAAAGCGGGGCCAGCTAGGACAGGCTGCTCCGGACTGTGTCCAGTCAGGTTTTGAGCATCTCCAAGGACAGAGACTCCACCACCTCTCTGGGCAACCTGTTCCAGTGTTCAATCACCCTTACAGTAAAAAAGTTTCTTCTTATGTTTAGGTGGAATTTCCTGTATTTCAGTGTGGCCCATTGTCACTTGTCCTTTCACTGGGTGCCACTGAAAAGAGTCTGGCTCTGTCTTCTTTACTGCCTTCCATCAGGTAGTTACACACATTGATAAGATCGCCCTGAGACTTCTCTTCTCCAGGCTAAACAATCCCAGCTCTCTCAGCCTCTCCTTATGTGTCATATGCTGCAATCCCATAATCATCTTCATGGCCCTTTGCTGGACTTGCTCCAGTAGCTCCATGTCTTTCTTATACTGGAGAGTTCAGAACTGGACACAGGACTCCAGGTGTGGCCTCAGCAGTGCTGAGTAGAGGGGGAGGATCACCTCCCTCGACCTGCTGGCAATGCTCTGCCCAAGGCAACCGAGGATGTTGTTGGCCACAAGGGCACCTTGCTGGCTCATGGTCAGCTTGTTGCCGACCAGGACTCCTAAGCCCTTCTCTGCGGAGCTGCTTTCCAGCAGGCTAGCCCCCAGCCTGTACTGGTGCCTGGGGCTATTTTTCCCCAGGTGCAGGCCTTTGCATTTCCCATGGTTGAACTTCATGAGATTCCTGTTTGTCCAGTTCTCTAGGCTGTCAGCGTCCCTCTGAAAGGCAAGCACCAGCCAGTGTTCTCACTGGAGCAGTAAATAGATAGGTAAGATCCACAGAGGGACAGAGAAGAGAAGTCCTGTTTTGGATGAGAAACAAGAACTGAAAAACAACATCTATTCAATTATCCATGGGTGAAAAAGGGCTAGCACTAAGTATCTGGACTAGAAAACATGACAAACAGCAAAACAAGTAATGGAGAATCAACACTCTAAGCAAAGATGATGGTGGAAAGAAGGTGGCAGAGGAAACTGAACACTGGTAAAAATGAAGGGTAACAAGTTTAGGAAGAAATGACTTATTTGCACCACATTAGCGAGGAATACTCGTGAGACTAAGACAGCACTATACCCACCTATAAAGTACCTGTCCCATATGACAATCGAAAAGAAAAGAAAAGAAAAGAAAATCCTACTATGGGACATGTAGAGTGGTAAACTTCATCTCGTCACTCCTGACTCAAAAATATAAAAGACAGGAATAAAAAAGGCCACAAGCTCTTCTCATAGATGAAGAAACTTGAAAAACATTTCTTTTGTTTAAGATAAGCCATTTTTCACAGTCCCACTCCCGAAAGAGGGGGCAGGGATCAAGACACCATTTTAAGCAGCCTATGAAGAGTATTTTCCTTTGTGCAAGGCTAAACACAAATCTTCCACATCCATATAACCTACCAATTACTACTAGGGACCTAATCTCCTTACCTGGGATTCAGAGAGGTATCCAGCGTCATGCCCCTGATCAAGACCAGTCTTTACAACCTAGTCAAAGAAGAGCAGTAAAGATACGCCACTGTTAAGGCATGCCTGCCAACAGCTACAGTTTAATTACTTGTTTAGCTGTGCCTCCTGATTTCACCATCAGTTCCTCCCCAACATGCAAGGGACAGTTGAGACTCTCTGGGTCCTGTCAATGCTGTCCAAGGCAGAGCTATGAACCATCCTGTCCTTCTAGCACAGAGTAGCTACAATGGCAATACACTTTCTGTTAGGTTAAGTTTTACACATACCTTGCACTTTCAGGAATTGTTTCAGTAGGACTGTGGTCCCAGGGTCAGAGGGGCACATTCACGGCTTTTAGAGAAGTCTTGGCAACAATTTAAATGGTGAAAAGTCATTTTAAAATAATTCAACCATGGGCAATGTTTTCAAGTAACACAATGCCTGTGTTACTTAGGGGACTAGGTATTAAAGTTTTGGGTGCTTAGTGCTATGAAAATAACAACTTCCCTTGCTTCAAACAGGTTAATTATCTCATTAAGAACTGCACAGGAAATCTGAAGAAACTGCAGCTGAAAGTTGTACAGAAAGTATTCTAGCTAAGCCTTCCCTCGTTCACGAATATTGATCTTTCCCTTACTGATGCCAGTACCACATGAATTGCTGGTGATATTCTGGGAAGCTATTCTGAATTTGAATGTTTGCTCAATACAACACACAGCTAGCACCCATCAAGGCTGATCTTCTGTAAAGTAACGTATGGTTTGACTCAGACAAAGGAACCACCTTCCCTCTCTGTTGCCATGTTATCCTGCAGATTCACCTTCATTGTAGTTTCATGTCTCAGCAGGGGTTACCTCAATGATTTTTAGTGGAGCAGGGTAGAGTCCTTTGGTCTGCTTCTGAACTTTGCTCTCCACTCTCTTGTAGACTTGCTGCCTCACAAATGGAATAGCCATGGCATAATCTGTTATCTCTGTAAGATGAGACAAAACACGTCTCAGCATGGCCCTATATGCATAACCAGCCTTTAAATGACTAACCTGAATGCTGAAGACTATAGGTGTGAATGTTGAACAGCTGGAATAGAAAGGAGCCCCTGAAACCCAGTTAGACACAGCTAGCATTGGGCTGGTCAGGTGGATTTCTACGGCTTGTTCCAAGGACATGTCCCTTTTAGGGCTAAACTATCCTCCTAATGCAGTCAGTGACAGACTGCAAAACTGACCTGTGGAGCAGAACTTGCACAGACAAATGTCATCATTTATTGGCTCTGCTAATTGCATAAGGGCTCTGCTGAAGAGGATCAGTGCAGTGCAGGTCCATGTGCCTCTTCCCACTTGATTACACAAGCTTGGCACAAAACTTGCTACTAAAGCTGACAACATGGATAGTCCTCTGGAGGAGGTGCTGCTTCCTCCCCCAGGCCTGGCTCCCTCCTAGTACACTTCAGGAGCCACCATGCACAGCTCTGGCAATGCCACTTGAAGATCAGACCTGCAGAGTCATCTTTTCTCTATCAACCCATCTGGTTCTAGAGACTATTACAACAGGAAAGAACTTTGTTTTGAAGCTGGAATTAAGAAAGAGCGTGAACATACCCCCAAGAATCAAAGTTGCATTATACTCACTACAGTCTCTTGGGAGTTGGCTATGATACCCATAGACTTACTCTGTATCAGCCCTTTCGATCTTTTGGCAGACACAGTCTTGTTGGCTAGTCCTCTGGCAAAGCCAATTGCTACTTCCTCCAAGTACTCAATTGTTCGCACTTCTGGAGTTTTCAGACCTGGCCCTGTGAACAAAAGAAAAGTTATGAACAAGATGGAAAGGCTCAGCAGGAAAGCATTTGAAGAGACCAAAACATTTAATATCCATGGCATTACACAGAAACGCCAAAATGCCAACCCCCAACAGGAGCAGACAACAGTATGTCATTTAAACGTCAACACTGCTTTCATGGAACCATGGAATAATTTTGTCGCAAGGGAAGACTGGAGGCCATCCAGTCTAACCCACTGCTGAAAGCAGGGCCAACTTCCAAGTTAAATCCAACTTTGGAATTACATCAGGTTGCTCAGGGATGTGCTCTGACATGTTCTGAGCACTTCCAGGGATGGAGATCCTGCCACCTCTCTGGACTCCTGTTCAACGTCTGACCATCCTCATTATGAAGATCTTTTTGTAACATCTAACTGAAATTTGTCTCTATTCCTTCTCATCCTTTCACTTTTTGTAGCTGCAAGCAACATCTATATCTTAACAGAACATGTGTCCTGCCTTCCCACCTCTTGTTGCACATTTGCTTTCTTATGTGGTACAGTAAGCCTGCACAATTGAGTTGTACTATTGCTATTAAATATCCAGGCAACACTTATCAACAGCAACATCCTTAAAAATTGCCTGTACTGGCGCCAATGTACAGTAAAACCTCATCAACCTTTGACCTTAGGTGCAGGAAATCTCTCACTTGCTTTAGCTGGTACCAACTACAACAAATTCTGACGAGATCCCAAGTGGCATGCAATCCACCTCACTGCCCATCTGTGCTAAGTCCAAGCTGTCCTAAAAACAAACCAAGCCATTACAAAGGCATGTTTTAGCAAACTCTGGGGGTGGGTTGCACAATTTCCAAGCACGGGGCTGATGTCATTAACACAGAACAGAGTACAGAGTTGAAAATGCAGTTATGCATATTAAGCTGTTGGAGGCAAATAAAATGAGTCACTAATGAAGGAGCACTGCCCAGTAATTTTTCACAGGACCACCACAAGGAAACTGCAGCTGAAAGTGCAGCCTTGTGCTGGGCTGCCGCTGAACTAGCAGAACAAACCTGACAAGATTACAACTCTGCATCCTTAGGCTGGGCAATCTCATTAATCTTTGCTGGAAACAGCTCCGACCACACCCACGTGCTGTACAGGGTCCTCAGAGCTAAGAACATACCACAGCAGACAACTCCCTGATAGGAGAAACAGTTTTTCAAAAAAAAAAAAAAAACCCAAAAAACCCAACAAAAACAAAGAAAAATCACCCCCCCCAACCCTATACAACTTGAAGGTTTCACTTTTCTTTTCACAGAAACTTGAGAGCACATATTCTGCAGACTCCAGATCCTGCTGGAGGGTCTCCTGGCAAGCAGCAGATAAAGGAACACACTCATTTTGACCAGATCATAAGAGCTCACCATCAGGAAGTTTTACCTTACCCTGGCAGTAAGTCAGAGCCAGTTTAGAGAAAAACTGTCCAAACTTAATGATATAGCAGATTTCAATTTACAGTCAGCTCAGAAAACTTACCCCAGAGCTGCTGCCTAGTCTGTATTTCACCAATGACCAACAGCTTCTAGAGCATTCATTGGAAACTTGAGAGCATTCCTACCTCTAAGGGTGAAGGGATTTCTGAGCTGAAACCTTACCAGCCTCCCAGGTCCCTTCCACCACTTCAAGGCAACATGGGACCTTTAGCATTAGCAATCTGAGGTGCTACAGTATGTGAATACCTGATTTCCCCTTTCCATTAGCTTTGTGTTCAATGCCCACAAGCTCTGGACTTTGATACTGCAGCTGGAGAAAACACTTCATTTATACCACCTGCTTCTGCACCATGCACACTAGATGAAATTGCATCCTGATTAATTCTTTCTCCTTTAAAGCTTTCCATTATCAGTTAAAGCATCACCACAGATAAAGCTGCTTTTGCCCAGATGTTCAGAATGAACATGAGAATACTCAGCAAAAAGCCTTCTGGCGCTGGGTGCTGCTTGGATGAACGAAGAATGCCTCTAACGTTCACAGATTTTTTTTTTTTGTTGTTCCTCCTAAATGCTTATTTGGTCTGAGTTAAAATTCCTAACAGCTCTTTGGAAGTTCAGGTTTTCTTTTAGCAAGCCAGACTAATCATTGGTATAAAAAGCCATATTTACAATACCATGCTTAAGCAACTATGCAGTGGTAAAGTTTATTCAGCAGATTTTTAACTCAAGCCCAGGTACCACTGACCCATTTCATAAGTCAGAGGAAAGCTAAAGACATCTCACGCAGCTGAACAGTGCTATGTGAGAGAGAACAGACACTGGGGCTTCCCCTGCTTTTCTCAGGATGGGCAGATTTTTTTGTTCATCAAATTAAGGCATGAATGGCCCACTGGGTCCTTCAGCCATGCTCTGGCTGGGGAAACTGAGCTCAGCACTCTGCAGCTACGTGGTAGTATCAGCTGCCACAATGGTTTCTTTCTCCCTGCAGCAGCGGTTCAGAGCTTTCAGCAGAGGCTGCGGAGGGTTGGCCCCTCCAGTTACCTTCCAAAAAAGTGGCCCTGAGGCAGGAAGACCAGAAGCAAGCAATTATTCATTAGCCCACTTAGTAGCTGGAAGTGCAATTAGGTCTGCACCTTGCAAGGAATTTCTCCATCCAACTGAAAGTCAGTTAGCAAGTCAGAGCAACCAAGCTGTGGGTGTTGGCTTCTTCTCAAGATCTTGTCATTGAGATTAACATCTGCAAGCTGCATAAATGTAGGCATGGGTCACCTATTCTCCTTTTATTAGGGGTTGCAATCTGTCCCTCAGACATGATAAATGAGGAATGCAGGTTCTTATCTGCATAATTAGCTTATGCAAGAGAGCCAACAGGCCGACCCTTTATTCTAACCTTTCCCAATTAGCTTTAGCCTGAGCCTGACATTTCAAGGTCCCTGTGCACATGCTTCTCAGGTGGGAATGGTGATTGCACTGCAGAGCATTGTAAGGACTTTCCACCAGACCACACACACTGCCTGCATGGATGGCTTCTGCACCCATTTCAGCACGGTGGGGAGGTTAACCGACAGGCAGGAGATCAGCTCCCTAAGCAGCTGGAAGACAACGCTAGCATCCTCACGTCTGACCTAGTGGGTCCACCAGCTGGTCAACCAGACCCATCTTCTTTGCTCTGTCAGCACGGATGTTTCTCCCAGTCAGCATCATGTCAAAGGCAGCAGGAAGTCCCACCTGGAAGGGCAGAATGGGGTTTTCAGAGTGGGAGCATGCTGTGAAGCAGAAGGGGATATTAAGAATTTTTCTCCTACTTACCATTTTCGGCAGCCTCTGAGTGCCCCCTGCCCCTGGCAGGAGTCCCAGTAACACTTCAGGTGCGGCCAAGACTGTTTTCCTCTCCTTCGTTGCTATTCTGTAGTGACAGGCAATGGCAACCTTAAAACGGGGAGAGAAAACAACTCAGGATTTCCCTTCGAGAGACCACAGAAGAACTGGGCACCCATCACAAAGCTCCCTTCCACACCCTGCCCCAGCTCTCCTCCTGACTCATCCCCAATTCCCTAGGTCGACAGCCCAAATTCCCTCTGTGCTCATTCATGGCTTCCTCCAGTGAGAGGAGGGCAAACAGGGCTGATGATAGCAAGCAGCTATTGGCACGAACACAAGGGTACAGATTTGAGCCAAGCTATTTTTAAAATCTCATTTGGACTCTCAGGGGCTAAATTCATTCACTGCACTCAAGAGCGCAGTCCCATTTATAGATCAGCCATGATGCTCGGTCTGTCACTGGATCACTAAGTCCAGATTCTTCACTATTGTGCTTGCAAAAAGCTGAAATTGCTTGAGAAATCAGTAAACAGCTGAAGAGACTGCATTCCCAGAAACAAAGTTATTCCATTTCAGTAAAAACTAAACAGGATTGCAGGAACAATCACAGAGCCTTTCAATTTACAAAGCCGCTTCCTTCCGCATCATTACCCTGGGCAAAGATGAAAAGATTAGCTACTTAAGAGTGCACAATCCTAAATAGAAATTATGAAGCAAATGCTGCACCCAGCTGAAGCGGTAAGTGAGAGGGAATGTAGGCCAGGTTGGAGCCTGACCAGGTTCCCCACACTCACCCTCCTCGCAGAAAGAGAATACAAGAACCTTTAAAACAACAGAAGTTGCTGGGATGCGAGGCTTATTTCAACTGAAAAGAAGATATTTCCAGCCTGGATTCTGCCAGCAGCATTTATCTAGATCCAATGCCTGCTGGAAACAGCTTGGTTTCCCAGGAGTGCTCTCATCTAAATATTAGCCTAGCACACACAGATTCATATTTGATTAGCTCTCTTTCAACAGTAGCAGAAAAAATAGCATGGCAGAGCCCTGAAGCATGACCAAACCATTAATTTGCCACAGATTTGTTTGAATGGATGTACAGAATTCACGTCAGGTCTCAGATCTCTCTCTCTTGCACCCTTTCAGGATAGTCCTGCTGGCATCATTTGGCTAGTTTAGAGAACCAGTGCTACCAACTGCCACTGCTGCTTGGCAGACCCCAAACTGTCCGATACCTCCAGTCCTCCTCCCAGGCAGGAGCCACTGATGGCAGCAACTATGGGCTTTGGAGACTGCTCAATTTTTTCTAACATCTTCTGTGCTTCCTGAGAGAGCTGAGTCACTTCCTGAGAAGTCTTGCAGGCTTCAATCATGCTGCAGTGAGGCAGAAAGGCTGATCAGCATTGGAAAAGCACTGAGAAAACAGCAGTAAAATGGAGAGTGCTTCAAGGATTTTATTCCCCCCTTCCCACAAAGCTCCAGTGACTGACAGACAGGCAAGAGCTATTTAGCCCCACAGATTTAGATCAATGGACAACACAGGAAGACTACTAAAATCAGTGGGTTAAGTCACTGCATACTGACATTGGACTGTGCCTGCAGGCAGTGAATGAGTTTCCTTGTGTCAGAGCTCTGAAAGCCTTTTGGGGAGAGAAGGAAGGGTCATAGGAAGCTTCAAAGCACTTGCCAGGAAGGGTGGAAGGGAGAGCCCAGGATCACTTTTTAGAGAAGCAGATGGCCAGCGCTCTGACGTTGCGCTCCGCCAATTAGAGACTCCCCGAGCCAATTATTCTCACAGAGGCTAGCAGTGTTTGCCAGGCAGGCACAATTCAGCAGGCTCACAGCATTGAGACCAGCAGAAACTCCTTAAACGCAGCCTGTCCTTTTGCCCTGCTGATCAGCTAAAGCTACTGCCTCCTTCCCACCACAGGACAGATCAAGTCTCTGCTCCCGAATAAGGCTGGACAGAAAGGTAATAAGTTTTTGAAGGGCTGATGTGTAATTTACCTTCTTTGCTCAGAGCTCCCTGGCTTTTAATGTCTTTAGACAACTGTTCTGTTGTTACGAATGCAGGACTGACAACCAGTTGCGCTCCAGGCCCAGGTGAGAGCACCCACACCGGAGCTACTCACACCCTGCGAGAGTTATTCAGCCTGGGAAGCTGCTCAGATGCTCCATACGGCAGAGAGCCAAGGCTGCCTAACCAAGAGGTTGTGTTGGCAGACCGCCAGGCACTCGAGAACCAGCCTAAATGAAGTTCTGCATGTAAATTATCTGCTCTTGTTGCGCCCCAGACCAAAGCACCCCTGAGCCAGAAGGGGAACTTTCCTTGGTTGCACCCTGGCATGCAGGAAGGAGTGACCCAGGGCTAGAAGCAGATGGGGTTTAAGGCCTAGCCATGTTCCTCTTTATCAAGGCCCTAATTTCATTTAAGCAAGTCGCTGCGAAGTTACACATCCTGTGCACATGGATTTCACATCCATTCTCTGCCTCACCCCTGTGGAGATGTCAATGACAAACTGCTCAGTTTTCACAGCACGCCAGACCTTTTGCCCCGGATGCCGGGCTTCAGAGAAAGCTCCATCAGCATAATTTCTACCGCCACCCAAACTTACTCAAGATCTGCTCCAGCGATGAAAGAGCCTGGCTTTGAAGAGATGAGGACGACACTTTTGACAGTTTCATTGGCCCAGATTTCATTCATCACCTCAGTAAGCTCTGAGTGCAGTTGTCTGGATAGAGTGTTCACCTGAAGGCAGCAAATACACATTGTAAATAGAGAGCCCAGGAGACAGTGGAGTTAAGCCTCTCATTAAGTGCTGGACTCGATCATCATATCATCAGAAAACTCTCACAGAAGAAAGACCGAACAAAAAGCCAAAGCCAATGATAATCCTAAATGGATTTTCCAATCTGTCTGAAGCCAGTAGAAGCAGTAGCTCTACAGACTTTTAAAAACTGCATTCTGGCACGATTATGTTTCCGGGCACACAAATTGAGCGCAGATTTGCTATAAAGTTTATTTCACCCTGTGTCACAACACAGCCAGAAAGAAAACCCCAAGAGGAAACCCTGCAGCAGGTCATCATGTCATTTGTTCTTAAGAACTTCCTTCCTCAACCTCACAGACAGTGGGTTTGTGACCTCAAAACCCAGGTTTTAATAGCTTCTAAGCTGTTTTGTTCTACAGAGCAGGCACTCTCCTTAAACATTTTGAATTCAGAACTTAATAATGTTCAGTGATATCTTGTGCTGGTGAGAGAGACAAGTTAATTCGGTACATACAAAATATTTCCATTGGGCACTTTCCAGTATCTTCTTTTATTATATGCCCTAATTCTCATTCTCAAATTTCTACTTTATTGAAATCTGACAGACAGCAGGTTAGAAAAGTTCTTAGTCTTAAATTAGCAATTTTCCATGCCTTCTCTGTACCACCTGTATTCCTGCTATTTCCTCTGATATGTCTATTAATCACAGCCAACAAAACCGTACCTTTGCATTTGGTGCGTTGAAACGTACAACAGCAACATCTCCTTTGATATCACAGGTAAGGTGCGTTCTAGCTGGAAACAAATGGAAACACTTTATCAGCTTGTATTTAGTGGATTTTTAGGAAAGAAAAATCAAACTCACATACAAAAGCTTTACGCTTACCCTGAAGAGCAGTGGAGGTGGAGATGCTGCGGCAAGCATAACCTAAGGGAGAGATGTTGCATATGTTACAGGCATTCTCAGCAAGCTCCTGAGGAGATCTCAGCTTAACTGCCCATAATTAATACACTCTCCCATCTTCCCTTATCTGCTGAGGCCGGTGTTTCAGAGAATCCTGAGTATCAGCCAGTTCCTTCAGCTGTGGCTGGACCTGTGCCACCCCCAGAATTCAACGGACCCTGTGCTACTGAAGTGACATTCACAGTACAGATCCCATAGGGGACTTTCCAATACCAGGAATGCCAAACTGAGGGTAAAAATCAAAACCTTCTTACCAAAGAGTTGACAACAGATTAAGCAGGGGACCTACAGGGGTGTTTTGACATTAGGTGTGCACAGTTCAACACTTCATGTGCTAAACTAGAGAGACCTTACTGCCTTTTGGACAGTTTCAAGCCTGCATGTTAAGTTCTCCCCAGATCAAACACAAATAACCTAGAATATTTCTGCAAAAATACACTATTATGCCAGTAAATTTTGCCACTGCAAGTGTTACTTCACCGATCACAGGGAACATACCTGATGAGCCACAAAGAAACAGCACAAAATGTTTATTCTCTCCTCCACAGTCTACCAATGAAATAGTTGATCCATCTCTACAAATTACATGTGCAAGTGCCTAGACAAACTTGTCTTGTTTCAAAGCACTCTGAAATATCAGAACGAGGTATGACCAAATTCTGTTTAAAAGTGAAGTGCTACTTTACTCCCACAAACATCCCAGATTCCCCTTTCCTGCCAAGAACTTGTATATTGCCTGATGATCTCTCACTATGCAAATAAGTCTCAGTTCTATTCCGGTGACCTTGATCTTGACTGAGAGGATCCTCCAACGCAGATCTAGGCTGAATCTTAGTCAAAGCTGTTTTAATTCTGAAAGTCTAAAAGTATTATTTCTTAAGCAACACACTGTACACCTCCCAGCTGGAACACAGCCATTTACTACTCAGCACTGGTAAAATGCTCAGAGCTGAAACAATCCCCTTCCCAGCAGCAAGAAGGCAGAATGTCCAGAAGAGTGAAAACAGCCTTAAAACCTTGGCCTGCACCTTGCAAACAGGTACATTTCCCTCCCCACAGCCCCGTGACACGGGCTCAGGGCTAGAGCTCCTTTGTACTTTGACCCTCTTTCCACTTTGTCTCGGCTGCTGGCACCGGGGAATGACCTTTGTGCTCCATTCCCGGAGCCCAGGATACCGGCGGGATGCCGCGGGGTGGGGATGGAAATTGTGTGTCAGCCCATCCCAGCAGACTCCTCTCTGACGGGGGGTGTCATGTGCTTGCAATACCATTTCATAAACAACGTGTGAACTGGTTTCCACTCCAAAGCTACTTTAAAATATTTCTGGACTGGAACAAGGCCCAGATTGCAATTACTCAGGTCAGCATTAATTTCCTTAGACTTTTTGTGCACTGAAGTCGGGTACTCCTGAAACTAAGCACCAACTCTCATTTTCCTCAAAAGAGCATTGCCTACCAACAGTTTCTCCACTGACATAGGTGCCTCAGCAAAACGTGATGCGCTTTATCGGGTTAAAATAACCCAATTAATGAGCCACCCACAGAATCACAGAATGGCTGAGGTTGGAAGGGACCTTCAGAGATCATTAGTCCAAGCCCCTGCCCAGGCAGGGTCACCTAGAGCAGGCTGCCCATCCAACTCCAGCACATTAGAAAGGTGAGCACTGAACAATCTTACTGAATTTCGTCACTTTAATCCTTGCATTGCTCCACAGTGATAGGCATGGCAGAAGGGAGAATCTGATCAAGCAAACATCTCAGCTGCAAATCAAGTGATAACGCTTCCCTTCCACACCCTCAGTCGGGCATCTCCTAAAGCCGGGAGAGGGGAAGGTGAGCAGCATATCACTCTCTCCAACGCATACCCAGAGCAAGGCGCTGACTATAAAGCATAACTACATAGTATACAAAATAGACAATCTCAATTCAAAATAGAAAAGTGAACAGATGAATTATTCTTCTCCTCTTTCTATAGGCCAACACACTTTGTCCTTTACTCTTTGAAACCACTTTCTGAAAACACTGCTTCCAAGAAAATCTTAAACCTTTGATTCCACTTCACCTTTCAGTTTTAACATAACAACAGATACAAAGCAGGAAAAAAAAAATCAAGGGCAAGACAGAATAAACCTCACCGCATTTTAACATGAGCTCTTTGGGGAAATACACTGTTAGAGTAACAGTTGCTTAATATCTGAGTAAGAGTTTTTTAATTATAACTTTCTGTGTTCTATTCTTGACAGTATTTTATTTTAGGGTCCAGTATACTCTTGGAAAACAATTTCTATGTCTAAAATTAAAAGCGCATTTATGCAGTCACAGTCATAGTACAACTGCTCTAGGCTTTGATTCATTCAGAATTAGCAGTGATAACTCGCCAGGATCAAAGCCAGAAAAATCCTCTTCCAAATTCTGGAGGCATAACAGCTGGCCAGATGTACACTTCTACCATTTTATTACTGCTCATTCTAGAACTCAAAGCCCCGAATATATATTCAATTTTCACTATTTCACACTCTTTGGACAACTGAAAGACTGTCTATAAAAAGGAACACCAAACACTTCAGAAAATTGCTCTCAGGATTTAGCAGGGAGCCTCAGAAGGAAGCAGAGAATGGAAAAGGCCCCTTTCATGCAGTCTAGCTGGGACCTGTTTCTTCCCACTTTCTCTTTCCTCTATCATTTCCCTGGCGGCTTCCTTGTCCTGCACTTCTCCTTCCTGCCCTTCCAGTCACCCGGAGACAGCGCGTCACTTGAAGTGTGAACACCATCCACAGATGGTTTGGGAGAAAAGGCGTCTCGTAGCCCTGGACTGAGCCAAGCACCAGCAGAACAAAAGAGCTGAAGCTCACGACGATGGCTACTGCCTACACTTCCAGTCTGTACCTGCGAGCTGACTGCGCAGAACAATTCTTTTTTTGGTGAGCCCTCAACAGATTTGCATCCATTTTGGAAGATGCTTTGTTATGGAAGAACACCGCTTAGGAAGACTGCAATGAATTATGCCGAATGACAGAGTCCTGATAGCAGTCCCAGAAGAAAGTATTTGTAATGAAGAATATTGCCAGTTATAACGAGAAACCCACAAGCGGCAGTCTGAGCAACCTCTGGAGTTACTGCAGTGCCGCTCGTTATCAGTTGCGGTGCTCTGCTCCTCTAGCAACCAAGTCACATATAAACTTGTTCCAATCCTGTTTTCATAAAACAGGTATTAGGCTTAAATGAAACATTGCCAGATTTCAGCTCTACATCGATACCACATCCTAAGGCCCTTCAAAGCACAGAAATAAGAGCTTGTTCCCAGTGACTCTAAGCCTCAGCCTTAGGCCCGCGCAGGGGCACCTGGCACCTCCTTCCTTTGGCACCTCTGCGACAAAGCACCAAGACTCGACCCTCAGCAGTCACTGAGCACAAGCAAGAGGGTGCTGGGGCTTTGCCTCGGTCAGCACGTCACAGGGGAGCAGTGGTCAACGACGTGACGCTTGTAAACATGACCTAGACACGGTCTAAAGCCCTGCAGACACAGATGGACACGAGGATGTTCGCTCCTCTCCTCCATACAGGGACACGGGATACCGTCCCCTCAGGGCCACGCACACAGACCCCGAGGACAAAGCTCTCCCCCGGGGGGCACGCACACACGCGTGGGGACACAAAAACCCCCTTCCCTCATGTGTGGGCAAACGCTCCTGGAGAACAGGCCCAGTCCTGGAGAACAGCCCCAGGAGACACAGGTGCAAGGACACGGGGACACCCCCGTGCACGCTCGCACAGACGCAGCGTGTGAGGACGTGCGGACACCCCCTCCTCGCACGGCAGCTCGCACACACAGCACGGCCCTGCCTGCAGCCCCGGCCAACACCAGGCTCGCAGGGACCGCCCCCCCGCCCCAAAACGCGCCCACCTGCGTGGACATAGGGACACCCACGCAGGGACACAGAGAGCAGCCCGCCCCAGGGACACGCGTGGGAGCCCCCCCCCGTGGGGACACACACAAACACACCGCCGTCCCCCAGGACACCCGGGCACAGACCCCCGCCCTGGGGACACCCGGGGAGGGGGCACGGGGACACCCTGGAGCCCCCCCCCCCCCCCAGACACACGCCCTCCGCGGCGGCAGCCCCCTCCCCGGCGCTCCCCAGCGACACGGACACCCGCGGATGCCCCCCAGGGCGACCCCCCCCCTTCCTCAGCGACTCCCCCCGCGCACGCCTCATCCCTCGCAGCCCCCCCGGGACACGCACACGCGTGGGCACCTCCCCCCCGCCCAGGGAGGCCGCGCCTCCTCCCGCCGCGCCGCTCGCTCGCTCCCGGCCCGACCCCAGCCCGGCCCCGGCCGCGGGGCCCCTCCGCTGCCGCCGCTCACCCGGGAGCCGCGCACGGCGGGGCGGGCAGTACTTGGCGGAGGCCGTGAGGCGCCCCAGGCTCCCGATAGCTCGCACCGCGGCCGCCATCTTTGCTGCGCGCGAGGTCGAGTGAGGGAGGGGCGCGCGGGCGCCGTCCGGGGGCTTCGCTGCGCCCTCCCCTCCCGCCCCGCCCCGCCCCGCCCGCGGCTGCCCGCGGCGCTGCCTGCTCCCGCCGTCGCCTTCGGCCCCCGCCCTCCTCGCTCGGCTCCGCTCCCCGCGGGGCCTCGGCCGTTTCACACCTTTCGCGAGCGGAGGCGACGGGCAGGGCGGCGGGAAAGCGGGGGCTGGGGCTGCCCGGCCCGCCGCCTCGATCAGGCGGGCGTTGGGGCAGCCCGCAAGCGGCGGGGGCGGGGCGGCCGCGGGGCCCTTCCTGAGTGGCGGAGCGGCGGACGGCGGCGGCAGCGGCAGCGACAGCGCGCAGGCTGCGGTTGGGACGGGCCGGGCTGGAGGTGCGCGGGCGGCGGCGGCGGTGGGGACGGTCCTGAGGGGCGCCGGGTGAAAGGGGGGGGGGAGCGCAGTGGTGTGGGGGCTGTGTGTATTTTTATATATATGTATATACACATACACACACACACACGTATATGTGTACGTTATGTGTCCGGGGAACGGGTGCGTGGCGCCTCTGGGGCGGCCGTGAGGCGTCTGAGGTGCATGAGAGACAGGGACGTGTAGCCCGGGGCGCGTGTCAGGAGCGGGCGTGTGTGTGGGGGAGCGTATGTCTGGGGTGCGCGGTGTGTGTCTGGAGTGTGTGTGAGAGAAGCAGATGCATAGCAGGGGTGTGTGAGGAGTGTGGTGTGTGTGTCTGGGGTGCACAGTGTGTATTTGGGGTGTGCAGTGTGCGCCTGGGTTGTACGGTGTGTGTCTGGGGTGTGTGTGAGAGAAGCGGAAGCATAGTCAGGGTGTGTCTGGGGTGTGCAGTGTGTATTTGGGGTGCGTGGTGTGTCTCGGGTGTGTGTGAGAGAAGTGGACGTGTAGTAGGGGTGTGAGGAGTGTGTGCGGTGTGTATTTGCGGTGTGCGGTGCATGTCCGGGGTGTGTGTGAGAGAAATGGATGTGTAGTAGGGGTCTGTGTTTGAGGAGCGTGTGGTGTGTGTCTGGGGTGCACAGTGTGTATTTCGTGTGTGGGGTGTGTGTGAGAAGTGGATGTGTAGCGGTGTGTGTTTGAGCTATGTGGTGTGCGCGTCTGGGGTGCGCAGTGTGTATTTGGCCTGTGCGGTGTGTGTCTGGGGTGTGTGTGAGCACGGGGACCGGGTGTAGTGTGTCTGGGGTGTGAGAACTGTGTGAGCTGCGTGGGGTGAGTGTGAGGGGAGCGGCAACGTAGCGTGGCGGGTGTGCGTGGGACGCATAGGTGCAAGGAGTGGGTGCATGTGCTAGGGATGAGACTGGTCAGACCTGTGTCTGTGGGCGGGAGCAGCTGTGCGGGGCGCAGCGGGTGCATCTGCTCTGGGTCCCTGGAGAGGAGGGGAAGCAGGTGACAGGTGTAAACTGAGCAGGGACGATTGGGGGGGAGGTTCAGTCAGGGAACTGTGAGGAGAGAGCTGGACACAGATGGAGGAAGGGAACTTGCACAGAGGCAGCAGAGAAAAGGGTGTCTTGAAGGAGGTCTCTTTTTTTTGGACTGAGCTCTGAGAAGGCTGCAGAGGAAGCTGTGGGGGGTTGGTTACCAGCTTGTTCTGCCTCCCACAGGGATGCACAGCAAAAGTTACTGAAGTTAAAATGAGCAGTTAAAACTCAGGGTAGTGGCATGAGGTTGTGCCAAGGAGAGCGCGTTAGGAGAGTCATGCTGGCAGTGAGGTTGGCTGGGCTCTGAGACAATTTTCCAGTGGGGAAGTGGTGGAGCAGTTATTGCGAGGGGAATCTAAAACTGTGCTGGCTGCTGCACTGCTGATAGTGCAGTGCTGGGTCATCAGGGAGATGACTATTTATTTACAGGAATGTTTGCAGGACATGGTCATAAGCCGGACTAATCCTGTGTTAGATGCTGTTCAAAAAGCATAACAGAAAGTAGTGCCCTGTGCTGCTGCACTTGACTGCCCTTGATGTGTCTTCTCTTTCTCCATTTTTTTGACTTGTGTGAATCGGGCAGACTCCTTACCATGAAATTGTTCTGAATTAGCCAGACTGGACTAATAGCAGTGTTTCTTCACCTCTCTAGATCTCAAAATGACTTCCATGTTGACCTGTGTCATCAGAAACCTCCCTGCTTCCTCAGCATGGGCTGCCAGGGTCTGTAAGTATCTTTACGTTCATTAAAGACTTGAATTGGTAGGTCATAAAGTTCTGTTTGTTTTAAGCATTACATTTGGAAGGGACACTTGTGTCTGAATCTCTGTTATATTGTAATTTTTCTTTTAACAACTAATTCCATTGTTGACATATTTGTTGTTTCCCACATCTTCCAGTGTGGGAAGAATCTCATGTTAACTGGTAATATGTACTCTATTGTTTTAATGAAAACAGTAGACTTTAAAAAAAGCTTGTAAATGTTCAGGTGCGCTTGTCATATTGGAACATGATCTTTTTTAACTTTTCTTACAAAAATAACTAGAAATGTTTTTATCATTTATGATTTGACAAATCCTACTTTTTTGGTTCTTATTTTCCAGCTGCGAGGTCGCTCAGCTGCTCTTCGCAGTTACAAGCAGCAGGTAAGGTAAAAGCATCAGGAATCTCTGTGGGTTTGTATTAGAGACTATTTTTGAAGCTGCCTCCCTTTTCCAGAGACTCGTTCTACATAGATTTCAGAAATACAAGGCAGTCTTTGTTAATCAAGAGTGCCCTTCTAAAGTCGCAAACTAGAAAAACTATGGGAAAACAGTGTTTCCAGTGAAGAGTCCTCTAAACACCCGAATCCCCCTCTTCCCTGTACCCGGTCTGGAGCTCGTGCCACATTATCACCTGATTGCTATTTCTAGGATCCGAACGGAGAGGCTAAGCTAGGAGGTTCTGAGTTGTGTGGTTATAACCAGGCCCAGGAGGGGTGGGCACTGTCCCTGGCTGGGAGAGGCTTGTGGAATTAGCTCTGAGATCCGGTAAGACCCGTGAGAGGCTCAGGTCTCAATAGAGCAGCTCAGCGCGCACAATTACATTGATTGTTAGATGTGACTTTTTTTAAGCAATCTGGGTAATGGGGGGTTCTGGGGCTCATTCTGTGCTTGCTCAGGTGACTGTGATGCTTTGAGCTGCCTGGATTGTGGAAACTGGCCTAGACTGCAGCTCCCGCTTGTCTCCTTAGCTTTGCCCGGAGAGCCCTCTCCTATAACTCAGGGGTACTGCTGGAGTTCCATACTTGTGCTTTCACTTGCTTGAGCACAGTATTTAGCTGGATTTAATCTGCTTTTACGTGCCTTTTCCTTTTCTGGCTTGTAAATGCAGCTGCCTCATGCTGTTGTGTATGTTGATTAAGAATTTGAACTCATTGATCTCATTGAACTCCTTGTTAATTGTCACTCTAGAATAGCTGTGACAGTGGCCTATTAAATGATACTGTATCATAACCTTGCTTTATCTCAAACCTAAGATACTCCCACGCGTTATGAGGAAGTAGTAAGTTACCCACAGCAGCCGTATGCACTTTTTTGCTTCTACTTTCCTATGGAAGTGAAAGTTAGTTGACTGCCTGCACTGTGTTTTGATTTACTGTGAGTTATCTCACCTTTGCTGTGCAGTAAGAGCACATATGTGAGCAGTTGCTGTGGAATGTGGATTGTTGTTTGCAGTCCTTGCTGCTCCCCAGGTGAGAGACTTTGAGATCTTACTCTGGTTGCAGGGCTTTGCTTTGGTCTGCCTCATTTATATCCGAAGTCATTCAGCATTTTTAGAGGTGTCTTTTCCTGCAATTTTTTTGTCAGTAGGACTGGAGATTGAGAATTATGTGCCTTTATTCTCAGCTGTGCCATTGCCTCAGTGTAGCTATAGATGAATCTCTCTGCTGATGGGGGAAGATGAAGTTCTGTGTTGTTAAATCATTTTTCACAGATTACATGCTCAACCAGAAACAAGATTTCACCCCAGGTCTCCTCCCTACTCCGTTTTTGATTTATACACCAAAGGGGACTCTTTCTGAAGTTTTCTAGTAGCTTTAACAGGATCTTGCTTTAAGCTTACTCAGATTCGTGTTAATAATTACTTAAACTTCTCTCTAAGCTGTCCAGCCTAAGAGTAAGAAGACATTAGCCAAAAGTGGCATGAAGAATATTGTTGTTGTAGAGGGCGTCCGTATTCCATTTTTGCAATCTGGCACCTCGTAAGTATAAAATAATAAGAAAATATATGTTTATTTGGTTAATAGTAGATTCTTTCTGTGAAAAATGTTGGGTACAGTTTGCTCTGTTGATTTCAGTGTAGTTACTTTTGTACATAAAAATACTGAAATGGCAGAGTTAGACTGCTGGCAGGGTTTTTTTCCAGCTTATATTATGAAGAAATGTGACTTGAGGAAGATTGGCCATGAATGTGAGTTCAAAGGAGAATGCAAATTTGTGCTGCACATCTGGAGGACCCAAATGATGCCCCTATAGCAGATAAAGCAAAGAGTTTCCCAAAACTAGCTGGAGCGGAGAATCTGCTGTAGACTCTTTCTTGTTAGACTATTATACCACCCAATTCACAGCCGAATTAGGACCACAGGGGATATCTTTATTCTGTTACTGCTGCTTTTCAGTGCTTTAGTATAGTGACTGTATGCTGACTTACACGTAGATAGTCCTCATAACCTCAGATTTGAAATGTTTGCTTACAAGTGCACTGTCCCTATGATTCAGAGCATTTCTGGTGTCTTCACCAGTTCTGTGCTGCTGGTGTACACATAGAGCGCCCTGGTGAAAAAGACACCTGCATTGGTTTCTGACACTGAGTTTCTGCCTCTCTTCTTAAAACTTCCAGGTATGCGGATCTTATGCCACATGACTTAGCCAGAGCAGCATTGCAGTAAGTAAACTGAATGTCAAAAGAGCCCCAAAACTGTCTTCCGCCGGACTCCTGGGGTCCTGGTGTTGGTACAGTGGCTTCAGCAAAGCTGAGAGCCAACGTTCTAGTTTTATTGCTGAACATTACAATCCAAGTGCTTCATTTTTCATGATCTGCCACTGCCTTAGTAGGTGGTTCAAGCCGTAGGGTGTACAATAGACTTGTGCGAAAGGGTATTGTTAAAAGCAAATCGCATTGTTGTCCTGCTTCTGCTTGACTAATTTCAGTTGATTTGAATTCTGGCTGTGTATGGTTTTCTAATAGAGGTCATAGCTACTGTCTCTGTGTGCTTACAGCTCAAGACAAAAACACCTGGGCAATTCAAAGAAGCTAAGTGACTTGGAGAGTAACAAGCTAATTCTGTTGTCTTGCATGTCACTTCCATCCTGCTTGGATTTGACAGGAGCTGTAGGTCTCTAGCAGTGGTTTTTTTTTTTTTAAATTAAGAAACAGGGCAAAACACTGTAGAGAAGAGTACTGTTGACCAGGCATGACCTGGACATCTCAAGTCATGAGGAAAGATTGCGAGGTGCGGGGTTGGGTGCAGTCATGCCAAATCCGAATGCCATCTTCGGGGAGCCAGAGGAAGGCCAATTAGGTCGACAGGCACTGTGTTAAGTGTGTGAGGGCTGTGCCCCAGCGATTGAAGGCTGAGGTGGTTTTAATGCCCTGCTGGAGAGAAGGTCTTTACTGAGGTGTTTTTAGTTTTATTTGGTGTTTTGCAATGCACGAAACTACATTTGAATTCCACTAGCCTTAATCAGTGCCCACAACGGGATGTGCTGTCTTAGCACAGTTGCCAAGATGTTCTGGCAAATTGTGCGATGTGTTTTCTAATGAACTGTGAAAACTTAACTGCTCATTTTCTGTATGTCTTTTTGAGACTCTTACATGTTCCTACACTGAAGGTAATTGGCTTTGTTATCCCTAAGGCCTTATTCCTTTAATTTTGATGTCAGAATATTTCAAATTAGGGAAGATATTAACAGCCACTTCTCTGGGGGAAGAAGAGTTAACTGCTTTCATGAAACTACCTATATAGTCATTTCTGTAGTGGTAGTATCACTAATTATTTGCAGTCTATAGTCAATTACACCTTTCATTAAGTGTATGTGCATGCAAGATTTCTTCTGAATTAGGGGTACAATATGTAGCTTTGCTGTTGCCAGACAGATGTTTGAGGACTATGGCAAGGTTATTGCTTACTTGGTGCAAATTCTGTTTGTTTGTATGTCCTCCTCAGAGGGTTGCTGAACCGGACCAGTGTCCCAAAGGATGTTGTTGATTACATTGTTTATGGCACAGTTATCCAGGAAGTGAAAACAAGCAACGTTGCCAGAGAGGTGGGTAATGTGCAACATTTCTCCTGTAAGCCTGATTTAAACAGCTAGCATAAAGATAACAAACCCTGTGGAAGAGAATCTATTTTTGTAGTTCATTTAAACACAGTTTGGGAATATAAGCTAGTTGTGCAGTATTGTCCATAAAATAACTGTGTGGGACTCTGCCTCCTGTTGAAATCTACCATAGATGAAGTTTATTTTGATGCTGTGAAGCCTCTGCTTGATTCTTCCCTGGAAGGGGAGCTTTTGTTAATGATTGCAGATCACTCAACCCTAACTGCCAGTTAGACTCGAATGCTGGCTTGCCAGAAGTACTTGACAGGATCAGAACATGCTGTGATATGTTGCTTTATTGTGGTATTTATTTATTTTAGTTGGCTCATCCGATGCAGCACTTGAAAGATTTGAAATGTAGTAGCTTGGCTGTGTATTCTTTTGGCAAGCAAAAAACCACAATTCATGTCTGATACAAAGAAAAGTCCTGGTCCACTAAAGTAATGTTACGGAGATGGCATGTGATTTTTCTGTAATCTGGAGCCTCTGATGCTGTTTGCAAATACCTGAAAGCATTATGTAACCGGTGCTGGAAAGACTTTAGAGATGATTAGTGTCTCTAATTCCATTGGCAGTTTTATCCTTGTGTATGTAAATACTTGCTTTGGTCATGTACCATCAGGTGATGCTGTGGTTTAATTTTAACTTGGGAACAACTGTTGAACTTTAAACTAGTTGGCCACGTCTCAACTAGGGAAGGTCGTGGTGCAGGCGGTTCTCCTGTAATGGGAACCTGTGCTCTCGGCTGGGTCAAACGAGGCACTGCTTTCTGGCCAGTTGAACTACAGAAAGTGTTTTCTGTTCTGCCCAGAGCAAGTCACAGTGCCTTGTGCTCAGAGGCCTAGCTGAATAGTTCTTTTCACGTGCTACCTTTGCAAATAAGGGGAAGCAAAGACAATGTTGTGTGTTTGAAAGCTCTTTTTGGAATCGTGAGGTGTATGATTAGCTTGTCCCTTTATTAATTGGGAGTGGGTGGGGGGAGGACTCGTGGTTGCCCCCATAACCTGACTGAGATCCTGGGCAGCTGGGCAGCTGCCTTCTCTTCCTGTTTCTAGAGTCCGGCCGGGGAGGGGGGGATAGCTGATGCAATAACTGGTTGGAGAGAAACTTGATGCACTTGTTTTCAGCTTAGCCTGCAAAGGTGTGTCACTGGGCAGAAGGCAGCTCTAGTGCTGCAGGGGCTTAGGTGTAACAGTCATTCTTTATTGCTCGTAGGCTGCCTTGGGAGCTGGTTTCTCTGACAAAACTCCAGCCCACACAGTCACTATGGCTTGCATTTCTTCAAACCAGGCTATGACTACAGGTATGTTGGCTGGAAGAACGAGCTGTGGTTTTGAAAGCTAAGCATCTGAAGAAATTCTCGGATGGAAGGGGAAAGTTTTTTGAACCAACAAAATACAATACAAATTGAGTATCTGCTGTAGGCCTGCCAGCAGCTTGACACCATTTGCATTCATCAGTAGTCTCTGCTCAGGCTCCATGTTAGCTTGAGAGGTTAAAGACTCAAGATTGATCAGGAAGTTGCTGCCTTTTAGGAAGGCTACTGTCATCTTTGATTTAGCCTGAATTGAGCAAAAAACTGAGACCTAGTTACTATCCTGAATCACTAAGGAGACTGTTATCCCAACTGCCACATGTGACAAAGAGAAGTGGAGGTAGAGTTATAGAGCTAGTATGAGTCAGAAAACTCACGTTCAACCTGCTCAGTCTCTGTTTAGTATGTGTTGTATAACTTGGCTAAAGCTAGAGGCTGGAGAAGGAAACAAAATGTAGTGACATCCAAGGACATCTGCAGATAATGCTGCGGTAAGTGTTACTTCTCCCCACAGTTCTCATGGGAAACTCTGTGTCGTTCTGTAGGTGTGGGTATGATTGCGGCTGGCCAGTGCGATGTCGTCGTAGCAGGGGGTGTGGAGTTGATGTCAGATGTTCCCATTCGTCACAATAGGAAGATGAGGAAGACTATGCTCACACTTAACAAAGCCAAGACTTTGGGCCAGAAGGTCTCTCTGATTTCCAAAATTCGCCCTGGCCACTTTGCTCCTGAGGTAATTTTTTCATGCATTTAGATATTTGAGCTAAAGTATTTTATAAGGAGGTGTGAAACTCACTGGAGAGGTTAAAAGGATTTAAGAAGGGGTGAGACTGCTTTCTGTGGCTCACCTTTATTGGATGTCTGTCATCCTGTGCTTTAGGTTGGAATTGCAGTTGGTTAATGCAAGTTCTGTAGCATTCTTGAATCTCTGCTTTGTTTTTAATTTGTTTTCTTACATGTTGGTCTTCAGTAGGCCTAACTTATTTCAAGACTTCAAAATCCCCCTCTCTTTCTGCATCTCCTAGCCCAATGTGTGCTGGAGACTCTACAAAGAAGCCTTTTTCATCAAAATAAGGCTTACGCAAGAGTCCTAAAGGGTCAAAGGAATTTTTGTTTCCTTAGTAGTAAAAGTAACACACTTAATATACTGAGGATGTTTGTCTCTGATATTAAAGTAATTGTTGTTTGATTAATGCATCTGAAATACACAATTTAATGACTCTTCCTGGCCAAATCCTGCCGGGTACTGAGTGTGTTCAGCTCCCATGTGTGGGCTGTGATGAGAACTGGCAGTCTTCTGGTTAGTGTCAGGAGCTTACTGTAGAGGGAGCTGCTCTCCTCCGTCTTTGAGATCATGAGAAAGGTGAACTGTGAAATGATGGAGATGGGAAGGAAAAGTGTTCCCTTCCTCGCTACCAGTGAGCGACCTGAGAAAACTGTGTGCATTCATGCTGCTGACGGCCTCCTTTAGCTTGAGTGCTGCGAAGCACGGAATTGCAGTGTACGTACAGTAGAGATGAGATCAAGTCCAAATAAGGTATGAAAATTGCAGGCTTAAATGCATGCAGGAATTTCCTGCGTGCTGTTGGAAGAATAAAAGCTCAGCTGAACTTAGCAACCAAGTTCACTCAGCAGCTAATACATTTGATGAAGTGGATTCTGGTATGGTGCCACATGTTGTTTGTGTAGCTCTAACAGTGACTGCTCTATTTAATGGGAGGACCTCACTGATTATATAGGGCTTAACTAACTTCTGAACTTTAATCATGTTTCATAACTGCCTGTAACTGCTGCAGGGACAGGTGTGTATGTGCTGACTTTACTTTTCCTTTCTGTAGCTACCAGCTGTGGCAGAGTTCTCCACCAATGAGACTATGGGGCACTCTGCCGATCGTTTGGCTGCTGCCTTTTCAGTCTCCCGCGTGGAGCAAGATGAATATGCCCTCCGTTCACACACACTAGCCAAGAAAGCCCAGGATGGAGGCTTGCTACTCGATGTGGTACCCTTCAAAGTGCCAGGTAAAACTGCAAGTGTTTCTTAGCTAGCATGTGGTAGCTCAGTAAAGAAATATTTTATTTTAAAAAGGAGAGGAAGGGCTGGACTCAGATACGTAGTTTTCTGTGCATCTCAGTTATGGATTTTAACTCTTTGATATGCAGCCTGTTTGTCCCTGAAAAAGTGCTATCTAAGAACATGTTTCTAAACTGTTCTTGCATGTCTCAGTTCTGTAGTACCCATCTTCTCTCCCTGCTAATGTGACGATAGAGCAAGGAAAATCAGAACTATTTGATGAAGAATCCCTCTGCTCTTTGAGTCAGACAAGAGAAGAAATTTTTATACCCCAAACTATTAATAGCAAATAGTAAGCCTAATGAAATCCTGGTTTGATAAATCAGGTGTTGTTTAGGAAGACTTAAAATGTGATTCACTTGGAAGACTTCAGTTCACCAACCATCATGGTCATTGCTCAGATATGAAGCAGCTTGGGGACAAATTTTAAACTGTCCCTTCTGTGGACTGATTTCCACCCTCATTCTGCAGTCAGCCAGTGGGAGGGCTTTGGTGTACCTATTAATTTGTACTTTGTCGTTAGTTTCCTAAAGAGACCTTACTTATAGATCCACAGTCAGATAGTCTTTAAGCTAAAATTGGTACTTTCTGTAAACTGCCTTATTTAAGCAGTCAATATAGTTGAAGGTGAATATATTTGTTTCCTCATGGTGGTCTGACTTCCTCAAGATTTGTGACACAGGCATGTACTGATTTAGAAACAGTTCTTCAATTCAGATTTTATAATCTAAGTTTAAATTCTTTTATCAAGTTTTATTTTTCAAGTGGTAATTTTTTCTTATGTAAGTAGACTTCAGCACTTAATATTTTGGTCTTTAAAGAGAAAGTAATGTAGCTTCAATTTTTTAAGTGTTAATTTTTAGCCACATTATTCTGATACCATTAATGGATTTTTCCCTTTTTTCTCCTCCCACTTCTCATAAAAAGCAGAGTTTTCTGAATTTTTTTCTGGACTTCTGATGTGCAAATTCATGTATGTCGCTGATTTTTCTTAATATAAATACTTTTTTTTTTTTCATCAACAGGCAGAGATACAGTAACCAAAGATAATGGAATCCGTCCTTCCTCAATGGAGCAGATGGGCAAGCTGAAGCCGTCTTTTGTCAAGCCGTATGGAACTGTCACAGCTGCCAACTCATCCTTCCTGGTAATGCATGTTCCCATCGCCGTGTGAGCTGCAGGGGAAAACTGTTTTACCCTCTGCTTTGCACGGGTACCTAGATTAAGATGGTGTAATCTGTTTGAATGAATCAGCTCCTAAGTGATACCACCTGTTTTAAGACTTTGCAAGGGTAGCTTTGAACTGTGTTTTACCTGTTCGTGTTTTTGGTAACTGCCTTTTGAAGAGGACAAAGCAGTCGGTGTTCAAAGGCACATGCAGAAATTCTGTCCCAGGATGGGATTAATCATATTTTAAATCTAGAACTCGTCACTTTAGGGCTTACCCTGAAATCCACAGAGGGCTGTGAGAGATTTCTTTAGCGCATTTATGATGAGCTCTGTTGTTTGAAAGGTGCAGCTTTCTCTAGTACCTTTAGAGGGAGCCTTTTAGATGCTGAAGTCCAAAGTAGTAGTGTAAATTAGGCTAGGAGAATCTGAGCCCCAGTTTCTGTGACTCAGTAGAAGGTGATTGCCACGGAAAGTCTCCCACAGAAGGCTTGAGGTGACTGTCTTTTTCCTGCATGCGGCCTTGATGGATTCTTGTATGTTTAAAAGGCAATTTCACACTCCATAATGAGTACTTCAAAGAAAGCAAGTAATTAATGCTGGGGCTCTTTCAGCAGCAATTACGCTTACCCTTTAGGGTTCATTGGGGGGACTTACAAAAGCCTGGTAATGCCATAGTCTTGGTGTTGTTAGGAACTGTTGAGTCACTGTTGGTGTGCTGTACAGAGCAGATCTGTAGGCCAGCTTAGGGGTGTTATCCCAGGAATAAGTGACCATGAGCCAAGGACATCATGTTCATTTTTTGCAATGTGATGAACCCATGGCTTGTGTCATCTGAGGATTATACTCCAGTTTTGGAATGGAGCTGAACAGGCAGGTGAGTGTTTGGGAAAATCAGCTTGTCCTCAGGGTTGACAGGGCAGTTAGGCACCTCTGTCCTGCTCGAAATTAGGGAGTTTGGGTATTTGGACTGTAGTGAGGTGCTTCAGCAGTGTGTTTGCTAACATCATTCACAGATCACCTATCCACCTGCTTAGTCATGGAGGCTCGTTTTTTGTCCCCTACCATAAGGCTTCTGCATGTCCTAGGAGATAAATAATTCCTCGTGAAAATGTCCTCTTGTGTGAGGCCTGTGTCTGGTTATAGCTCTTTGGCAAACAGTTATTCATGGGCATGCAGCAGCAAAGTCTGCTCTGAACGTCTTTGGGTGCCGTGGCAGAGCCTGGACACTGGTTATGTTTGGGATACTGTTTTGCCAGCTGCTCTGCAACAGTCGTCAGGCTCATTTTGCGTGCATGGCGTGGCTGCTCTTCCGGCAGTTGCCTGACTGGTTGGTTTGTCTGCCTGTTTCAGACAGATGGTGCTTCGGCAGTTCTGCTCATGTCCGAGGAGAAGGCTCTGGCCATGGGATACAAACCAAAGGCCTACCTAAGGTAAGGAGGGAGTGCTCTGGCCTCTGAAATCTGCCCTTGCTCCCTTCCTCTCCTCTTTCTGTTACTAATAGCATTTTTCCTCTGCAGGGACTTTGTGTATGTGTCCCAGGATCCAAAGGACGAACTGCTGCTCGGGTAGGTGACGATAATGAAGAGCATCCCCTAGCAGTCCTATACTACCAGCACAACAGCCTTGTCTTACCATTGCATTTTTGCTTTTTGTGAAGTGGCTAATTAAAACACTGCATCTCTTCAGGCCTTCTCGCAAGGTGCGAGAGCTGCTGTATCAGATGCGACTCAGTTTGGGGAGGTGGCTGACATGAGAGAGGAGCTGTGGTAGAAACATTCACCTTCATTTGCTGAGGGGCATCTCAGCCTGTTGATGCTACTAGTAGTTACCTGGGGTTGTGTTTTGGTTGGAGTGGAACAGGCTGGGAACTGTACCATGCATCCTGGAGAGGAGGAATGTAACATGGCTCGCTGTGGAGAAGGGGGCAATACAGTGAGGAAACACATTCATGTTTAACCTCTGTTTCTTAACTCTTATTCAGCCCAACGTACGCTACTCCCAAAGTGCTAGAGAAGGCTGGTCTAACCATGGCTGACATTGATGTATTTGAATTTCACGAAGCCTTTGCTGTAAGTAACTCTGGAACTCTAAGGCATCTCTAGCTGTAAAATTCCGTTCTGTAAACTTCTGTTTTCCTGTTGGTGAAAGTTCTTATTAACACTTTCACTAAATGTAGAGCTGCATATAGATACAAGTATAAAATTACACATATGTGTAAGTACTGTATACATTTTAAATATATAACTGACATTTTGTACATTAACATAATCTGTGCTGAAGATGGCTTATGTTGCTTGCAGTCACCAGGTGAGTACCGATTCTTCTAAAACAGTCTGAAAAATCGTACTTCACCAAGACCCTTCCTTGTATGGGGGAAAAAAACCCACTTCTCCAAGTCATCTACTAATTGGTTTGGGGATATGTATTAATATGGTGACATGGCATGTTAATTGGACAGTGTATTTCTCAAACTAGGTTTGCGCTAATATTGGGGTGATCCTGTAAAATACTTTTCTGCAGTTGGATGTATTAGGTTTTTTGGCTGTAGCTAATCTCAAGATATCTCTCAGTGCTGGATAGCTAGCACTGTCCATAGGCTTTCCTTCAAGTCTGCTGTTATCCCTGTTCAAGTTGCCCTCTTTTCCCTTCTAGGGGCAAATTCTGGCCACCATGAAAGCTATGGATTCAGACTGGTTTGCACAAAACTACATGGGCAGAAAGTCAAAGGTAAGGACACAAATCAGGAAGCTTTTATCTCTAGTTTTAGTATTGTTCATATTCCACGTGGCAGAAAGATACACCAGTGCTGCAGAGCAAGGCTTCTGTTATGTTCCGTGAGAAGTAATGTTTCATGAACTTTGGGTTAGCAAATCCCAGTATGAGCAGTTTCTTTGGGAATGATGGTATTCCTGGTGACAGCAGGAGGTGGAGATCTAGAGTCGTAATACTAATAGTTGAGGAGGAGGAGATTAAAAGTGATGGGAGAATCTTTGTCCTTCTGCATACCTTCTAGCAGCTTGTGGTATACCTGACTGCAGATGAAGCAGTAAAGCCTTTGGCATGGTTTTGTACTGTCATTAGGTGTTTCTACGTGCTAAGGAACACTTTGCAGCCGCCCAGGCTGGCCTTGTAGGTTTGGTGGTGTCGTGGCAAGGCCAGGAAGTCTCCGTCCAGACCGGTGATTGTGTGTGTGTGTGTCTCTGTGTGTCCTTGCAGATTGGAGCCCCACCGCTGGATAAGTTCAATATCTGGGGTGGCTCCCTGTCGCTGGGACATCCTTTTGCTGCCACTGGTTGCCGTCTAGTGATTACTGCTGCTCATAGACTGAAGAAGGAGGGAGGACAGTACGGTCTGGTTGCTGCCTGTGCTGCAGGAGGACAGGTAATGATGCTCCTAGTCTGTCCTGTTTCCTCAGAAGAGGGGCAATAAATGTCTGGAACAATTAACCCTTTCTGTGACTGTTCTTCTGTCTTCATTTCAGGGGCACGCAATGATCGTGGAGGCTTACCCTCAGTAATGGGACAAGGGACTGCTGAACGGATATTCATACGTCCTGTGCCTGGCAATACCATTTCAATGCACTAATAATAACACGTATAATCATTCTGAGGATTTTTGGTGGCCTTTGTAAATATCTTCTAGCTACTCAGCTAATAATTTTCAACCAAGGAACACACACTAGGAAAATATTCCCCAGAAGAGTTGATATGGTTCTTAGTCTGTCTAGGGTCCTTGTAACCAAACAGATTTTCACTGTAAATCTTTTATAAGCAAGACTTTTTTTTGGGGGGGGGATACGGAGAAAAAGAATGATTCCAAAACTATGTACAAAGAATTACATTTGGAGTTAAGGAGAACTGTAAAGTGGTGAATGTCTGCAGGGTAAGATGTGAGCTAGTGTGCCCTTGTAGAGAGTAACAGTTATTTTTAGAAACAGGTTCAGACTGAGTTGGCTGACCTGGTTTGTAAGGAGGAAGCGTGCTGCAGGATGTCAAAACAGCACTGGATTTAGCAAATTGCTTCTGAGAAATGAATATCACTGATGTTAGCCACAATACAGCCACAATAAAAGGAAAAATAAAGTTTGACCTCCCCCTGCTTCTCCTTGCCTGCAATGTATAGACTTTTTCTGCGCTGTTTGTTCTGAAGGCTGTGTGCTCTGAGATGTTACCGGGTATCTGCTTTCTGATCTCTTGAAAATGGGACACAGACTGTCTGAAAACTGCCCAGAATTCACCTTGATCTCTAGAGCCTAAATAAATCACCAAGGTAACACATGCTTTTATGAGAGGTTCTTTTTTGGTGATTCCTGCTTCTCTGTGAACCCCTAATTGCACATTTTCAGTGTCTAGCATTTTGAAAATGCAGAAATAGTGCAACACTTACTCCGAATCAAGTTGTTGATAAACTTCAGTTGTTCTTAGCCTTTTGGTTAATACTCTGGATTATGGTGTCCTGCTTCCCAGGCATAGCTGAGCAGTTGGCAGATCAGAAATGGCCGTGCAGCGCCGTACTGAAGAGATGTGGCATCAGCACCCGCCTGCGCTCTTGACAGACACCTTGGGGGTTGAGCTGCAGTCAGACTCATTTGGCATCCAAAGTGACTGAAAATTGGTCCCTACATCCACGTTTAGGAAAGCAAGCTAAGTCTAATCTGAGCTTTGTGGTATCTGGGCTGAGTAAGCAGAACTGCTGCTGCAGACCTGCGCTTTCTGTTATTAGTATAGAGATCAGTCGAGGTCAAATGGCAGGGAGAAATGCTGTAGTTTGGACTGTGCGAGGTAAGGTGTGAATGTGTGTGTGCGCACCAGCCTTTCTGTGCTCCCAAGCCGTTACGTTTGCACACCGCTGCAAACTTTAAACCAGTGCCACTGCGGTGCCCTTGGTTCCCCTGTGTGTTAGTGCGTTTTCCATAGCTGTGTCGGAGCGGAGATGTTAGGAGCTCTGTGCGTACCTGCATGCACAAGAAAAGGTCCTTCCCACAGCTGCAAACTGCATAATAACTTCATGCAACCTTATTTTGCAGGATGTGCTGAGTTAAATGGTCTTTAAAGATAACGAGCTCCATGCAACGAAGATAGGTAGCTGCTTGGAAGCTGGGGCTGTAGTAACAGTTCTTATGCTCTTCGTGAACGTGCGGCCTGAGGAGGAGAGGTGGTTCTGGTCTGCTACCTGCAGTCAGGGGCAAGTTGCTGGGTTTTATTACATTGCACATATCTTTTTTTTTAAGGGGATTATTTCTCTGTTTTACCAAGAGTTTACAAATAAAATGGGTGTGACGGGGAGAAGGGGAGCTGGTGCAGGTCACGACGCTGGGGCTGTGCTAGTCCTAGGGTGTCCTGCCAAACAACAGCTTGGTTTTCCTAAGCTTAAAGTCAGAGGTGGGACACAAAATGGAAAAGGTTTGAGGGTTTTTTTTTCCCCCTCCCTTCTTTGAAGGGACTACGATGCAGCTTTAAGAACATAAAATTAAATCTGAAGCTCTTGATTTCTGCTTTTGGAGAAAAAGATGAAGTTTCAAGGCTTTTATGATGTGAAAAAGGAGAAAAGCACAAGGATAGACTAGGCCCCCTCCACTCGCTGAAAGCCTCTTCAGAAACCTGCCGTGTGGAAACCTATCTAGAAAATAGATAATTAGAAGCCATTTGGAAGAGATTAAAGTTAGTCCATTAATGAGGCGAGTGATGTTTGTCAAGATCTGTAATCGGCCAAATGCTATGGGCTAGTTAGGCTGAAATACCTAGATGCAATTTCTCCCTGGAGGTTGAATAAGCGGGTTGTGAAAGGCAGAACATGGCTTTGGATGATAATGCGAAAAATTGCTGTAGACTGGGGCCCTTGGTGCAACACAGCATCAAACAACTTTTAATTTAAAAGAACTTCTCCCCACCCCCCTGCCAGGGCCATGGTTGTAATTCGTGGCAGCTCCAGCTCTTTTAGTATTTGTATTTTTCTCCCCCAATTTATGATTAAAAAAGGCAGCTGGAAAAGCATCTTTTTTTCATTAAAGCAGCCATCACCACTCACCACCTTGCTAGCCGGCAAGCTCAGCAGAAAGCGCTTTGCTCATGTCCCAGAGCGGTTCTCCCTGGCTGGGGCCCTGCTCAACCCTTCTGTCCTGCCTGTTTCGTCTCTCTCTCGTCACCTTCTGGTCTGGGTATCTGTGAGCTGAGGTCCGGCTGGTTATTGATTATCGGAAAATACTGCGACTAGCCTAAAGACGCGGCGCACGTTGACTGTGGAGGCTGCTGCATCCCCGGGGTTGTCGGCCGGCCGTCGGCAGGGTCCTCGCTGCAGCCAGCGCGGTGGGTGCTTATGTCCCCCTTTTGCACGAGCTTCATTTACTTTTGGCTTTTTTGTGCCGGGGAGACACGGAGCATCGGCGTCAGCGGCACCCTGCCCCACCGGGCCGGCAGGGCAAACCCGAGGCTGCATCCCTTGCTGGTGGAAGTGGAGATGCCTGGTCCTGGGTCCTGGGGCTCGAAAGCTGCTGAGGGCACTCAAGGGGATGAAATAAATCCCCTGGTGGGGCAATGGGATGAAATAAATCCCCTGGTGGGCTTTCCCCTTAGCCAGGGCGGCTTGTGCAGAACAAATGGATGCGTTTACTTCCAAAAACGCCCCTGGGGGCTGGAGAGCAAAACACATGCGGTGCCAAGGCCATTTTTTTTGCAGGCACAACCCTTGTCCTCTCCTGTTTGCACTGAGAGCTGGGTGGTGTTTATTAACAGTTGCATTAAAGCGTCAAAGTTGTCCTGATGGGTCAGGAAAGCCACGTTTTTGGCGTCCGAAATGACTTTCTGAGTCAAAATTGCTCCCGCGCTGCCGTGCCAGCAGCCCCATTCCCCGCAGCCGCTGACCTTCCCGCGTCCCTTCTCCTCCTAACAGGTCTCCAAGCAGCAACCTTAACGAGAGCAGACGTCCCCCTGCTCTGCCGCCTTATCGATGGTGCTGTCCCAACCCCGGGGACCATCTATGGTCCTGCTCCTGGGCCCAACTTCTCACTGCTCGTTGGCCTGGACCCAGCCAGAGGAGAGGTCCTGCCGGTGCCCTGGGGGAGACCCAGGACAGCCCAGGGGACAGCTACACCGAGCGTTTCTGGGGGATTGTCCGCTCTCCCGGACACCGGAACGCCACCAGGGCCGTTCCCGAGCCTCTCCCACCTTCCTGCAGGATTTCCTCGGCAAAACGCCCCCAGAGCCCCGGTGGGGGCTGCTTGTGTCCAGGCCGGGCCTGGAGGCTGCAGGTTTAATGTTCAGGTTTCAGCCTGCGGTGCCAAACACGTCACAGACCGCAGCGCAAGGCAGGGGGGGCTGCTGAAATGCTTATCATTAGGTTTCAGAATTAACAGACTTCTGGGTAAGGACATGGCTGCATTAGGACACGATGAAAGAGATTACTGCATCTCTGTTCCCCGCTCACCACCGACCTGGGGATGTTCGGGAACAAGCAGCTTCGGAGAGCCCAGACACCGGCTCAGTTTGTATCTCCAGCTTCCTGCACCCTCCCCTTTCACTCCCTGTGCCCCGATTTTTGGGGCAGATCCATATTTTCTTGAGCACTAAGCCCCATCCTTGGCACCGGGCTGTCTCTGCTCCTTTGGGAACGATGATTTTTTGCAGAGGCGCTTGAAGGTCCCCTCCGAGGTTCCGTTTCCAAACGTCACTTTGCTTTGGGGGCTGCAACGGGGCAGCGAACGGCCCAAACTGCTCAAGAGCGAGATGGAAACTCCTGCTTGCGGCTGGGCCAAGCGCTTCCGTGGACCCATGTTACTCCCTTGGTTTTGTTTTGAGGGGGTCGTTTTGCAAAGAAGAACCCCCTCCTTCCTGGGGGGCAGCTTCAGAGGAAAGACCTGGATCTGAACCCTTTGGGCAGGGTGGAAAGGAGCAATCTGGGCTAGAAGGAAGATGAGAGAGACTGCGTTTGCTGCGTGCCGCCGCGCTGCCTCCCGCTCGCCTCTGAGCCACTTTCTTGCTCCTCTGCAGGCGAGCGGGAGCGGTGGGTTGGCAGGGAGGGTCACGAGTCTTCAGAGCCGCTCTTTGAGCCTTGAAAGGACTTTAAAAGTCCTTGAAAGGACTTAAAAAGCCGGCCACAGGAACCCCCACATCCCAGTGGCCTCTGGAGCCATCCCAGGGATCTGGCACCGTGCGGCAGTGCGGGCACCGACCCACGCGGGACTGTTGCTGTCAGGCGACCGCCGCTTGTTCCAGGCATCCCTCTGCAAAGGCGCTGGTGTGGGGGGACCCCAGGGAAACAGCAGCACTCGTTGGATCAGCGTCTGTCCCCCGTCTTCCTCACAGCTCTGCGACGGCCTCGAAAGGCTGCAGCACGTTCAACCATTCCTCCATCGCCTTCCTCCTGCCGACAGCACAGGCGCTGGCGGGGAAGGTCCTCCCCCCCGGCTCTTTGCACAGCCGCCAACCTCCTCCTCCTCCACCATCTGCAAGGCAGGAGCGCCCTGTCCCGTCCCACCCCACCGCAGGAGACCCTCTCCATTTCTCCTAGTGCTTTCAAGCGATTTCCTCACCTCTGCTGTCTCTGGATCGTCTTTCAAGCTGTGCAATCTTCCTTGCAGCGCTTAGGATCTGGGGGGCTTTTAGCACCAAGCTGTATCAATTTTAAGGTGCTAAATACCAGTCGGAATAGTGCTTAACAAGAGCATTTAGGTTGTTTGACAGCTTCACCTCTGCAGCGAACACTGCTGGCACCGTCAAGCCCAGCAGAAGCATTTTCAAGCTTAGCAGAAACATTTGCACATCCAGTATATGCATCCTTGAGCCCAATAAACTTTCCTGAGCCCTGACCCAAGTGGACCCTGCAGAAAGCGCCCTTGAGCTTGTGCTTGGGGCTGCAAACAGCCTTTCTTCTGCTCTGCTGGTGCCGAAGGCAGCTGGGCGGGTGGTCGCATCCACGCTGGTGGACTGAAGAGTGATGGGACACGTTTGCAGGCGCTTTCCCTGGGCTGCTCACGCTGCGATGCCACCTGCCAGGTCCGGTCTGGTTTATTTGTGCAGAGTAAGTGATTTCCTCATGGTTTCCCCCGTGGCCACAAACGTTCCCTTAATAACAGCTTCCTGCAAATTGGAGATTTGACCCTCTGCCCCTGTTAATTGAAACTGTGCTTCGTATTTCTGACGTTATCCGTCCCTTCTTGTGCTTGTCCTGGCCCGTGTGTCCTTATTTCTTTTTGTACAATTCCTTTTTTGATATTTTGGGGTCATTGATGAGCTCCAAATGCAAATGCACCCCGCTCAGACTGGGTTTCCCAGCTTTTCTCCACCTCTTTGAAGCCTCCTCTTTCATGCTCTGCGTGGTCGTATCCTGAACTGAGCGAGCCGCAGAGCTGAGGAGCAGCGAGGCCTGCGAGGAGCAGCGGGAGATGTCAGCGCTTGCAAGGGGACTTGCTCGGGCGCTCTGGCGAGCTCAAGCACCAGGGAGGCCTTTTAGGCATGGGAGCACTGGGGCAGCACCGGCTCCAGCCTCACGGGACTTTCCCCGGTGTCCAAACCCCGGGCAAACGCTGGGCACCTTCTTGGGCCCAGGAGACCTGCTCCGTCCACCAAAGACACCTCTGTGTCCCCAGCTGTGTCACTGCTGCCCTGGCTGATGCATCAGCTAAATCCTCCCTGTCTGCTGGCCAACGTAACTAAATTGCACCCAATTGTGGCTGAAGGAATGCACATAATTAGCAGGGATGCTGATGACCATTATAACGAACCGTTTGGGTGGGTGAAGGAGGATTTCTTCTGCTTGGAAGGAATGTGGCCAGGTGGGAAACGCTCCCTTCCCAGCCGTGACCCTCCAAGCCGTCCCGCGGATGGACCGACCTCTGCTCAGCCTGGGGCTGGGCTGGGCCGGGCGCGTTGTCCAAGCGCCCGTGCCAGGTCCTGCGACAGCATCCCGGGAGGCTCTGCTTAAGTTATTAGCACTGGTGTGACTTGGTTTTACCTGCTCTCGTTGGCAGGCAGCCCGCGGCGTTGCGGCTCTGGTTATCCCGGGGCTACGAAACCGAGCCGGGGAGCAGCCAGGCTGCAGGCAGCAGGACGCCGGGGTCCACCAAGAGCCATCGCCAGCCCGGTCCTTCCGCCTCCTCGCAGGGCCCGTTCGGCTCAGCAGCGCAAACCGTGCGGGCTTGCAAAGGCCTCCTGAAGTGCTCCCTGGGGCAGCTGCGCTCCCGCTCGCCTGGCTGTTGCTTTTTAATGACTTAATGGACTGATGCGCTGTTAATGAATTTTGGTGTCTACACTCCCAGTGCAAGTGTCTCCGGCATCGTCACTTGTTTGCTGGCAAAGCAGGGGGAAGGGAGCTCCGTCAGCCCGGCCCGTTGGCGGAGACGAGCCGCGATTTATAGCTGTCCCTCGCGCGGGACGCTCGGCATCTCCATCGGAGCAGGGCGTAGGCAAATAAATCACTGCAGCCGTTCCCGTTAAGGCTCTCCCTGCTCCACTTTATCCTTCTGACAGCCTAATTAATGCATTGGGCCTTGGGTAATTAACACCATACAGCATAAAAATTAAAGCGTTATTTAACTAATCCACTCTAAATGCTCAGCTAATAGTTGTTCTCCAAGAAAAGCGCTTGGAGGGAAGCCCTGCGTGCTGGAAGGAGCCGGTGTGGGAAGGGGCTTGCGACGGGCTGGCATCTCCCTGGGCAGGACCCCGCGGTACCCGCCGGATCCGGGGGCTTGCAAGGGATGAGCAAGCCCCAGGCAGGGATTCGCCCTGCTCCGGCCTTTGCGCTTGTATCGCTCGGGTGCGATTTGCTGACGCTGTTGGTCTGGGGGGTGATGAACACGGGGGCCGTTCACCTTGGTGCAGGGGAGGTTTTATTGCCTCCTTAGCAGCTCCCGATGCGGCGCAGAGGCCGGGGAGGAGACGGAGGGCAGCCGTGTGCTCAGAGGAGAGGTGCTTGCGGGGCACCGCTGTCCCTGGAGCAGCCTGGATGAAGCCCAGATCTGCCCTAAGTGCCACCGAGTCCAGATGACCCAGGTCTTGGCTCATCCGGGGCATTTAGGAGAGCGCCTTCCCCTTTTCCACCTCTCCCTCCCTCGAAGCTGGCGCATCCCTTGCCAGGCTGGAGAGGAGCACGGCCGTCCACGACCGCCTGCACAGCAGGGCACCCATGGGTGCCTTCTGCTAATTGAAAGTCCAGGTTCCTCTCCAGTCTTATCAGGGGACGAGCAAAGGTGAGGCCAAGTTCACTCAGTAATCAGGGAGCGATCACAAGGTGGGGTGACGTGATCTGGCAGCTCACAGCGACTCGGGGTGGGAGCGTCCGGTCCGCACACATCACCCGCCTCCTCCCAGCCACGTCCTCCCCCTGCTTCCCGTGCACTGGTGCTGGGTTTCCCCAGGCTCTTCCATGGGCTGATTCAACTCTCCAACCCGGCTGGAAATTCAGACAGCCCAGGAAAGTCCAGCGAGCAAAAAGGGCCTGGTAAGTGCTGGAGGCAGCAGAGCCACGTGGCCAGGAGCGTGCAAGGAGGGCGAGGTGGTGGGAGGTGAAGAGAGGCTGCAGGATGCGACGAGCCTGCTTCTTCCCTGCTGGCACCTGCACCCCGGAGAAGGGACTGTCCTTGCCGTGGCTGTGGCTGAGCCAAGATCTCCTCCCTGCAGGCACGATGACGAGAAGCTGCTGCGCAGCTCCAGCCCCCTGTTCATGTGGCACATGCAGAAGGCCATTTGGTTGGGGTGCTGCAGACAGGGCTGAGTGCGGATCAGACATGTGGGGCGGCGGGGTTCAAGCCCCTGGAAGGGGCTGCCAGGCGGCTGGAGGCCTGGGGCAGAGCTGGGGATGGTGGGGCAGACAGGGCTGAGAGCAGGACCCCAGTGTGGCGGGGTGGGGAGCGCAGATCGAGCCCAGGTGTAGGGACAACTCTCTGGGTAGCTTCAGGTCCCTCCTGGGTGTCTTGTCCCATGTCTGTATGACGGGGACAGGACTAAGTAGCAGTGTACTTTGAGGTCCCACCAAAGAGGACTTGCAAGTGCCCAGTGCCCTCATCCAGGGCCAGTTTCCAGACTGCTCAGGGTGCTGGATGTTGAGCTCCTTGGAGCATCTGGCCACACTGTCAGGACCTGGCCCGAGGCAGACCTGGGCTGGCTGGCTCCTTCCTGTCCCTGGCTGTAACACCAGCTGCCATTTCTGCTTCTGTCCCTTCGCTCTTCCTCCATCTCTTCCAGATCCCATCGGTAACGCGATCTATAGAGGAAGACAAAGTGCCGGCCCTTCGGCAGCAGACTCAGCTCCTGTGGGAGACCTGTTTTTCCTCTGCAGAGAAATTTGTGCTGACCACACTGGAGGCAAGGACTGCAGCTGGCGGAGAGAGGGTGTGCAGCGATGCTGCTGTGGGCGTTAGAAGCAGAGATGATGCCTTCCAAGGCAGCTCTCTCCGTGTGTGCACGCACACACGCTCCGTGTGTGTCCGCTCCGCCTGTGCATGCGTGGGTAAGCCTGTCTGCAGGCAAAGGGGTGTGCGTCCGTCTGCCTGCCAACAGGGAGGACTGTGCACCCGCAGCACCAGCCCCACGGCTTGCAGGGCTCCCCAGCATATTTGGGGTGAACATAAAGGTTTTCTAGCTCGCTGCAGGTAGGACTCGTGCAGCCCGAGAGGCCCTGCTGGGTTGCATTGCCTAGTGCATGATGCAGCCATGGGTTTGAATCCTGTCTGTGTCCCTGTGTCTCCTGGCAGTCTCCTGCCTTGGCTCCCCAAGTGCTAATCCGTGAATGGCACGTGCCCTGTAGCGTGACATTTTGTCCTTGGGCAATGCAAGATCTATCAGTGTGTGGTACTGATGGGATTAGTAAAACCTGACCTGCCCATCTGACATTGCCTAAAAGGTTGCTCTGTGCCCCATTTCTTTCTCTTCCTCTGAGAAACTTGGAGCAGCCCTCGGCACAGAGCACCAGGTGAGCTGAGCTCAGCGCGGGCTGGATGAGACATCACAGGGATGTGATGGCTTCAGCCCAAACCAGTCACTGCTGCAAGTCATGCTCACAGACCAGGGACTGCTGTCCTGGAGCAGTCCCAGATCCGGAGAGGAGCCAGCTGAGGCCCCACTCCGCAGAGGACAAGGCTGATAAGAGAGGTCTCTGGCAGGGTGCTCTGGGCCAGGCCAGAGGAATCCAGCAAGAAGCCAGCTACCAAATGAGGCATAAAGCACAAGGGACGCTGCCCTAGTCATGGGACTGGGCAGACTTGGAAAGAAAAGCAACTCCCTGGCTCAAGTCATGCTGCAGCCAGAATTCACAAAGACATGGTCTTTCAAAGCTGTTCAAGAGAGGGCTCCTGCCCACAGCAGAGAATGAGTCATTTGCCCTGGCGAGGGTGAGGGGCTCTGGGAAAGCCTTTGGAAACTCCACAGTTCCCCAGGGTCTTCAGTATACCAGCCCAAAACGTCTCTTGCTGATGGGCTCTGTGATGCAAAATTGTTCCCTTCCTGACTTTGCTGCTTTCCCAATAAAAGGCACTGTGGAGACTGGAGGAAGGAAGAGCCATTTATTTATGTCTTTCTGTATTAAATAATTACCAGCTGGATCATTAGTGCCTGGCCTATGCTAAAAATCACGTGGGCCCTGGGATAGAGCCCTTTCCTTAGAGGGCTGGGGGAGAGAGTTGCAGGCATTCGGCATGATGATGCAAGCCTGTCCCTCTCCCACGAATCTTCAAATCATCGCTGCAGCAGCGTTCACCTCCCGGAGGTCCCAGGATGGCAACACCCCAGAGACAGGGACTGCCTGCCTCCCTTGCATGGAAAAACCCTAAGACCAGAGAGCTACGAGGAGGTTTCTCAGCAAAGCGCCTTGTGCAAACAGGGCTGCTGGGCTTGCTAGAGGTGGAGCACGGCTTCATAATCCCTCCTGTTTGAGAGGTTGTGGCACTGCTAGTGTGAGCAACCAAGGATGATTTAGTGCAGAGACCTGGTTTAACTCTAACCTGGACAACAGCAATGAGTAAGAGCCTGCACCCCTGTTTTGGCAGCGACAGCCCACCACCAGCGTTCCTCTGCTCCTCTCTCCTTCCCCCACGCACACCCTCCACCAAACCCCAGACACCTGTCCGCACCCAGCTGTATACATTTTATAAAGAACCATCTGTAAAATACAAAATCCCCATTCAAATAGCTGTGAATGCACATTTTGTATCAGGATTTGTTGAATTAAACTGAACCGGCACTTTTTGTGGAAGCCTGTGCTCCGATTTCTGTCCATGGTCTTTCCAGGGTGGATTGATCCGTGATCTCACTGCACTGTGAGCAGGTACAACTATTGCGGCATTGATTTTCTGGATGTCAGAGCTCAACTGTCTTCTGTCCCTGCCCTGGGCAGGCGGAGAGACTCCAATACACCTGTAACACTCTGCAACAGGGGAAGGATCCCATGCCAGGGGGTTCCAGGTCCTCCATCCAGAGGGAGGCCAGCAAAGCTGCCCTTCTGAGCCTGTTTCAGAGGAGTCAGAGATGTGACAGGAACAGCCCGTGGCAAGACCAGCACTGAATAAGGTCTGAACATGCTAAAAGTGTTGATGACTGGTCCACCAATGCACAGAGGTGCTAACATTACAGCTACAGCAGCAGGATGACCATAGGCAATGTCTACAGCAGCGGGGAGCGTGGTGCAATAAAAGCACATCTGTAGAGTGCTCCTGGGGACTTGACATCTGGGCTATACATATTTGTAGGTAGCTCAACTTAGCTCTGGTCTGGCTGCATGTTTGGAGACCATCTTTCGGTTCAATTTCACTGGAATGATCCAGTTTATGCTCCAAGACTGCTCTGCAACAGAGCATCCTCTAGCACAGAGTAGGAGACACCAGTATCAAGCCATGGATAGTATATGAATAGCAGCTTATCCCAAGAACATGCACTTTCAGTGGCCCCAAACCCTGGTGCTGAGCACCTGTTTCAAGGTGCTGAGGATCTCAGTCACCTCCAGAGGCTCTGGGTCCTGTGGATCCAAGGGAAACAGCCCTGGAGACTCCCTAAGCTAAGGGAGAGTGATTAGATTAGAGCTAAGAAGAGCTAAGATTAGTGCCACAGGATCAGGCCAAGGTGCAGAGGGATGAAGTGGACACAGACAGACCTAGTCAGTGTGTGGAAACTGGAGCTATTTCTTTTTCCCTTTCCCATTCCTGCAGGTACCAAATCTCCTGTCCCGAGCATTGGATGCCACCTAGTGCACAGTGCAGAGCAGGATTCGGCACGGAGCAGCATGCGCTACGGAGGGACGTGCACGTTCTCTACAGCATCCCTCTGTGGGGATGGACTTGCCTGGAAGGCAGGAGGGGCTCAACTCCCTCCATCCCATTCCCTTCCCTCACATCGCATCGCATCCCTACATCAGCACGTGCCGCCTGCCCATTCACGCTGTTGCTGTCTCTACCCTTGGAACATCTCCTGCTCCATTGCTGGGTATCCAGCAAGACAAATCCCCTCTCCTCAACAGGGAGATGTCCTCCTAGCTCTGGCAGGGCAGCTTCAGCATACCCTCCAGGCTGTGCTACCTGGAGCTTGTGGGTGGTTGAGCTTCCTCCTCCTACCCACAGAAAAAAATCAGGTCTGAGCAGAGTCCTTCAGGCCTTTCAGCTGCCTCTCCTGCCCTGGAACAAGATGTTTTGCCTGCTATGACTGACCAGGGCGGGTGGTGCATGCACACCTGGTTCCTTTCTCTCCGAGCTCAGACAAGGGTGGTTGTCCCCTGCCTTGGCTGTTTTCCCTCTGCAGATTGCCTGGCTGGAGGTGCAGATCCTGGCCCTCCAGCTTTGCCTTCACTCAGAGCATGCAGGACCCTGCGGGGCTGCGGACACCTAGAGCGGCTGGGAGATGGGCTGCAGAGCGTGCCGGGCGTGGGGGGGCTGGTGGCGGAGGAGGCAGTCCCCGCAGGGCTGGTGCATGCCATGCCATGCCTCCACGGAGAACCGCTGATGGGCTGGGGATGAGGCAGAAAGGGTCTGTGGGGATGCTGCAGTGCTGGAGAAGTGGGTAGGGCCCCAAGGCAGGCAGCCCAGTGCTCAGGGGGCCCTGCCAGTTGCTAGATCCTGGAGGCTGAAGCATCCTTCACGGTAGCCCTGAATGGTAGCACGCATGATGCCACCCAGGTGAGGGACGTACCAGGCTCTGCCGAATGCGGAAGAGCCCCAGCTCTGCCCTGTGTTGGGGCTTTCCCAGCTTGAGCGAGGAGCTCCCCATCCACCACATCCTTCCCCCACTATTCAGATCCTTGGATCTCACAAGGGGTCCTTCGTGAGGGGACTCCCTGCGCCCCTAAGCCTTCAGGGTTGCTCGCTGAGTATAAAGGCAAAGCAGATGTGCCACATGGGTAGGCAAGGCCTTCCCTAAATTACAGGCATGGTTTGGAGAGGCTCAGAGGGACAGATGATTAGTGGATGCTGTGTGGACAGAGGTGCAATGTGCTGCCTTGCAGTTTGCACTACTGAATCCTGTCTAACTGCACCGATTTCAGCTCACAGGTCTCTCCTGTGCGCTAACCCAAGCTTCCTCCATATAGATGATTCCTTCTGGCCTTATTTCACTGACAAACTTTGATATGGCACAGCAATGTCAGTGAGAGGCAGAGTGATCGTTGTCTAGCAGCTGGGAAGAAAAGCACAGATGCTGCTGTGCGTGCTGAGCCACCCGTGTGCTTGTTGGGTGCTGTGCTCCTGCTGCTGTCTCTGGCATGGGTAAAGACCATGCTTAGTGTCCCAGCAAACTGGTGATGGAGGTGTTTCTGCTGGCCCTAAGCTCCCTGCAAAGCAGGGTGGGCTTACGGTCCACAGAACTTAAGCTAAAAAGCACTGCGTGCAATCTACCACGCGATTAAAACTGAGACTGTTTCCTTCACAGCTGGAAATGACTTCACTTCCTCCAGATAAAAGCAGTAAGTTAGTCTGGCTGCCAGGCCAGAAAGGGAGAGGCCTAGAGAGACACTCGAGGTTCGTGAGAGGTTAAACAGCAGATTTAATGAAGGATGTACGCTCCAGACTCCCGGGGAACCTTGCCAAGAGGCCGCAGATGGGGGCTGCGGGACGCAGGGGTTGGACGACTGGGTGGGACTCCTCTATTTACCAGAAGTATTTCCTTATGTCGACCATGCTAAGCTTGGGTAGTTCACAGCCAGTAACAAAACGGAGTACGTATGCCCGGCCCTGGCTGGTTTCGGTCAGGGTGCAGATACACCGGGGCTGCTTTCACGTACTCGGCCAGGCACCCGACTCCTTGCCAGATCTCCCGCAGGTGTCCTTGCTACAGCCGCCGCGAAGGTGGGCTAGCGAACACAAAGGGCAGCAAGCAAACAGGAGAAACACGGACTGGAAACCTCCAGATGCTGGGTGTGAAAAAGGTGATGGGGCCTATTTCAGAGAGGGCTGCAGAGCAAGTGCGAGGCTTGAAGGCAGCTGTGTTTATAGCATACCATCACTTCTCAAAGTGACACTTTCAGGAAAATGGAGGAGTCAATCACGCAGACCGGGGAAGAACTGCTGCATTTCGAGTGAAAGGAACCCAACAGCAACCACCCTCAGCAAAAGTGGCAGCAGTTTCTCTTGCTAAAAGTAAAAGCAATGAAAAGCTTGAACAGCTCATAGAGGTGCCACAGGCTCTTTAATAGCCACATGCACTTGGGGCATCCCAGCAGCAGCAGCAGTGGGAGCAGCAGCCTCACAGCAGGGATTTCTAGCCCTAGTATTTCACAAGCTCATTTACTAGCCCTACTGGCATGGCAACGGCAGGAGCAGGGTCACCGCAATATTCTTTACTGACAGTTAAAATCAGTAAATATCAGTTCTCTAATGATACATAGTTGGCAATGAAGAGCTATCTGATGGGGGAGATTTCCTCTGGTCTCATGCCCTCTTGAAGCAGGAGGCAACCTGTATTTTCACTTGACAGTCATAAGCAGTCGTGTTCTGACTGTTAAATTGATGGATATTTATCCAAAGCAGATGTTGCAACTGAGAGCTGTAAGTTTTGTGGGTAAAAAGAAAATGCATGAACAGGACAACACCTTGCTCTGAGGAGGCTGATGGTCAGGTGGAAGCACGGCACGTGAAAAGCTCAGGGCTGGCTTGTCAGAAGAGTCATTCCTGTTTGCAGCAGGGAGCATTTACAGCTTGATTTGGGGGACTGTGCCCATTTTGCTTCTGTCTTACCTGAGAGGGTGAGGTATGATCAGATGGTTAACAGAGCCTGCAGTGCCAGCAGAGCTCAGGTTACAAAAAGGGAAAGACCAGGTTAGAGGCCACTTGGGTGGGAGAAATGTTTCCAGATCTTCTAGGACTGACAGAATTCATCCCCTCGGAGAACTGGCCAAAGTCAGAAGCCAGAGCAGTTATCCTGGAGGGTGGGCAGGCTGTGTCTGTGCCAGCAATTCCCCAGTGCCATGGCTGGGTGCTGCACCTTGACCGTCAGCCCAGGCCTAGCATGGGTGCGGGGGGGCAGCCAATGTGCCCAGCCTCAACCCACCCCTGGCAGGGTCAGGGGTTAGCCCGGGCCAGGGCATCCCTGGGGCAGTTCTCATGGCTTTCCTTCTTGGGGACGGCAAAGGTGAGGGAGTTCATATCAGCAGCGGCTGTCACTCTGCTCCTCTGTGCTCTCTCCTTGAGCTACAGTAATAAACTGCTACTGCTCTGACCTGAACCTAAATTGTATTCCATTTTTTCCCATGACAATAGTGCTAGATGTTGCAGTTTTAGAACATGTGGACAAGCTGTCCAGAGGAGATGAGGGAAAGTTGCCAGAGATCCAAGAAAGTACAGCCTGTGGGGAAAAGCTGAAGAGAAGAAACATGATAGAGATCTTCAATGATGTAAGAGGTAGCTCCAAAGTGAAAGAAATCGAACTCTCCTCTGTGTCCTCTGTAGCTTAGATTATAGTAAAGGAAACCCAAGGTAGGGCAAATTTTTCAACAAGACTAGGAAGCACTCAGATAGTTAGATTGTCCGATAAGGAATTAAATATTCATTTTTGGAGGTGCTTATGGGCAAAGATAACAACTGATCATGCTCAGAAAAGCTTTACATGACTTCTCAAGGTTTTAACGACCTCTCAAGATCTATGTAGTCCTATTGTTTAGAGTCATAGAGTGATTCTAAAAAAGATGCCTTGCAAAATAAAGTTGGTACAGGCTCTGCAGAAAGACAGGACAGTTTGCTAAGGTGGGCTGTAGCACCTAGTCTCAGCAACAGGCATGTGATGTTCCCATGGCAGGTGCTACTGTTTGGCCATTGACAATGACAGACCCGTAGAGATCCCAAATGACATTGGCTCTCAGAGTCATTTTTAGGTAGTTTAAAATTAGTCCACGACTTCATGTTAAGCATCTAAGTCCCTCTAGAGTAAAAGAGGTGTTTCTCTGTACAGCATTTTGAAGAACTCACTGGCCTTAGTCACCTAAACTTTACATGGCTACAGAGAAGTGAGATGAAGCCTCTTTGGTGGCTCTGTTTCTTCAGGACAGCCTTGGGCTATAGTATTAATGTTGGCCACTGTCAAGGCTTACTATAACACAGTCCAGATTCAGGAGCTACAAGAGCTAGCAGCAAGAAAACACTTGCTGTGCCATCAGTTTTGTTCATCATATTTAAGATCTGCCACATATTCTTTTAGGCTCCCTGCAGTGTGAGGGTGCAATGGGGAACTTCCATTCTGCTCTTTTCATTAAGATGCTGCACCGCAAAAGCCGGGAAAGGCAGCCTAGACCTGCTTGACTGATGGAGTTGCACCTCCTCAATGAATCTTACTGAGAGTGGTGGCAATGAAGACAGACTTTGTCCCTGTGTGAACGTAATGGATCCAAAAAAGCTGTAGCGAACCTTGGACACCCACATATATGTAGTAGTGAAGAAATATTAGCCCAGCTCCCTGATGCACAGCGTTCTCCTCTTGACTTAAAAAAACCAACACAGCCCAGGCTCTCCAAAGACCCAGAACTTGTGGATGGTTTCATTCCATAACAGCAAAGCCTGAAAAGACCTGTAAGTCTTGCTACACTTGTGTAGACATTCATGTCTCATTTGGGGATGAGTTTGCTGAAGAAAGACCTGTTGAAGCTAAAGCTCTGCAGAAGCTGCCTCGCATGTAAGTGTGGCAGCAGCTCAACACTTGTAGGGTAGGAACAAGGCGCTAAGAGGGGGTCAGTCCCAAAGGGGTGTTTGGGTGGGACCACTCTGTCTGTAAGCGGGAGAGAGTTTCATAGCAGTGCCATGGCCAGACTGGGCCAATCGTGGCAGAGAATGAGCCTTGGCACGTGTTGGTTAGTAGTCATTTGCCTGAGCAGCTTACAAGATTGCAAAACGCCTTACAAAAGTAACTCCAGTATGACCAGAACAGTGTCACTAGTCAAAGTCTGCAGAGGGCTAGAAAATAATGCATCTTCCAGGCTGAGACAGCCTCATTCATTTCAATGAAGAGATAAAATTACTGACATTAATGTCAGAACCTGTTTTTTTTTTTTTTTTTTTTTTTTTTTTTTTTTTTTGTCATTTCTGCAGATAAAAGCAGGTAACAAAGAGAATGGCTGGTTTTGTCGCAAAGTCTTTCCCTATCTGCTGTTCCTGGAGCGTGAGCAGTTTTAAGTCCTTTCTAATGTGACACCCCACAAAACCATGCAGGTGTGTTTGGACAGTGACAGCTGTTGTCTGGGGAAGAGCTGCAACCACACTGGAGACCTCAGCTCTTCTTGGAAAAGAACGTATCTGACTAGAAAGGTAGAGCAGACTGACATAAGACCAGCTCAGCAGGAGCAAAGATTGTGAAAGCAATGTTAACCACAGAGTGTCCAGGCTGAGCAGACTATACAAAAAACAGTCTGCAATGTGTAGTTGAAGGAGTCTCGTATTTTGCATGGGGTTGGCAGGCTTCATCATGAAGACACGGGCTGTGTGTTGCTCTGCCACAAGCCCTTGACAGGCCTTTTCAGCAAACGAAGAGCGAGGCATGCAGGACCTCAAAAGCAGGGTCCTGGGGAGGACTGGGATCAGGGCAAACTGTGTGGGAGGGACTGGGTTTGAGAGGATGTGGGGTAGCAGGTCTATCTGGTTGGCGATATCTACTGTTTGGGCCGGGCTGGGCCTCGGACCTGTTCAGCAAGGTGAGTTGGGGCTATCAGCACCCATGCTGAGGATCTGTTTATTCAGGTAGCCTGGTAAGCTGCACAGTGCTGGCACATTCTTGGGTTGGCATCCACCAGTGGACAGAGGTGTCCAACAGCTACAAGCCCAAAAGCAGCAAATTCTGCCTCTCCCTTCAGAAATGCTGCTCTCCATGACATTGTATGAGTTGACTGTGCAGTCAGTCCCCATGTCCAATCCTCTGATATAGCCCTGACTTCTCTGTGACTGTTTTCACTGTTGCTCATCAGGCTCCACATCGGTTGACAACAGCCAGGACTTCCTGATTTCACACAGGCTGAACAGCTTCCCTCATGTTTTACAGCTTCTCATCAACTGGTCCTTCGGTTCTTGCAGTTAAGCACCCCCAAACCCGAAGGAGAAGGCAGTAGTGGAAGTGGGAAAGGTGCCTGGGCAGACGCCAGGAGCAGAAGAGCAGTGCAGGTGCAGGAGTTGGATGGAGGGCTGGATACTGGTGCAGGCTAAGGAGACTAAAATGTCCTGCAGACAGAAGTGAGGGCCAGGAACCTCAGTGCACTGGCTGGTGGCTGGGCTAAAGGGAGAGACTGGCTGTGTCCAGGCTACAAGACACAGAGTCAGGTCTTCTCTGCTGGGAGCAGATCATCTATGCTGCAGTTTGGGCCCAGATGAATTCAATGTCCTCTCTGTTGACTTGCCAGCATGGCCCCTAGCATGAGGGGGCACAGGCCAACGTGCCTGGCCCCATCCCATCCCCAGGCAGGGGCAGGGGTTAGCCTGGGGCAGGCATCCTCAGGGCAGTTTGGCTGGGCCCTGATTGGGAGGAGAGTGTTTGATGGTTTGAATGTGGCCAAATGGTACCAGGAGTGCCCAGGGAAGGTGGTAAGGAAAGGCAAAGCCACTTTCTTCACAACTCTTCTACCGGGTCAAGCTTCTGCCGGTTTCATAAGATGTTATGGAAGGTTAGGCTTGCTGGCCACCATAACAGGGTCTGACCCTAGGTTCCTGCTAAGAAGTTTGAAGCCAAATCAAAGCGAATTAAATAAATATTAATGGTGCGCATGCAGTAATTACAGCTTGAGCTGGGTGCCTCCAAAGAGGAACCCCAAACAAAGAAATCCCTGGGCAATTATAACTTTTTAATCTAAGTTCTCCACCCCTCATGTGGTAGGTCGGACCAATAGTAATATTCAGGTCTGGGGTCTTCCCGTTCCTTATTGGGTCCCATCGCTGTCCCTAGGCAGGTTGTTTCTTTCCTTACCTTTACCGCTGTGGCTTCTGCTGACGGATGTACCTTCGTTCCTTGTTGGGTCCCACCGTTGTCTCTCAAGGTCCTGAGGAGGAGGTGGTAATTCCAGACCACAACAATTAGCACTGCCCCAGCAGTGAGAGGAGGCTTCGTTTCTCAAGCTCCTGACGCCCTGCACAGGCCTTATTTCAAAGTCTTGACATCCTCCCTTTTGGAGTGTGACACACAGGAATGCCGACTGCTTGTAACTTCCTTACCTTTCCAGCTTGAAGCAGCTCTGGTGAAAAGTTCCTTATGTTATCCGAGTGCGGCCGAAGGCTTCAGCAAATCGAGCTCCTCATGCTATGCAAGTTTTATATAAGTTGTGCTAAGCGGCTACCTCTAGACAGTTTCAGTTCAATATTCTTTAACATAAGAGAATCTACTATTATCAGAAAATCCCTGAGACACATTAGGGTGCTGATGATAAATCCTGGTTAGCGCATTTGGATTTAGGACCAGCTTTTAAGATACACTCTCTGAGCCCTGCTGCCATTTCCTGTTCCAGTGCTAACAGCAGCTTGCTCTCTGTGTCTCTAGTACCCTTGAACACCCTTCTTGGCCTCCTCTTACAACTTGGCTATGAGGCTATTTTGAGTCAATCTGTCTTAGGTGCCTTGCACTCCAGATGTCCATGGGGATGGGTGAAACAGGTGATTTCACAATTCGAGAGACTGGGGAAGAATGACAATTAATTCTCTTTAGGGTTAAAAAAAATCTTCACTGACTGTCTTTAGGGTATGTCTGCACAGTCTTATAACACTTTAATCTAAATACCCTATCCCCTTCTTTGTTAAGGGAGTCCACCCTTTTCCTGTGTTTAGCCATTCCAACAGAGTATTTATATATTGGTTTTATTTGCATCGCTATCTCAGTGGTTTTTGGGGATCAGTCTCAGTGTGCAGATTGGCACTTTTGTATCCCTTGGTCTCTGGCTCACTCTGTTCAGGCACCTTTTGCCATGTATATAGAGACTTTGCAAGCTTTTACCTTAAAAGTAAAAAGCAATTATTTATTTGCTACTGTACACAATAGACGGCTAGGACTAACGAGCTCTCCGGCTCAGAATTAGTCAGCTTAGTACCCCCAGCGAGGCCCTGGATGAGTCTTTGGTGGCTGGGCCATCATCAGTCAGGAGGGGAAAGGTCAACCTCCACTATTCTTTAGAAATGATCCTAGATGATGCTAAGTCGTCATCTCCTGACTCTCTGTTCTTTCATTTTGGGGCAAGACTGGAGAGTGATCAGAGGGTCAAAGGTTGAAGGTGAAGGGAGAGGGGATGAAGAGCAGAGCAGGCAGAAAATGGTGGCAAAAGTGACTGTGATGAGTAGAAGGCTGAGGCTGCGATGGGAAAAGATGCAGAGCAGGAGAGGAGAGATGAAAAGGAATGACAGGAGACTGCCTTGGCAGAATGGGAACTAGGTGGAAAGAACTGGAGCAACTGGGGGTGGCGTCCAGCCCTCAGACCCCGGGTAGGCATACCTAGGGGTAACCTGGGCTCCGTCTCCAAACTCCCACTGTGCCCAACCAAGCCTAGAGCAAGAATCAGCTTGCCCCAGGGCAGACAACCAAGACTGGCTCTTCCATGGAGGCAGACGGACACCTCACTGCGGAGACCTCATGCTGCACAAGCTGAACCTCTCTGAGCTGCCCAGCTCAGCTGAACAGCTGTGGTGTGAAACCTGGAGAGAAACAACTGACATAAAATGCATGCAATGAAGGGGAAGCAGACGTTTTTGAAGAGAATGAATGAAATCTGTAAGAACAACAGACAGAAAGATGCAAAAGTGGGCTCGAGGAGGATGCTACTGAGTGAAAGAGGATGGGGAAAGAAGGACTGGGGGGAAGAGAAGCATGTCAGAGAGATTTTCAGCAGGGTCTTGAAGGCTGTCCAACTCCTGCTCTTTGCTCTCTCCCTTTAACACTGAGATCACGGTCAGCAGCACCACTGTGCAGAAGCAACAGAAACAAAGAGGGAAAAGCTAGGGAGCCAGGAATGGAAATCTAGCTCCCTCCACAGGGGCCAGATGTTGCTCTTCAGTTGACTGCTGCAGCTGCCAGGTTTCACTTCCGCAAGCTGCCTCAGCGGTGC